>NC_092777.1:63650360-63956360 GCF_047496795.1 Chiloscyllium punctatum | reverse complement strand
AGTGCGCTGTGTCCCTGTCAGCGCGCTGTGTCCCTGTCAGTGCGCTCCGTCCCTGTCAGTGCGCTGTGTCCCAGTCAGTGCGCTCCGTCCCTGTCAGTGCGCTGTGTCCCAGTCAGTGCGCTGTGTCCCAGTCAGTGCGCAGTGTCCCAGTCAGTGCGCTGTGTCCCAGTCAATGCGCTCCGTCCCTGTCAGTGCGCTGTGTCCCTGTCAGTGCGCTGTGTCCCAGTCAGTGCGCTCCGTCCCAGTCAGTGCGCTCCGTCCCAGTCAGTGCGCTCCCTCCCAGTCAGTGCGCTGTGTCCCAGTCAGTGCGCTCCGTCCCTGTCAGTGCGCTGTGTCCCAGTCAGTGGGCTGTGTCCCAGTCAATGCGCTCCGTCCCAGTCAGTGCGCTGTGTCCTTGTCAGTGCGCTGTGTCCCTGTCAGTGCGCTGTGTCCCTGTCAGTGCGCTCCGTCCCAGTCAGTGCGCTCCGTTCCTGTCAGTGCGCTGTGTCACTGTCAGTGCGCTGTGTCCCAGTCAGAGCGCTCCGCTCCAGTCAGTGCGCTGTGTCCCAGTCAGTGCGCTCCCTCCCAGTCAGGGCGCTGTGTCCCAGTCGGTGCGCTCCGTCCCAGTCAGTGCGCTGTGTCCCTGTCAGTGCGCTGTGTCCCAGTCAGTGCGCTGTGTCGCAGTCAGTGCGCTCCGTCCCAGTCACTGCGCTCCGTCCCAGTCAGTGCACTGTGTTCCTGTCAGTGTGCTGTGTCCCAGTCAGTGCACTGTGTCCCTGTCAGTGCGCTGTGTCCCTGTCAGTGTGCTCCGTCCCTGTCAGTGCGCAGTGTCCCAGTCAGTGCGCTGTGTCCCAGTCAGTGCGCTGTGTCCCTGTCAGTGCGCTGTGTCCCAGTCAGTGCACTGTGTCCCTGTCAGTGTGCTGTGTCCCTGTCAGTACACTGTGTCACAGTCAGTGCGCTGTGTCCCTGTCAGTGCGCTGTGTCCCTGTCAGTGCGCTGTGTCCCTGTCAGTGCGCTCCGTCCCTGTCAGTGCACTGTGTCCCTGTCAGTGCGCTGTGTCCCAGTCAGTGCACGGTGTCCCTGTCAGTGCGCTGTGTCCCTGTCAGTGCGCTGTGTCCCAGTCAGTGCGCTCCGTCCATGTCAGTGCGCTGTGTCCCTGTCAGTGCGCTCCGTCCCTGTCAGTGCGCTGTGTCCCTGTCAGTGCGCTGTGTCCCAGTCAGTGCGCTCCGTCCCTGTCAGTGCGCTGTGTCCCAGTCATTGCGCTGTGTCCCTGTCAGTGCGCAGTGTCCCTGTCAGTGCGCTCCGTCCCTGTCAGTGCGCTGTGTCCCAGTCATTGCGCTGTGTCCCTGTCAGTGCGCTGTGTCCCTGTCAGTGCGCTGTGTACCTGTCAGTGCGCAGTGTTCCAGTCAGTGCGCTGTGTCCCTGTCAGTGCGCTCCGTCCCTGTCAGTGCGCTGTGTCCCTGTCAGTGCGCTGTGTCCCAGTCAGTGCGCTGTGTCCCTGTCAGTTCGCTGTGTCCCAGTCAGTGTGCTCCGTCCCAGTCAGTGCGCTGTGTCCCTGTCAGTGCGCTGTGTCCCTGTCAGTGCGCTGTGTCCCAGTCAGTGCGCTGTGTCCCTGTCAGTGCGCTGTGTCCCAGTCAGTGCGCTGTGTCCCTGTCAGTGCGCTGTGTCCCTGTCAGTGCGCTGTGTCCCTGTCAGTGCGCTGTGTCCCAGTCAGTGCGCTGTGTCCCTGTCAGTGCGCTGTGTCCCAGTCAGTGCGCTGTGTTCCAGTCAGTGTGCTCCGTCCCAGTCAGTGCGCTCCGTCCCTGTCAGTGCGCTGTGTCCCAGTCAGTGCGCTGTGTCCCTGTCAGTGCGCTGTGTCCCAGTCAGTGCGCTGTGCCCCAGTCAGTGCGCTCCCTCCCAGTCAGTGCGCTGTGTCCCTGTCAGTGCGCTGTGTCCCAGTCAGTGCGGTCCCTCCCAGTCAGTGCGCTGTGTCCCTGTTAGTGCGCTGTGTTCCTGTCAGTGCGCTGTGTCCTTGTCAGTGCGCTCCGTCCCTGTCAGTGCACTCCCTCCCAGTCAGTGCGCTCCCTCCCAGTCAGTGCGCTGTGTCCCTGTCAGCGCGCTGTGTCCCTGTCAGTGCTCTCCGTCCCTGTCAGTGCGCTCCGTCCCTGTCAGTGCGTTGTGTCCCAGTCAGTGCGCTGTGTCCCTGTCAGTGCGCTGTGTCCCAGTCAGTGCGCTGTGTCCCAGTCAGTGCGCAGTGTCCCAGTCAGTGCGCTGTGTCCCTGTCAGTGCACTCCGTCCCAGTCAGTGCACTGTGTCCCAGTCAGTGCGCTGTGTCCCAGTCAGTGCACTGTGTCCCAGTCAGTGCACTGTGTCCCTGTCAGTGCACTCCGTCCCAGTCAGTGCGCTGTGTCCCTGTCAGTGCGCTGTGTCCCTGTCAGTGCGCTGTGTCCCAGTCAGTGCGCTCCGCCCCAGTCAATGCGCTCCGTCCCAGTCAGTGCGCTCCGTCCCAGTCAGTGCGCTCCGTCCCAGTCAGTGCGCTCCCTCCCAGTTAGTGCGCTGTGTCCCAGTCAGTGCGCTGTGTCCCTGTCAGTGCGCTGTGTCCCAGTCAATGCGCTCCGTCCCAGTCAGTGCGCTCCGTCCCAGTCAGTGCGCTGTGTCCCAGTCAGTGCGCTCCGTCCCAGTCAGTGCGCTCCGTCCCAGTCAGTGCGCTGTGTCCCAGTCAGTGCACTCCATCCCAGTCAGTGCGCTTTGTCCCAGTCAGTGCGCTGTGTCCCAGTCAGTGCGCTGTGTCCCAGTCAGTGCGCTCCGTCCCAGTCTGTGCGCTGTGTCCCAGTCAGTGCGCTGTGTCCCAGTCAGTGCGCTCCGTCCCAGTCAGTGCGCTGTGTCCCTGTCAGTGCGCTGTGTCCCAGTCAGTGCCCTGTGTCCCAGTCAGTGCGCTGTGTCCCAGTCAGTGCACTGTGTCCCTGTCAGTGCGCTGTGTCCCTGTCAGTGTGCTCCGTCCCTGTCAGTGCGCTGTGTCCCAGTCAGTGCGCTCCGTCCCAGTCAGTGCGCTGTGTCCCTGTCAGTGCGCTGTGTCCCAGTCAGTGCACTGTGTCCCTGTCAGTGCGCTGTGTCCCAGTCAGTGCGCTGTGTCCCTGTCAGTGCGCTCCGTCCCTGTCAGTGCGCTGTGTCCCTGTCAGTGCGCTGTGTCCCAGTCAGTGCGCTCCGTCCCTGTCAGTGCGCTGTGTCCCAGTCATTGCGCTGTGTCCCTGTCAGTGCGCAGTGTCCCTGTCAGTGCGCTCCGTTCCTGTCAGTGCGCTGTGTCCCAGTCAGTGCGCTGTGTCCCTGTCAGTGCGCTGTGTCCCAGTCAGTGCGCTGTGTGCCTGTCAGTGCGCTGTGTCCCTGTCAGTGCGCAGTGTTCCAGTCAGTGCGCTGTGTCCCAGTCAGTGCGCTGTGTCCCAGTCAGTGCGCAGTGTCCCAGTCAGTGCGCTGTGTCCCTGTCAGTGCACTCCGTCCCAGTCAGTACACTGTGTCCCTGTCAGTGCGCTGTGTCCCAGTCAGTGCGCTGTGTCCCAGTCAGTGCACTGTGTCCCTGTCAGTGCACTCAGTCCCAGTCAGTGCGCTGTGTCCCTGTCAGTGCTCTCCGTCCCTGTCAGTGCGCTCCGCCCCAGTCAGTGCGCTCCCTCCCAGTCAGTGCGCTGTGTCCCAGTCAGTGCGCTCCATCCCAGTCAGTGCGCTTTGTCCCAGTCAGTGCGCTGTATCCCTGTCAGTGCGCTGTGTCCCTGACAGTGCGCTCCGTTCCTGTCAGTGCACTGTGTCCCTGTCAGTGCGCTGTGTCCCTGTCAGTGCGCTGTGTCCCAGTCAGTGCGCTGTGTCCCTGTCAGTGCGCTGTGTCCCTGTCAGTGCGCTCCGTCCCTGTCAGTGCGCTCCGTCCCTGTCAGTGCGCTCCGTCCCAGTCAGTGCGCTGTGTCCCTGTCAGTGCGCTGTGTCCCAGTCAGTGCGCTCCGTCCCTGTCAGTGCGCTGTGTCCCAGTCAGTGCGCTCCGTCCCTGTCAGTGCGCTGTGTTCCTGTCAGTGCGCTGTGTCCCTGTCAGTGCACTCCGTCCCTGTCAGTGCGCTCCGTCCCTGTCAGTGCGCTGTGTCCCTGTCAGTGCGCTGTGTCCCAGTCAGTGCGCTGTGTCCCTGTCAGTGCGCTCCGTTCCTGTCAGTGCGCTGTGTCCCTGTCAGTGCGCTGTGTCCCAGTCAGTGCGCTCCGCCCCAGTCAGTGCGCTGTGTCCCAGTCAGTGCACTGTGTCCCTGTCAGTGCGCTGTGTCCCTGTCAGTGTGCTCCGTCCCTGTCAGTGCGCTCCGTCCCAGTCAGTGCACAGTGTCCCTGTCAGTGCTCTGTGTCCCAGTCAGTGCACTTTGTCCCTGTCAGTGTGCTGTGTCCCTGTCAGTGCGCTCCGTCCCAGTCAGTGCACTGTGTCCCTGTCAGTGCGCTGTGACCCAGTCAGTGCACTGTGTCCCTGTCAGTGTGCTGTGTCCCTGTCAGTACACTGTGTCCCAGTCAGTGCGCTGTGTCCCTGTCAGTGCGCTGTGTCCCTGTCAGTGCGCTCCGTCCCTGTCAGTGCGCTGTGTCCCTGTCAGTGCGCTCCGTCCCTGTCAGTGCACTGTGTCCCTGTCAGTGCGCTGTGTCCCAGTCAGTGCGCTGTGTCCTTGTCAGTGCGCTGTGTCCCTGTCAGTGCGCTGTGTCCCAGTCAGTGCGCTGTGTCCCTGTCGGTGCGCTGTGTCCCTGTCAGTGCGCTGTGTCCCAGTCAGTGCGCTGTGTCCCTGACAGTGCGCTCCGTCCCTGTCAGTGCACTGTGTCCCAGTCAGTGCGCTGTGTCCCAGTCAGTGCGCTGTGTCCCTGTCAGTGTGCTCCGTCCCAGTCAGTGCGCTACGTTCCTGTCAGTGCGCTGTGTCACTGTCAGTGCGCTGTTTCCCAGTCAGTGCGCTCCGCCCCAGTCAGTGCGCTGTGTCCCAGTCAGTGCACTGTCTCCCTGTCGGTGCACTGTGTCCCTGTCAGTGCGCTGTATCCCTGTCAGTGCGCTGTGTCCCTGACAGTGCGCTCCGTCCCTGTCAGTGCACTATGTCCCTGTCAGTGCGCTGTGTCCCTGTCATTGCGCTGTGTCCCTGTCAGTGCGCTGTGTCCCAGTCAGTGCGCTGTGTCCCTGTCAGTGCGCTCCGTCCCTGTCAGTGCGCTCCGTCCCTGTCAGTGCGCTCCGTCCCAGTCAGTGCGCTGTGTCCCTGTCAGTGCGCTGTGTCCCAGTCAGTGCGCTCCGTCCCTGTCAGTGCGCTGTGTCCCAGTCAGTGCGCTCCGTCCCTGTCAGTGCGCTGTGTTCCTGTCAGTGCGCTGTGTCCCTGTCAGTGCACTCCGTCCCTGTCAGTGCGCTCCGTCCCTGTCAGTGCGCTGTGTCGCTGTCAGTGCGCTGTGTCCCAGTCAGTGCGCTCCGCCCCAGTCAGTGCGCTGTGTCCCAGTCAGTGCACTGTGTCCCTGTCAGTGCGCTGTGTCCCTGTCAGTACGCTCCGTCCCAGTCAGTGCACTGTGTTCCTGTCAGTGCGCTGTGTCCCAGTCAGTGCACTGTGTCCCTGTCAGTGCGCTGTGTCCCAGTCAGTGCGCTCCGTCCCTGTCAGTGCGCTGTGTCCCAGTCAGTGCGCTCCGTCCCTGTCAGTGCGCTGTGTTCCTGTCAGTGCGCTTGGTCCCTGTCAGTGCACTCCGTCCCTGTCAGTGCGCTCCGTCCCTGTCAGTGCGCTGTGTCCCTGTCAGTGCGCTGTGTCCCAGTCAGTGCGCTGTGTCCCTGTCAGTGCGCTCCGTTCCTGTCAGTGCGCTGTGTCCCTGTCAGTGCGCTGTGTCCCAGTCAGTGCGCTCCGCCCCAGTCAGTGCGCTGTGTCCCAGTCAGTGCACTGTGTCCCTGTCAGTGCGCTGTGTCCCAGTCAGTGCGCTCCGTCCCAGTCAGTGCACTGTGTTCCTGTCAGTGCGCTGTGTCCCAGTCAGTGCACTGTGTCCCTGTCAGTGCGCTGTGTCCCAGTCAGTGCGCTCCGTCCCTGTCAGTGCGCTGTGTCCCAGTCAGTGCGCTGTGTCCCTGTCAGTGCGCAGTGTCCCTGTCAGTGCGCTCCGTCCCAGTCAGTGCGCTCCGTCCCAGTCAGTGCGCTCCGTCCCAGTCAGTGCGCTGTGTCCCAGTCAGTGCGCTGTGTCCCAGTCAGTGCGCTGTGTCCCTGTCAGTGCGCTCCGTCCCAGTCAGTGCGCTACGTTCCTGTCAGTGCGCTGTGTCACTGTCAGTGCGCTGTGTCCCAGTCAGTGCGCTCCGCCCCAGTCAGTGCGCTGTGTCCCAGTCAGTGCGCTCCCTCCCAGTCAGTGCGCTGTGTCCCAGTCAGTGCGCTCCGTCCCAGTCAGTGCGCTGTGTCCCAGTCAGTGCGCTGTGTCCCAGTCAGTGCGCTCCGTCCCAGTCAGTGCGCTCCGTCCCAGTCAGTGCACTATGTTCCTGTCAGTGTGCTGTGTCCCAGTCAGTGCACTGTGTCCCTGTCAGTGCGCTGTGTCCCTGTCAGTGTGCTCCGTCCCTGTCAGTGCGCTCCGTCCCTGTCAGTGCGCAGTGTCCCAGTCAGTGCGCTGTGTCCCTGTCAGTGCGCTGTGTCCCAGTCAGTTCACTGTGTCCCTGTCAGTGTGCTGTGTCCCTGTCAGTACACTGTGTCCCAGTCAGTGCGCTGTGTCCCTGTCAGTGCGCTCCGTCCCTGTCAGTGCGCTGTGTCCCTGTCAGTGCGCTCCGTCCCTGTCAGTGCACTGTGTCCCTGTCAGTGCACGGTGTCCCTGTCAGTGCACGGTGTCCCAGTCAGTGCGCTCCGTCCCTGTCAGTGCGCTGTGTCCCAGTCATTGCGCTGTGTCCCTGTCAGTGCGCAGTGTCCCTGTCAGTGCGCTCCGTCCCTGTCAGTGCGCTGTGTCCCAGTCATTGCGCTGTGTCCCTGTCAGTGCGCTGTGTCCCAGTCAGTGCGCTGTGTCCCTGTCAGTGCGCTCCGTCCCTGTCAGTGCGCTGTGTCCCTGTCAGTGCGCTGTGTCCCAGTCAGTGCGCTCCGTCCCTGTCAGTGCGCTGTGTCCCAGTCATTGCGCTGTGTCCCTGTCAGTGCGCAGTGTTCCAGTCAGTGCGCTGTGTCCCTGTCAGTGCGCTGTGTCCCAGTCAGTGCGCTGTGTCCCTGTCAGTGCGCTGTGTCCCAGTCAGTGCGCTGTGTCCCTGTCAGTGCGCTGTGTCCCAGTCAGTGCGCTCCGCCCCAGTCAGTGCGCTGTGTCCCAGTCAGTGCACTGTGTCCCTGTCAGTGCGCTGTGTCCCTGTCAGTGTGCTCCGTCCCTGTCAGTGCGCTCCGTCCCAGTCAGTGCACAGTGTCCCTGTCAGTGCTCTGTGTCCCAGTCAGTGCACTTTGTCCCTGTCAGTGTGCTGTGTCCCTGTCAGTGCGCTCCGTCCCAGTCAGTGCACTGTGTCCCTGTCAGTGCGCTGTGACCCAGTCAGTGCACTGTGTCCCTGTCAGTGTGCTGTGTCCCTGTCAGTACACTCCCAGTCAGTGCGCTGTGTCCCTGTCAGTGCGCTGTGTCCCTGTCAGTGCGCTCCGTCCCTGTCAGTGCGCTGTGTCCCTGTCAGTGCGCTCCGTCCCAGTCAGTGCGCTGTGTCCCAGTCAGTGCGCTGTGTCCCAGTCAGTGCACTGTGTTCCTGTCAGTGCGCTGTGTCCCTGTCAGTGCGCTGTGTCCCAGTCAGTGCGCTGTGTCCCAGTCAGTGCGCTGTGTCCCTGTCAGTGCGCTGTGTCCCAGTCAGTGCGCTGTGTCCCTGACAGTGCGCTCCGTCCCTGTCAGTGCGCTGTGTCCCTGTCAGTGCGCTGCGTCCCTGTCAGTGCGCTGTGTCCCTGTCAGTGCACTGTCTCCCTGTCGGTGCGCTGTGTCCCTGTCAGTGCGCTGTATCCCTGTCAGTGCGCTGTGTCCCTGACAGTGCGCTCCGTCCCTGTCAGTGCACTGTGTCCCTGTCAGTGCGCTGTGTCCCTGTCAGTGCGCTGTGTACCAGTCAGTGCGCTGTGTCCCTGTCAGTGCGCTGTGTCCCTGTCAGTGCGCTGTGTCCCTGTCAGTGCGCTGTGTCCCTGACAGTGCGCTGTATCCCTGTCAGTGCGCTGTGTCCCTGACAGTGCGCTCCGTCCCTGTCAGTGCACTATGTCCCTGTCAGTGCGCTGTGTCCCTGTCAGTGCGCTGTGTCCCTGTCAGTGCGCTGTGTCCCAGTCAGTGTGCTGTGTCCCTGTCAGTGCGCTCCGTCCCTGTCAGTGCGCTCCGTCCCTGTCAGTGCGCTCCGTCCCAGTCAGTGCGCTGTGTCCCTGTCAGTGCGCTGTGTCCCAGTCAGTGCGCTCCGTCCCTGTCAGTGCGCTGTGTCCCAGTCAGTGCGCTCCGTCCCTGTCAGTGCGCTGTGTTCCTGTCAGTGCGCTGTGTCCCTGTCAGTGCACTCCGTCCCTGTCAGTGCGCTGTGTCCCAGTCAGTGCGCTCCGTCCCTGTCAGTGCGCTGTGTTCCTGTCAGTGCGCTGTGTCCCTGTCAGTGCACTCCGTCCCTGTCAGTGCGCTCCGTCCCTGTCAGTGCGCTGTGTCGCTGTCAGTGCGCTGTGTCCCAGTCAGTGCGCTCCGCCCCAGTCAGTGCGCTGTGTCCCAGTCAGTGCACTGTGTCCCTGTCAGTGCGCTGTGTCCCTGTCAGTACGCTCCGTCCCAGTCAGTGCACTGTGTTCCTGTCAGTGCGCTGTGTCCCAGTCAGTGCACTGTGTCCCTGTCAGTGCGCTGTGTCCCAGTCAGTGCGCTCCGTCCCTGTCAGTGCGCTGTGTCCCAGTCAGTGCGCTCCGTCCCTGTCAGTGCGCTGTGTTCCTGTCAGTGCGCTTGGTCCCTGTCAGTGCACTCCGTCCCTGTCAGTGCGCTCCGTCCCTGTCAGTGCGCTGTGTCCCTGTCAGTGCGCTGTGTCCCAGTCAGTGCGCTGTGTCCCTGTCAGTGCGCTCCGTTCCTGTCAGTGCGCTGTGTCCCTGTCAGTGCGCTGTGTCCCAGTCAGTGCGCTCCGCCCCAGTCAGTGCGCTGTGTCCCAGTCAGTGCACTGTGTCCCTGTCAGTGCGCTGTGTCCCAGTCAGTGCGCTCCGTCCCAGTCAGTGCACTGTGTTCCTGTCAGTGCGCTGTGTCCCAGTCAGTGCACTGTGTCCCTGTCAGTGCGCTGTGTCCCAGTCAGTGCGCTCCGTCCCTGTCAGTGCGCTGTGTCCCAGTCAGTGCGCTGTGTCCCTGTCAGTGCGCAGTGTCCCTGTCAGTGCGCTCCGTCCCAGTCAGTGCGCTCCGTCCCAGTCAGTGCGCTCCGTCCCAGTCAGTGCGCTGTGTCCCAGTCAGTGCGCTGTGTCCCAGTCAGTGCGCTGTGTCCCTGTCAGTGCGCTCCGTCCCAGTCAGTGCGCTACGTTCCTGTCAGTGCGCTGTGTCACTGTCAGTGCGCTGTGTCCCAGTCAGTGCGCTCCGCCCCAGTCAGTGCGCTGTGTCCCAGTCAGTGCGCTCCCTCCCAGTCAGTGCGCTGTGTCCCAGTCAGTGCGCTCCGTCCCAGTCAGTGCGCTGTGTCCCAGTCAGTGCACTGTGTCCCAGTCAGTGCGCTCCGTCCCAGTCAGTGCGCTCCGTCCCAGTCAGTGCACTATGTTCCTGTCAGTGTGCTGTGTCCCAGTCAGTGCACTGTGTCCCTGTCAGTGCGCTGTGTCCCTGTCAGTGTGCTCCGTCCCTGTCAGTGCGCTCCGTCCCTGTCAGTGCGCAGTGTCCCAGTCAGTGCGCTGTGTCCCTGTCAGTGCGCTGTGTCCCAGTCAGTTCACTGTGTCCCTGTCAGTGTGCTGTGTCCCTGTCAGTACACTGTGTCCCAGTCAGTGCGCTGTGTCCCTGTCAGTGCGCTCCGTCCCTGTCAGTGCGCTGTGTCCCTGTCAGTGCGCTCCGTCCCTGTCAGTGCACTGTGTCCCTGTCAGTGCACGGTGTCCCTGTCAGTGCACGGTGTCCCAGTCAGTGCGCTCCGTCCCTGTCAGTGCGCTGTGTCCCAGTCATTGCGCTGTGTCCCTGTCAGTGCGCAGTGTCCCTGTCAGTGCGCTCCGTCCCTGTCAGTGCGCTGTGTCCCAGTCATTGCGCTGTGTCCCTGTCAGTGCGCTGTGTCCCAGTCAGTGCGCTGTGTCCCTGTCAGTGCGCTCCGTCCCTGTCAGTGCGCTGTGTCCCTGTCAGTGCGCTGTGTCCCAGTCAGTGCGCTCCGTCCCTGTCAGTGCGCTGTGTCCCAGTCATTGCGCTGTGTCCCTGTCAGTGCGCAGTGTTCCAGTCAGTGCGCTGTGTCCCTGTCAGTGCGCTGTGTCCCAGTCAGTGCGCTGTGTCCCTGTCAGTGCGCTGTGTCCCAGTCAGTGCGCTGTGTCCCTGTCAGTGCGCTGTGTCCCAGTCAGTGCGCTCCGCCCCAGTCAGTGCGCTGTGTCCCAGTCAGTGCACTGTGTCCCTGTCAGTGCGCTGTGTCCCTGTCAGTGTGCTCCGTCCCTGTCAGTGCGCTCCGTCCCAGTCAGTGCACAGTGTCCCTGTCAGTGCTCTGTGTCCCAGTCAGTGCACTTTGTCCCTGTCAGTGTGCTGTGTCCCTGTCAGTGCGCTCCGTCCCAGTCAGTGCACTGTGTCCCTGTCAGTGCGCTGTGTCCCTGTCAGTGCGCTGTGTCCCTGTCAGTGCGCTGTGTCCCAGTCAGTGCGCTGTGTCCCTGTCAGTGCGCTGTGTCCCTGTCAGTGCGCTCCGTCCCTGTCAGTGCGCTCCGTCCCTGTCAGTGCGCTCCGTCCCAGTCAGTGCGCTGTGTCCCTGTCAGTGCGCTGTGTCCCTGTCAGTGCGCAGTGTCCCTGTCAGTGCGCTCCGTCCCTGTCAGTACGCTGTGTCCCAGTCAGTGCGCTGTGTTCCTGTCAGTGCGCTGTGTCCCTGTCAGTGCACTCCGTCCCTGTCAGTGCGCTCCGTCCCTGTCAGTGCGCTGTGTCGCTGTCAGTGCGCTGTGTCCCAGTCAGTGCGCTGTGTCCCTGTCAGTGCGCTCCGTTCCTGTCAGTGCGCTGTGTCCCAGTCAGTGCGCTCCGCCCCAGTCAGTGCGCTGTGTCCCTGTCAGTGCGCTGTGTCCCAGTCAGTGCGCTCCGTCCCAGTCAGTGCGCTGTGTCCCTGTCAGTGCGCTGTGTCCCAGTCAGTGCGCTCCGCCCCAGTCAGTGCGCTGTGTCCCAGTCAGTGCACTGTGTCCCTGTCAGTGCGCTGTGTCCCTGTCAGTGCGCTCCGTCCCAGTCAGTGCACTGTGTTCCTGTCAGTGCGCTGTGTCCCAGTCAGTGCACTGTGTCCCAGTCAGTGCGCTCTGTCCCTGTCAGTGCGCTGTGCCCAGTCAGTGCGCTGTGTCCCAGTCAGTGCGCTCCGTCCCTGTCAGTGCGCTGTGTTCCTGTCAGTGCGCTGTGTCCCTGTCAGTGCACTCCGTCCCTGTCAGTGCGCTGTGTCCCTGTCAGTGCGCTGTGTCCCTGTCAGTGCGCTGTGTCCCAGTCAGTGCGCTGTGTCCCTGTCAGTGCGCTCCGTTCCTGTCAGTGCGCTGTGTCCCTGTCAGTGCGCTGTGTCCCAGTCAGTGCGCTCCGCCCCAGTCAGTGCGCTGTGTCCCAGTCAGTGCACTGTGTCCCTGTCAGTGCGCTGTGTCCCAGTCAGTGCGCTCCGTCCCAGTCAGTGCACTGTGTTCCTGTCAGTGCGCTGTGTCCCAGTCAGTGCACTGTGTCCCTGTCAGTGCGCTGTGTCCCAGTCAGTGCGCTCCGTCCCTGTCAGTGCGCTGTGTCCCAGTCAGTGCGCTGTGTCCCTGTCAGTGCGCAGTGTCCCTGTCAGTGCGCTCCGTCCCAGTCAGTGCGCTCCGTCCCAGTCAGTGCGCTCCGTCCCAGTCAGTGCGCTGTGTCCCAGTCAGTGCGCTGTGTCCCAGTCAGTGCGCTGTGTCCCTGTCAGTGCGCTCCGTCCCAGTCAGTGCGCTACGTTCCTGTCAGTGCGCTGTGTCCCAGTCAGTGCGCTCCCTCCCAGTCAGTGCGCTGTGTCCCAGTCAGTGCGCTCCCTCCCAGTCAGTGCGCTGTGTCCCAGTCAGTGCGCTCCGTCCCAGTCAGTGCGCTGTGTCCCAGTCAGTGCGCTGTGTCCCAGTCAGTGCGCTCCGTCCCAGTCAGTGCGCTCCGTCCCAGTCAGTGCACTGTGTTCCTGTCAGTGTGCTGTGTCCCAGTCAGTGCACTGTGTCCCTGTCAGTGCGCTGTGTCCCTGTCAGTGTGCTCCGTCCCTGTCAGTGCGCTCCGTCCCTGTCAGTGCGCAGTGTCCCAGTCAGTGCGCTGTGTCCCTGTCAGTGCGCTGTGTCCCAGTCAGTTCACTGTGTCCCTGTCAGTGTGCTGTGTCCCTGTCAGTACACTGTGTCCCAGTCAGTGCGCTGTGTCCCTGTCAGTGCGCTCCGTCCCTGTCAGTGCGCTGTGTCCCTGTCAGTGCGCTCCGTCCCTGTCAGTGCACTGTGTCCCTGTAAGTGCACGGTGTCCCTGTCAGTGCACGGTGTCCCTGTCAGTGCGCTGTGTCCCTGTCAGTGCGCTGTGTCCCAGTCAGTGCGCTCCGTCCCTGTCAGTGCGCTGTGTCCCTGTCAGTGCGCTGTGTCCCAGTCAGTGCGCTCCGTCCCTGTCAGTGCGCTGTGTCCCAGTCATTGCGCTGTGTCCCTGTCAGTGCGCAGTGTCCCTGTCAGTGCGCTCCGTCCCTGTCAGTGCGCTGTGTCCCAGTCATTGCGCTGTGTCCCTGTCAGTGCGCTGTGTCCCAGTCAGTGCGCTGTGTCCCTGTCAGTGCGCTCCGTCCCTGTCAGTGCGCTGTGACCCTGTCAGTGCGCTGTGTCCCAGTCAGTGCGCTCCGTCCCTGTCAGTGCGCTGTGTCCCAGTCATTGCGCTGTGTCCCTGTCAGTGCGCAGTGTTCCAGTCAGTGCGCTGTGTCCCTGTCAGTGCGCTGTGTCCCAGTCAGTGCGCTGTGTCCCTGTCAGTGCGCTGTGTCCCAGTCAGTGCGCTGTGTCCCTGTCAGTGCGCTGTGTCCCAGTCAGTGCGCTCCGCCCCAGTCAGTGCGCTGTGTCCCAGTCAGTGCACTGTGTCCCTGTCAGTGCGCTGTGTCCCTGTCAGTGTGCTCCGTCCCTGTCAGTGCGCTCCGTCCCAGTCAGTGCACAGTGTCCCTGTCAGTGCTCTGTGTCCCAGTCAGTGCACTTTGTCCCTGTCAGTGTGCTGTGTCCCTGTCAGTGCGCTCCGTCCCAGTCAGTGCACTGTGTCCCTGTCAGTGCGCTGTGACCCAGTCAGTGCACTGTGTCCCTGTCAGTGTGCTGTGTCCCTGTCAGTACACTGTGTCCCAGTCAGTGCGCTGTGTCCCTGTCAGTGCGCTGTGTCCCTGTCAGTGCGCTCCATCCCTGTCAGTGCGCTGTGTCCCTGTCAGTGCGCTCCGTCCCTGTCAGTGCACTGTGTCCCTGTCAGTGCGCTGTGTCCCAGTCAGTGCACTGTGTCCCTGTCAGTGCGCTGTGTCCCAGTCAGTGCGCTGTGTCCCAGTCAGTGCGCTGTGTCCCTGTCAGTGCGCTGTGTCCCAGTCAGTGCGCTGTGTCCCTGACAGTGCGCTCCGTCCCTGTCAGTGCGCTGTGTCCCTGTCAGTGCGCTGCGTCCCTGTCAGTGCGCTGTGTCCCTGTCAGTGCACTGTCTCCCTGTCGGTGCGCTGTGTCCCTGTCAGTGCGCTGTATCCCTGTCAGTGCGCTGTGTCCCTGACAGTGCGCTCCGTCCCTGTCAGTGCACTGTGTCCCTGTCAGTGCGCTGTGTCCCTGTCAGTGCGCTGTGTCCCAGTCAGTGCGCTGTGTCCCTGTCAGTGCGCTGTGTCCCTGTCAGTGCGCTCCGTCCCTGTCAGTGCGCTCCGTCCCTGTCAGTGCGCTCCGTCCCAGTCAGTGCGCTGTGTCCCTGTCAGTGCGCTGTGTCCCAGTCAGTGCGCTCCGTCCCTGTCAGTGCGCTGTGTCCCAGTCAGTGCGCTCCGTCCCTGTCAGTGCGCTGTGTTCCTGTCAGTGCGCTGTGTCCCTGTCAGTGCACTCCGTCCCTGTCAGTGCGCTCCATCCCTGTCAGTGCGCTGTGTCCCTGTCAGTGCGCTGTGTCCCAGTCAGTGCGCTGTGTCCCTGTCAGTGCGCTCCGTTCCTGTCAGTGCGCTGTGTCCCTGTCAGTGCGCTGTGTCCCAGTCAGTGCACTGTGTCCCTGTCAGTGCGCTGTGTCCCTGTCAGTGTGCTCCGTCCCTGTCAGTGCGCTCCGTCCCAGTCAGTGCACAATGTCCCTGTCAGTGCTCTGTGTCCCAGTCAGTGCACTTTGTCCCTGTCAGTGTGCTGTGTCCCTGTCAGTGCGCTCCGTCCCAGTCAGTGCACTGTGTCCCTGTCAGTGCGCTGTGACCCAGTCAGTGCACTGTGTCCCTGTCAGTGCGCTGTGTCCCAGTCAGGGCTCTGTGTCCCAGTCAGTGCGCTGTGTCCCTGTCAGTGCGCTGTGTCCCTGTCAGTGCGCTCCGTCCCTGTCAGTGCGCTCCGTCCCTGTCAGTGCACTGTGTCCCTGTCAGTGCGCTGTGTCCCAGTCAGTGCGCTGTGTCCCTGTCAGTGCGCTGTGTCCCAGTCAGGGCTCTGTGTCCCAGTCAGTGCGCTGTGTCCCTGTCAGTGCGCTGTGTCCCAGTCAGTGCGCTGTGTCCCTGACAGTGCGCTCCGTCCCTGTCAGTGCGCTGTGTCCCTGTCAGTGCGCTGCGTCCCTGTCAGTGCGCTGTGTCCCTGTGAGTGCACTGTCTCCCTGTCGGTGCGCTGTGTCCCTGTCAGTGCGCTGTATCCCTGTCAGTGCGCTGTGTCCCTGACAGTGCGCTCCGTCCCTGTCAGTGCACTGTGTCCTTGTCAGTGCGCTGTGTCCCTGTCAGTGCGCTGTGTCCCAGTCAGTGCGCTGTGTCCCTGTCAGTGCGCTGTGTCCCTGTCAGTGCGCTCCGTCCCTGTCAGTGCGCTCCGTCCCTGTCAGTGCGCTCCGTCCCAGTCAGTGCGCTGTGTCCCTGTCAGTGCGCTGTGTCCCAGTCAGTGCGCTCCGTCCCTGTCAGTGCGCTGTGTCCCAGTCAGTGCGCTCCGTCCCTGTCAGTGCGCTGTGTTCCTGTCAGTGCGCTGTGTCCCTGTCAGTGCACTCCGTCCCTGTCAGTGCGCTCCGTCCCTGTCAGTACGCTGTGTCACTGTCAGTGCGCTGTGTCCCAGTCAGTGCACTGTGTCCCTGTCAGTGCGCTGTGTCCCAGTCAGTGCACTGTGTCCCTGTCAGTGCGCTGTGTCCCAGTCAGTGCGCTGTGTCCCTGTCAGTGCGCTGTGTCCCTGTCAGTGCGCTCCGTCCCTGTCAGTGCGCTCCGTCCCTGTCAGTGCGCTCCGTCCCAGTCAGTGCGCTGTGTCCCTGTCAGTGCGCTGTGTCCCAGTCAGTGCGCTCCGTCCCTGTCAGTGCGCTGTGTCCCAGTCAGTGCGCTCCGTCCCTGTCAGTGCGCTGTGTCCCAGTCAGTGCGCTGTGTCCCTGTCAGTGCACTCCGTCCCTGTCAGTGCGCTCCGTCCCTGTCAGTACGCTGTGTCCCTGTCAGTGCGCTGTGTCCCAGTCAGTGCGCTCCGTCCCAGTCAGTGCGCTCCCTCCCAGTCAGTGCGCTGTGTCCCAGTCAGTGCGCTCCGTCCCTGTCAGTGCGCTGTGTCCCAGTCAGTGCGCTGTGTCCCAGTCAGTGCGCTGTGTCCCAGTCAGTGCGCTCCGTCCCAGTCAGTGCGCACCCTCCCAGTCAGTGCGCTCCGTCCCAGTCAGTGCGCTGTGTCCCAGTCAATGCGCTCCGTCCCAGTCAGTGCGCTGTGTCCCAGTCAGTGCGCTCCGTCCCAGTCAGTGCGCTGGGTCCCAGTCAGTGCGCTGTGTCCCAGTCAGTGCGCTGCGTCCCTGTCAGTGCGCTGTGTCCCAGTCAGTGCGCTGTGTCCCAGTCAGTGCGCTGTGTCCCTGTCAGTGCGCTCCGTCCCAGTCAGTGCGCTGTGTCCCTGTCAGTGCGCTGTGTCCCTGTCAGTGCGCTGTGTCCCAGTCAGTGCGCTGTGTCCCTGTCAGTGCGCTCCGTCCCTGTCAGTGCGCTCCGTCCCTGTCAGTGCGCTGTGTCCGTGTCAGTGTGCTCCGTCCCATTCAGTGCACTGTGTCCCTGTCAGTGCGCTCCGTCCCTGTCAGTGCGCTGTGTCCCTGTCAGTGCACTGCGTCCCAGTCAGTGCGCTGTGTCCCTGTCAGTGCGCTGTGTCCCAGTCAGTGCGCTGTGTACCTGTCAGTGCACTCTGTCCTTGTCAGTGCGCTGTGTCCCAGTCAGTGCGCTGTGTCCCTGTCAGTGCACTGCGTCCCAGTCAGTGCGCTGTGTCCCAGTCAGTGCGCTGTGTCCCTGTCATTGCACTGCGTCCCATTCAGTGCGCTGTGTCCCTGTCAGTGCGCTGTGTCCCAGTCAGTGCGCTGTGTCCCTGTCAGTGCGCTGTGTCCCTGTCAGTGCACTCTGTCCCTGTCAGTGCGCTGTGTCCCAGTCAGTGCGCTGTGTCCCTGTCAGTGCACTGCGTCCCAGTCAGTGCGCTGTGTCCCTGTCAGTGCACAGCGTCCCAGTCAGTGCGCTGTGTCCCAGTCAGTGCGCTGTGTCCCTGTCAGTGCGCTGTGTCCCTGTCAGTGCGCTCCGTCCTAGTTAGTGCGCTCCCTCTCAGTCAGTGCGCTGTGTCCCTGTCAGTGCGCTGTGTCCCAGTCAATGCGCTCCGTCCCAGTCAGTGCACTGTGTCCCAGTCAGTGCGCTCCGTCCCTGTCAGTGCGCTCCGTCCCTGTCAGTGCGCTGTGTCCCAGTCAGTGCGCTCCGTAACTGTCAGTGCGCTGTGTCCCTGTCAGTGCGCTCCGTCCCTGTCAGTGCGCTGTGTCCCAGTCAATGCGCTCCGTCCCAGTCAGTGCGCTGTGTCCCAGTCAGTGCGCTGTGTCCCTGTCAGTGCGCTGTGCCCAGTCAGTGCGCTGTGTCCCTGTCAGTGCGCTCCGTCCCTGTCAGTGCGCTGTGTCCCTGTCAGTGCGCTGTGTCCCAGTCAGTGCGCTGTGTCCCTGTCAGTGCGCTCCGTCCCTGTCAGTGCGCTGTGTCCGAGTCAGTGCGCTGTGTCCCTGTCAGTGCGCTGTGTCCCAGTCAATGCGCTCCGTCCCAGTCAGTGCACTGTGTCCCAGTCAGTGCGCTCTGTCCCTGTCAGTGCGCTCCGTCCCTGTCAGTGCGCTGTGTCCCAGTCAGTGCGCTCTGTACCTGTCAGTGCGCTGTGTCCCTGTCAGTGCGCTCCGTCCCTGTCAGTGCGCTCCGTCCCTGTCAGTACGCTGTGTCCCAGTCAATGCGCTCCGTCCCAGTCAGTGCGCTGTGTCCCAGTCAGTGCGCTGTGTCCCTGTCAGTGCGCTGTGTCCCAGTCAGTGCGCTGTGTCCCTGTCAGTGCGCTCCGTCCCTGTCAGTTCGCTCCGTCCCTGTCAGTGCGCTGTGTCCCTGTCAGTGCGCTGTGTCCCTGTCAGTGCGCTGTGTCCCTGTCAGTGCGCTGTGTCCCTGTCAGTGCGCTCCGTCCCAGTCAGTGCGCTGTGTCCCAGTCATTGCGCTGTGTCCCTGTCAGTGCGCTGTGTCCCTGTCAGTGCGCTCCGTCCCTGTAAGTGCACTGTGTCCCTGTCAGTGCGCACCGTCCCTGTCAGTGCGCTGTGTCCGAGTCAGTGCGCTGTGTCCCTGTCAGTGCGCTGTGTCCCAGTCAGTGCACTCCGTCCCTGTCAGTGCGCTGTGTCCCAGTCAGTGCGCTGTGTCCCAGTCAGTGCGCTGTGTCCCTGTCAGTGCGCTGTGTCCGAGTCAGTGCGCTGTGTCCCTGTCAGTGCGCTGTGTCCCAGTCAGTGCACTCCGTCCCTGTCAGTGCGCTGTGTCCCAGTCAGTGCGCTGTGTCCCAGTCAGTGCGCTGTGTCCCTGTCAGTGCGCTGTGTCCCAGTCATTGCGCTCCGTCCCAGTCAGTCGCTGTGTCCGAGTCAGTGCACTCTGTCCCAGTCAGTGCGCTCCGTCCCAGTCAGTGCGCTGTGTCCCTGTCAGTGCGCTCCGTCCCTGTCAGTGCGCTGTGTCGCTGTCAGTGCGCTCCGTCCCAGTCAGTGCGCTGTGTCCCTGTCAGTGCGCTGTGTCCCAGTCAGTGCGCTCTGTCCCAATTAGTGCGCTCCGTCCCAGTCAGTGCGCTGTGTCCCTGTCAGTGCGCTCCGTCCCTGTCAGTGCGCTGTGTCCCTGTCAGTGCGCTGTGTCCCAGTCAGTGCGCTGTGTCCCTGTCAGTGCGCTCCGTCCCTGTCAGTGCGCTCCGTCCCTGTCAGTGCGCTGTGTCCGTGTCAGTGCGCTCCGTCCCATTCAGTGCACTGTGTCCCTGTCAGTGCGCTCCGTCCCTGTCAGTGCGCTGTGTCCCTGTCAGTGCACTGCGTCCCAGTCAGTGCGCTGTGTCCCTGTCAGTGCGCTGTGTCCCAGTCAGTGCGCTGTGTACCTGTCAGTGCACTCTGTCCTTGTCAGTGCGCTGTGTCCCAGTCAGTGCGCTGTGTCCCTGTCAGTGCACTGCGTCCCATTCAGTGCGCTGTGTCCCAGTCAGTGCGCTGTGTCCCTGTCATTGCACTGCGTCCCAGTCAGTGCGCTGTGTCCCTGTCAGTGCGCTGTGTCCCAGTCAGTGCGCTGTGTCCCTGTCAGTGCGCTGTGTCCCTGTCAGTGCACTCTGTCCCTGTCAGTGCGCTGTGTCCCAGTCAGTGCGCTGTGTCCCTGTCAGTGCACTGCGTCCCAGTCAGTGCGCTGTGTCCCTGTCAGTGCACAGCGTCCCAGTCAGTGCGCTGTGTCCCAGTCAGTGCGCTGTGTCCCTGTCAGTGCGCTGTGTCCCTGTCAGTGCGCTCCGTCCCAGTTAGTGCGCTGTGTCCCAGTCAATGCGCTCCGTCCCAGTCAGTGCACTGTGTCCCAGTCAGTGCGCTCCGTCCCTGTCAGTGCGCTCCGTCCCTGTCAGTGCGCTGTGTCCCTGTCAGTGCGCTCCGTCCCTGTCAGTGCGCTGTGTCGCTGTCAGTGCGCTCCGTCCCTGTCAGTGCGCTGTGTCCGTGTCAGTGTGCTCCGTCCCATTCAGTGCGCTGTGTCCGTGTCAGTGTGCTCCGTCCCATTCAGTGCACTGTGTCCCTGTCAGTGCGCTCCGTCCCTGTCAGTGCGCTGTGTCCCTGTCAGTGCACTGCGTCCCAGTCAGTGCGCTGTGTCCCTGTCAGTGCGCTGTGTCCCAGTCAGTGCGCTGTGTACCTGTCAGTGCACTCTGTCCTTGTCAGTGCGCTGTGTCCCAGTCAGTGCGCTGTGTCCCTGTCAGTGCACTGCGTCCCAGTCAGTGCGCTGTGTCCCAGTCAGTGCGCTGTGTCCCTGTCATTGCACTGCGTCCCAGTCAGTGCGCTGTGTCCCTGTCAGTGCGCTGTGTCCCAGTCAGTGCGCTGTGTCCCTGTCAGTGCGCTGTGTCCCTGTCAGTGCACTCTGTCCCTGTCAGTGCGCTGTGTCCCAGTCAGTGCGCTGTGTCCCTGTCAGTGCACTGCGTCCCAGTCAGTGCGCTGTGTCCCTGTCAGTGCACAGCGTCCCAGTCAGTGCGCTGTGTCCCAGTCAGTGCGCTGTGTCCCTGTCAGTGCGCTGTGTCCCTGTCAGTGCGCTCCGTCCCAGTTAGTGCGCTCCCTCCCAGTCAGTGCACTGTGTCCCTGTCAGTGCGCTGTGTCCCAGTCAATGCGCTCCGTCCCAGTCAGTGCACTGTGTCCCAGTCAGTGCGCTCCGTCCCTGTCAGTGCGCTCCGTCCCTGTCAGTGCGCTGTGTCCCAGTCAGTGCGCTCCGTAACTGTCAGTGCGCTGTGTCCCTGTCAGTGCGCTCCGTCCCTGTCAGTGCGCTGTGTCCCAGTCAATGCGCTCCGTCCCAGTCAGTGCGCTGTGTCCCAGTCAGTGCGCTGTGTCCCTGTCAGTGCGCTGTGCCCAGTCAGTGCGCTGTGTCCCTGTCAGTGCGCTCCGTCCCTGTCAGTGCGCTGTGTCCCTGTCAGTGCGCTGTGTCCCAGTCAGTGCGCTGTGTCCCTGTCAGTGCGCTCCGTCCCTGTCAGTGCGCTGTGTCCGAGTCAGTGCGCTGTGTCCCTGTCAGTGCGCTGTGTCCCAGTCAATGCGCTCCGTCCCAGTCAGTGCACTGTGTCCCAGTCAGTGCGCTCTGTCCCTGTCAGTGCGCTCCGTCCCTGTCAGTGCGCTGTGTCCCAGTCAGTGCGCTCTGTACCTGTCAGTGCGCTGTGTCCCTGTCAGTGCGCTCCGTCCCTGTCAGTGCGCTCCGTCCCTGTCAGTACGCTGTGTCCCTGTCAGTGCGCTGTGTCCCAGTCAGTGCGCTGTGTCCCAGTCAGTGCGCTGTGTCCCTGTCAGTGCGCTGTGTCCGAGTCAGTGCGCTGTGTCCCTCTCAGTGCGCTGTGTCCCAGTCAGTGCACACCGTCCCTGTCAGTGCGCTGTGTCCCAGTCAGTGCGCTGTGTCCCAGTCAGTGCGCTGTGTCCCTGTCAGTGCGCTGTGTCCTTGTCAGTGCGCTGTGTCCCTGTCAGTGCGCTGTGTCCCAGTCAGTGCGCTGTGTCCCAGTCAGTGGGCTCCGTCCCTGTCAGTGCGCTGTGTCCCTGTCAGTGAACTGTGTACCAGTCAGTGCGCTGTGTGCCTGACAGTGCGCTCCGTCCCTGTCAGTGCGCTGTGTCCCTGTCAGTGCGCTCCGTCCCAGTCAGTGCGCTGTGTCCCAGTCACTGCGCTGTGTCCCTGTCAGTGCGCTGTGTCCCTGTCAGTGCGCTCCGTCCCTGTAAGTGCACTGTGTCCCTGTCAGTGCGCACCGTCCCTGTCAGTGCGCTGTGTCCGAGTCAGTGCGCTGTGTCCCTGTCAGTGCGCTGTGTCCCAGTCAGTGCACTCCGTCCCTGTCAGTGCGCTGTGTCCCAGTCAGTGCGCTGTGTCCCAGTCAGTGCGCTGTGTCCCTGTCAGTGCGCAGTGTCCGAGTCAGTGCGCTGTGTCCCTGTCAGTGCGCTGTGTCCCAGTCAGTGCACTCCGTCCCTGTCAGTGCGCTGTGTCCCAGTCAGTGCGCTGTGTCCCAGTCAGTGCGCTGTGTCCTTGTCAGTGCGCTGTGTCCCTGTCAGTGCGCTGTGTCCCAGTCAGTGCGCTGTGTCCCAGTCAGTGGGCTCCGTCCCTGTCAGTGCGCTGTGTCCCTGTCAGTGCGCTGTGTACCAGTCAGTGCGCTGTGTGCCTGACAGTGCGCTCCGTCCCTGTCAGTGCGCTGTGTCCCTGTCAGTGCGCTGCGTCCCTGTCAGTGCGCTGTGTCCCTGTCAGTGCACTGTCTCCCTGTCGGTGCGCTGTGTCCCTGTCAGTGCGCTGTATCCCTGTCAGTGCGCTGTGTCCCTGACAGTGCGCTCCGTCCCTGTCAGTGCACTGTGTCCCAGTCAGTGCGCTGTGTCCCAGTCAATGCGCTCCGTCCCAGTCAGTGCACTGTGTCCCAGTCAGTGCGCTCCGTCCCTGTCAGTGCGCTCCGTCCCTGTCAGTGCGCTGTGTCCCAGTCAGTGCGCTCCGTACCTGTCAGTGCGCTGTGTCCCAGTCAATGCGCTCCGTCCCAGTCAGTACGCTGTGTCCCAGTCAGTGCGCTGTGTCCCAGTCAGTGCGCTGTGTCCCTGTCAGTGCGCTCCGTCCCTGTCAGTGCGCTCCGTCCCAGTCAGTGCGCTGTGTCCCAGTCACTGCGCTGTGTCCCTGTCAGTGCGCTGTGTCCCTGTCAGTGCGCTCCGTCCCTGTAAGTGCACTGTGTCCCTGTCAGTGCGCACCGTCCCTGTCAGTGCGCTGTGTCCGAGTCAGTGCGCTGTGTCCCTGTCAGTGCGCTGTGTCCCAGTCAGTGCACTCCGTCCCTGTCAGTGCGCTGTGTCCCAGTCAGTGCGCTGTGTCCCTGTCAGTGCGCTGTGTCCTTGTCAGTGCGCTGTGTCCCTGTCAGTGCGCTGTGTCCCAGTCAGTGCGCTGTGTCCCAGTCAGTGGGCTCCGTCCCTGTCAGTGCGCTGTGTCCCTGTCAGTGCGCTGTGTCCCAGTCAGTGCGCTGTGTCCCTGACAGTGCGCTCCGTCCCTGTCAGTGCGATGTGTCCCTGTCAGTGCGCTGCGTCCCTGTCAGTGCGCTGTGTCCCTGTCAGTGCACTGACTCCCTGTCGGTGCGCTGTGTCCCTGTCAGTGCGCTGTATCCCTGTCAGTGCGCTGTGTCCCTGACAGTGCGCTCCGTCCCTGTCAGTGCACTGTGTCCCTGTCAGTGCGCTGTGTCCCTGTCAGTGCGCTCCGTCCCTGTCAGTGCACTGTGTCCCAGTCAGTGCACTGTGTCCCTGTCAGTGCGCTGTGTCCCTGTCAGTGCGCTCCGTCCCTGTCAGTGCGCTGTGTCCCTGTCAGTGCGCTCCATCCCAGTCAGTGCGCTGTGTCCCTGTCAGTGCGCTGTGTCCCAGTCAGTGCGCTCCGCCCCTGTCAGTGCGCTGTGTCCCAGTCAGTGCGCTCCGTCCCTGTCAGTGCGCTGTGTTCCTGTCAGTGCGCTGTGTCCCTGTCAGTGCACTCCGTCCCTGTCAGTGCGCTCCGTCCCTGTCAGTGCGCTGTGTCCCTGTCAGTGCGCTGTGTCCCAGTCAGTGCGCTCCGTCCCAGTCAGTGCGCTCCCTCCCAGTCAGTGCGCTCCGTCCCTGTCATTGCGCTGTGTCCCAGTCAGTGCGCTCCGTCCCAGTCAGTGCGCTGTGTCCCAGTCAATGCGCTCCGTCCCAGTCAGTGCGCTGTGTCCCTGTTAGTGCGCTGTGTCCCAGTCAGTGCGCTCCGTCCCAGTCAGTGCGCTCCCTCCCAGTCAGTGCGCTGCGTCCCAGTCAGTGCGCTGTGTCGCTGTCAGTGCGCTGTGTCCCAGTCAGTGCGCTGTGTACCTGTCAGTGCACTCTGTCCTTGTCAGTGCGCTGTGTCCCAGTCAGTGCGCTGTGTCCCTGTCAGTGCACTGCGTCCCAGTCAGTGCGCTGTGTCCGAGTCAGTGCGCTGTGTCCCTGTCATTGCACTGCGTCCCAGTCAGTGCGCTGTGTCCCTGTCAGTGCGCTGTGTCCCAGTCAGTGCGCTGTGTCCCTGTCAGTGCGCTGTGTCCCTGTCAGTGCACTCTGTCCCTGTCAGTGCGCTGTGTCCCAGTCAGTGCGCTGTGTCCCTGTCAGTGCACTGCGTCCCAGTCAGTGCGCTGTGTCCCTGTCAGTGCACAGCGTCCCAGTCAGTGCGCTGTGTCCCAGTCAGTGCGCTGTGTCCCTGTCAGTGCGCTGTGTCCCTGTCAGTGCGCTCCGTCCCAGTTAGTGCGCTCCCTCCCAGTCAGTGCGCTGTGTCCCTGTCAGTGCGCTGTGTCCCAGTCAATGCGCTCCGTCCCAGTCAGTGCACTGTGTCCCAGTCAGTGCGCTCCGTCCCTGTCAGTGCGCTCCGTCCCTGTCAGTGCGCTGTGTCCCAGTCAGTGCGCTCCGTAACTGTCAGTGCGCTGTGTCCCTGTCAGTGCGCTCCGTCCCTGTCAGTGCGCTGTGTCCCAGTCAATGCGCTCCGTCCCAGTCAGTGCGCTGTGTCCCAGTCAGTGCGCTGTGTCCCTGTCAGTGCGCTGTGCCCAGTCAGTGCGCTGTGTCCCTGTCAGTGCGCTCCGTCCCTGTCAGTGCGCTGTGTCCCTGTCAGTGCGCTGTGTCCCAGTCAGTGCGCTCTGTCCCTGTCAGTGCGCTCCGTCCCTGTCAGTGCGCTGTGTCCCAGTCAGTGCGCTCTGTACCGGTCAGTGCGCTGTGTCCCTGTCAGTGCGCTCCGTCCCTGTCAGTGCGCTCCGTCCCTGTCAGTACGCTGTGTCCCAGTCAATGCGCTCCGTCCCAGTCAGTGCGCTGTGTCCCAGTCAGTGCGCTGTGTCCCAGTCAGTGCGCTGTGTCCCTGTCAGTGCGCTGTGTCCCAGTCAGTGCGCTGTGTCCCAGTCAGTGCGCTGTGTCCCTGTCAGTGCGCTCCGTCCCTGTCAGTGCGCTGTGTCCCTGTCAGTGCGCTGTGTCCCAGTCAGTGCGCTGTGTACCTGTCAGTGCACTCTGTCCCTGTCAGTGCGCTGTGTCCCAGTCAGTGCGCTGTGTCCCTGTCAGTGCGCTGTGTCCCAGTCAATGCGCTCCGTCCCAGTCAGTGCACTGTGTCCCAGTCAGTGCGCTCTGTCCCTGTCAGTGCGCTCCGTCCCTGTCAGTGCGCTGTGTCCCAGTCAGTGCGCTCTGTACCGGTCAGTGCGCTGTGTCCCTGTCAGTGCGCTCCGTCCCTGTCAGTGCGCTCCGTCCCTGTCAGTACGCTGTGTCCCAGTCAATGCGCTCCGTCCCAGTCAGTGCGCTGTGTCCCAGTCAGTGCGCTGTGTCCCAGTCAGTGCGCTGTGTCCCTGTCAGTGCGCTGTGTCCCAGTCAGTGCGCTGTGTCCCAGTCAGTGCGCTGTGTCCCTGTCAGTGCGCTCCGTCCCTGTCAGTGCGCTGTGTCCCTGTCAGTGCGCTGTGTCCCAGTCAGTGCGCTGTGTACCTGTCAGTGCACTCTGTCCTTGTCAGTGCGCTGCGTCCCAGTCAGTGCGCTGTGTCCCTGTCAGTGCACTGCGTCCCAGTCAGTGCGCTGTGTCCCAGTCAGTGCGCTGTGTCCCTGTCATTGCACTGCGTCCCAGTCAGTGCGCTGTGTCCCTGTCAGTGCGCTGTGTCCCAGTCAGTGCGCTGTGTCCCTGTCAGTGCGCTGTGTCCCTGTCAGTGCACTCTGTCCCTGTCAGTGCGCTGTGTCCCAGTCAGTGCACTGTGTCCCTGTCAGTGCACTGCGTCCCAGTCAGTGCGCTGTGTCCCTGTCAGTGCACAGCGTCCCAGTCAGTGCGCTGTGTCCCAGTCAGTGCGCTGTGTCCCTGTCAGTGCGCTGTGTCCCTGTCAGTGCGCTCCGTCCCAGTTAGTGCGCTCCCTCCCAGTCAGTGCGCTGTGTCCCTGTCAGTGCGCTGTGTCCCAGTCAATGCGCTCCGTCCCAGTCAGTGCACTGTGTCCCAGTCAGTGCGCTCCGTCCCTGTCAGTGCGCTCCGTCCCTGTCAGTGCGCTGTGTCCCAGTCAGTGCGCTCCGTAACTGTCAGTGCGCTGTGTCCCTGTCAGTGCGCTCCGTCCCTGTCAGTGCGCTGTGTCCCAGTCAATGCGCTCCGTCCCAGTCAGTGCGCTGTGTCCCAGTCAGTGCGCTGTGTCCCTGTCAGTGCGCTGTGCCCAGTCAGTGCGTTGTGTCCCTGTCAGTGCGCTCCGTCCCTGTCAGTGCGCTGTGTCCCTGTCAGTGCGCTGTGTCCCAGTCAGTGCGCTGTGTCCCTGTCAGTGCGCTCCGTCCCTGTCAGTGCGCTGTGTCCGAGTCAGTGCGCTGTGTCCCTGTCAGTGCGCTGTGTCCCAGTCAATGCGCTCCGTCCCAGTCAGTGCACTGTGTCCCAGTCAGTGCGCTCTGTCCCTGTCAGTGCGCTCCGTCCCTGTCAGTGCGCTGTGTCCCAGTCAGTGCGCTCTGTACCGGTCAGTGCGCTGTGTCCCTGTCAGTGCGCTCCGTCCCTGTCAGTGCGCTCCGTCCCTGTCAGTACGCTGTGTCCCAGTCAATGCGCTCCGTCCCAGTCAGTGCACTGTGTCCCAGTCAGTGCGCTGTGTCCCAGTCAGTGCGCTGTGTCCCAGTCAGTGCGCTGTGTCCCAGTCAGTGCGCTGTGTCCCTGTCAGTGCGCTGTGTCCCTGTCAGTGCGCTGTGTCCCAGTCAGTGCGCTGTGTCCCTGTCAGTGCGCTCCGTCCCTGTCAGTGCGCTGTGTCCCTGTCAGTGCGCTGTGTCCCTGTCAGTGCGCTCCGTCCCTGTCAGTGCGCTGTGTCCCTGTCAGTGCGCTCCGTCCCAGTCAGTGCGCTGTGTCCCAGTCATTGCGCTGTGTCCCTGTCAGTGCGCTGTGTCCCTGTCAGTGCGCTCCGTCCCTGTAAGTGCACTGTGTCCCTGTCAGTGCGCACCGTCCCTGTCAGTGCGCTGTGTCCGAGTCAGTGCGCTGTGTCCCTGTCAGTGCGCTGTGTCCCAGTCAGTGCACTCCGTCCCTGTCAGTGCGCTGTGTCCCAGTCAGTGCGCTGTGTCCCAGTCAGTGCGCTGTGTCCCTGTCAGTGCGCTGTGTCCGAGTCAGTGCGCTGTGTCCCTCTCAGTGCGCTGTGTCCCAGTCAGTGCACACCGTCCCTGTCAGTGCGCTGTGTCCCAGTCAGTGCGCTGTGTCCCAGTCAGTGCGCTGTGTCCCTGTCAGTGCGCTGTGTCCTTGTCAGTGCGCTGTGTCCCAGTCAGTGCGCTGTGTCCCAGTCAGTGGGCTCCGTCCCTGTCAGTGCGCTGTGTCCCTGTCAGTGAACTGTGTACCAGTCAGTGCGCTGTGTGCCTGACAGTGCGCTCCGTCCCTGTCAGTGCGCTGTGTCCCTGTCAGTGCGCTCCGTCCCAGTCAGTGCGCTGTGTCCCAGTCACTGCGCTGTGTCCCTGTCAGTGCGCTGTGTCCCTGTCAGTGCGCTCCGTCCCTGTAAGTGCACTGTGTCCCTGTCAGTGCGCACCGTCCCTGTCAGTGCGCTGTGTCCGAGTCAGTGCGCTGTGTCCCTGTCAGTGCGCTGTGTCCCAGTCAGTGCACTCCGTCCCTGTCAGTGCGCTGTGTCCCAGTCAGTGCGCTGTGTCCCAGTCAGTGCGCTGTGTCCCTGTCAGTGCGCAGTGTCCGAGTCAGTGCGCTGTGTCCCTGTCAGTGCGCTGTGTCCCAGTCAGTGCACTCCGTCCCTGACAGTGCGCTGTGTCCCAGTCAGTGCGCTGTGTCCCAGTCAGTGCGCTGTGTCCCTGTCAGTGCGCTGTGTCCTTGTCAGTGCGCTGTGTCCCTGTCAGTGCGCTGTGTCCCAGTCAGTGCGCTGTGTCCCAGTCAGTGGGCTCCGTCCCTGTCAGTGCGCTGTGTCCCTGTCAGTGCGCTGTGTACCAGTCAGTGCGCTGTGTGCCTGACAGTGCGCTCCGTCCCTGTCAGTGCGCTGTGTCCCTGTCAGTGCGCTGCGTCCCTGTCAGTGCGCTGTGTCCCTGTCAGTGCACTGTCTCCCTGTCGGTGCGCTGTGTCCCTGTCAGTGCGCTGTATCCCTGTCAGTGCGCTGTGTCCCAGTCAGTGCGCTCCGTCCCTGTCAGTGCGCTCCGTCCCTGTCAGTGCGCTGTGTCCGAGTCAGTGCGCTGTGTCCCTGTCAGTGCGCTGTGTCCCAGTCAATGCGCTCCGTCCCAGTCAGTGCACTGTGTCCCAGTCAGTGCGCTCTGTCCCTGTCAGTGCGCTCCGTCCCTGTCAGTGCGCTGTGTCCCAGTCAGTGCGCTCTGTACCTGTCAGTGCGCTGTGTCCCTGTCAGTGCGCTCCGTCCCTGTCAGTGCGCTCCGTCCCTGTCAGTACGCTGTGTCCCAGTCAATGCGCTCCGTCCCAGTCAGTGCGCTGTGTCCCTGTCAGTGCGCTGTGTCCCTGTCAGTGCGCTGTGTCCCAGTCAGTGCGCTGTGTCCCAGTCAGTGCGCTGTGTCCCTGTCAGTGCGCTCCGTCCCTGTCAGTGCGCTCCGTCCCTGTCAGTGCGCTGTGTCCCTGTCAGTGCGCTCCGTCCCTGTCAGTGCGCTGTGTCCCTGTCAGTGCGCTCCGTCCCAGTCAGTGCGCTGTGTCCCAGTCATTGCGCTGTGTCCCTGTCAGTGCGCTGTGTCCCTGTCAGTGCGCTCCGTCCCTGTAAGTGCACTGTGTCCCTGTCAGTGCGCACCGTCCCTGTCAATGCGCTGTGTCCGAGTCAGTGCGCTGTGTCCCTGTCAGTGCGCTGTGTCCCAGTCAGTGCACTCCGTCCCTGTCAGTGCGCTGTGTCCCAGTCAGTGCGCTGTGTCCCAGTCAGTGCGCTGTGTCCCTGACAGTGCGCTGTGTCCGAGTCAGTGCGCTGTGTCCCTCTCAGTGCGCTGTGTCCCAGTCAGTGCACACCGTCCCTGTCAGTGCGCTGTGTCCCAGTCAGTGCGCTGTGTCCCAGTCAGTGCGCTGTGTCCCTGTCAGTGCGCTGTGTCCTTGTCAGTGCGCTGTGTCCCTGTCAGTGCGCTGTGTCCCTGTCAGTGCGCTGTGTCCCAGTCAGTGCGCTGTGTCCCAGTCAGTGGGCTCCGTCCCTGTCAGTGCGCTGTGTCCCTGTCAGTGAACTGTGTACCAGTCAGTGCGCTGTGTGCCTGACAGTGCGCTCCGTCCCTGTCAGTGCGCTGTGTCCCTGTCAGTGCGCTCCGTCCCAGTCAGTGCGCTGTGTCCCAGTCACTGCGCTGTGTCCCTGTCAGTGCGCTGTGTCCCTGTCAGTGCGCTCCGTCCCTGTAAGTGCACTGTGTCCCTGTCAGTGCGCACCGTCCCTGTCAGTGCGCTGTGTCCGAGTCAGTGCGCTGTGTCCCTGTCAGTGCGCTGTGTCCCAGTCAGTGCACTCCGTCCCTGTCAGTGCGCTGTGTCCCAGTCAGTGCGCTGTGTCCCAGTCAGTGCGCTGTGTCCCTGTCAGTGCGCAGTGTCCGAGTCAGTGCGCTGTGTCCCTGTCAGTGCGCTGTGTCCCAGTCAGTGCACTCCGTCCCTGTCAGTGCGCTGTGTCCCAGTCAGTGCGCTGTGTCCCAGTCAGTGCGCTGTGTCCTTGTCAGTGCGCTGTGTCCCTGTCAGTGCGCTGTGTCCCAGTCAGTGCGCTGTGTCCCAGTCAGTGGGCTCCGTCCCTGTCAGTGCGCTGTGTCCCTGTCAGTGCGCTGTGTACCAGTCAGTGCGCTGTGTGCCTGACAGTGCGCTCCGTCCCTGTCAGTGCGCTGTGTCCCTGTCAGTGCGCTGCGTCCCTGTCAGTGCGCTGTGTCCCTGTCAGTGCACTGTCTCCCTGTCGGTGCGCTGTGTCCCTGTCAGTGCGCTGTATCCCTGTCAGTGCGCTGTGTCCCTGACAGTGCGCTCCGTCCCTGTCAGTGCACTGTGTCCCAGTCAGTGCGCTGTGTCCCAGTCAATGCGCTCCGTCCCAGTCAGTGCACTGTGTCCCAGTCAGTGCGCTCCGTCCCTGTCAGTGCGCTCCGTCCCTGTCAGTGCGCTGTGTCCCAGTCAGTGCGCTCCGTACCTGTCAGTGCGCTGTGTCCCAGTCAATGCGCTCCGTCCCAGTCAGTACGCTGTGTCCCAGTCAGTGCGCTGTGTCCCAGTCACTGCGCTGTGTCCCTGTCAGTGCGCTCCGTCCCTGTCAGTGCGCTCCGTCCCAGTCAGTGCACTGTCTCCCTGTCGGTGCGCTGTGTCCCTGTCAGTGCGCTGTGTCCCTGTCAGTGCGCTCCGTCCCTGTAAGTGCACTGTGTCCCTGTCAGTGCGCACCGTCCCTGTCAGTGCGCTGTGTCCGAGTCAGTGCGCTGTTTCCCTGTCAGTGCGCTGTGTCCCAGTCAGTGCACTCCGTCCCTGTCAGTGCGCTGTGTCCCAGTCAGTGCGCTGTGTCCCTGTCAGTGCGCTGTGTCCTTGTCAGTGCGCTGTGTCCCTGTCAGTGCGCTGTGTCCCAGTCAGTGCGCTGTGTCCCAGTCAGTGGGCTCCGTCCCTGTCAGTGCGCTGTGTCCCTGTCAGTGCGCTGTGTCCCAGTCAGTGCGCTGTGTCCCGGACAGTGCGCTCCGTCCCTGTCAGTGCGATGTGTCCCTGTCAGTGCGCTGCGTCCCTGTCAGTGCGCTGTGTCCCTGTCAGTGCACTGACTCCCTGTCGGTGCGCTGTGTCCCTGTCAGTGCGCTGTATCCCTGTCAGTGCGCTGTGTCCCTGACAGTGCGCTCCGTCCCTGTCAGTGCACTGTGTCCCTGTCAGTGCGCTGTGTCCCTGTCAGTGCGCTCCGTCCCTGTCAGTGCGCTGTGTCCCAGTCAGTGCACTGTGTCCCTGTCAGTGCGCTGTGTCCCTGTCAGTGCGCTCCGTCCCTGTCAGTGCGCTCCGTCCCTGTCAGTGCGCTCCGTCCCAGTCAGTGCGCTGTGTCCCTGTCAGTGCGCTGTGTCCCAGTCAGTGCGCTCCGCCCCTGTCAGTGCGCTGTGTCCCAGTCAGTGCGCTCCGTCCCTGTCAGTGCGCTGTGTTCCTGTCAGTGCGCTGTGTCCCTGTCAGTGCACTCCGTCCCTGTCAGTGCGCTCCGTCCCTGTCAGTGCGCTGTGTCCCTGTCATTGCGCTGTGTCCCAGTCAGTGCGCTCCGTCCCAGCCAGTGCGCTCCCTCCCAGTCAGTGCGCTCCGTCCCTGTCATTGCGCTGTGTCCCAGTCAGTGCGCTCCGTCCCAGTCAGTGCGCTGTGTCCCAGTCAATGCGCTCCGTCCCAGTCAGTGCGCTGTGTCCCTGTTAGTGCGCTGTGTCCCAGTCAGTGCGCTCCGTCCCAGTCAGTGCGCTCCCTCCCAGTCAGTGCGCTGTGTCCCAGTCAGTGCGCTGCGTCCCAGTCAGTGCGCTGTGTCCCTGTCAGTGCGCTGTGTCCCAGTCAGTGAGCTGTGTCCCAGTCAGTGCGCTGCGTCCCTGTCAGTGCGCTGTGTCCCAGTCAGTGCGCTGTGTCCCAGTCAGTGCGCTGTGTCCCTGTCAGTGCGCTCCATCCCAGTCAGTGCGCTGTGTCCCTGTCAGTGCGCTGTGTCCCAGTCATTGCGCTCCGTCCCAGTCAGTCGCTGTGTCCGAGTCAGTGCACTCTGTCCCAGTCAGTGCGCTCCGACCCAGTCAGTGCGCTGTGTCCCTGTCAGTGCGCTCCGTCCCTGTCAGTGCGCTGTGTCGCTGTCAGTGCGCTGTGTCCCTGTCAGTGCGCTGTGTCCCAGTCATTGCGCTGTGTCCCTGTCAGTGCGCTGTGTCCCAGTCAGTGCGCTGTGTCCCTGTCAGTGCGCTCCGTCCCTGTCAGTGCGCTGTGTCCCTGTCAGTGCGCTGTGTCCCAGTCAGTGCGCTCCGTCCCTGTCAGTGCGCTGTGTCCCAGTCATTGCGCTGTGTCCCTGTCAGTGCGCAGTGTTCCAGTCAGTGCGCTGTGTCCCTGTCAGTGCGCTGTGTCCCAGTCAGTGCGCTGTGTCCCTGTCAGTGCGCTGTGTCCCAGTCAGTGCGCTGTGTCCCTGTCAGTGCGCTGTGTCCCAGTCAGTGCGCTCCGCCCCAGTCAGTGCGCTGTGTCCCAGTCAGTGCACTGTGTCCCTGTCAGTGCGCTGTGTCCCTGTCAGTGTGCTCCGTCCCTGTCAGTGCGCTCCGTCCCAGTCAGTGCACAGTGTCCCTGTCAGTGCTCTGTGTCCCAGTCAGTGCACTTTGTCCCTGTCAGTGTGCTGTGTCCCTGTCAGTGCGCTCCGTCCCAGTCAGTGCACTGTGTCCCTGTCAGTGCGCTGTGACCCAGTCAGTGCACTGTGTCCCTGTCAGTGTGCTGTGTCCCTGTCAGTACACTGTGTCCCAGTCAGTGCGCTGTGTCCCTGTCAGTGCGCTGTGTCCCTGTCAGTGCGCTCCATCCCTGTCAGTGCGCTGTGTCCCTGTCAGTGCGCTCCGTCCCTGTCAGTGCACTGTGTCCCTGTCAGTGCGCTGTGTCCCAGTCAGTGCGCTGTGTCCCTGTCAGTGCGCTGTGTCCCAGTCAGTGCGCTGTGTCCCAGTCAGTGCGCTGTGTCCCTGTCAGTGCGCTGTGTCCCAGTCAGTGCGCTGTGTCCCTGACAGTGCGCTCCGTCCCTGTCAGTGCGCTGTGTCCCTGTCAGTGCGCTGCGTCCCTGTCAGTGCGCTGTGTCCCTGTCAGTGCACTGTCTCCCTGTCGGTGCGCTGTGTCCCTGTCAGTGCGCTGTATCCCTGTCAGTGCGCTGTGTCCCTGACAGTGCGCTCCGTCCCTGTCAGTGCACTGTGTCCCTGTCAGTGCGCTGTGTCCCTGTCAGTGCACTGTCTCCCTGTCGGTGCGCTGTGTCCCTGTCAGTGCGCTGTATCCCTGTCAGTGCGCTGTGTCCCTGACAGTGCGCTCCGTCCCTGTCAGTGCACTGTGTCCTTGTCAGTGCGCTGTGTCCCTGTCAGTGCGCTGTGTCCCAGTCAGTGCGCTGTGTCCCTGTCAGTGCGCTGTGTCCCTGTCAGTGCGCTCCGTCCCTGTCAGTGCGCTCCGTCCCTGTCAGTGCGCTCCGTCCCAGTCAGTGCGCTGTGTCCCAGTCAGTGCGCTCCGTCCCTGTCAGTGCGCTGTGTCCCTGTCAGTGCGCTGTGTCCCAGTCAGTGCGCTGTGTCCCAGTCAGTGCGCTGTGTCCCTGTCAGTGCGCTGTGTCCCAGTCAGTGCGCTGTGTCCCTGACAGTGCGCTCCGTCCCTGTCAGTGCGCTGTGTCCCTGTCAGTGCGCTGCGTCCCTGTCAGTGCGCTGTGTCCCTGTCAGTGCACTGTCTCCCTGTCGGTGCGCTGTGTCCCTGTCAGTGCGCTGTATCCCTGTCAGTGCGCTGTGTCCCTGACAGTGCGCTCCGTCCCTGTCAGTGCACTGTGTCCCTGTCAGTGCGCTGTGTCCCTGTCAGTGCGCTGTGTCCCAGTCAGTGCGCTGTGTCCCTGTCAGTGCGCTGTGTCCCTGTCAGTGCGCTCCGTCCCTGTCAGTGCGCTCCGCCCCAGTCAGTGCGCTGTGTCCCAGTCAGTGCACTGTGTCCCTGTCAGTGCGCTGTGTCCCTGTCAGTGTGCTCCGTCCCTGTCAGTGCGCTCCGTCCCAGTCAGTGCACAATGTCCCTGTCAGTGCTCTGTGTCCCAGTCAGTGCACTTTGTCCCTGTCAGTGTGCTGTGTCCCTGTCAGTGCGCTCCGTCCCAGTCAGTGCACTGTGTCCCTGTCAGTGCGCTGTGACCCAGTCAGTGCACTGTGTCCCTGTCAGTGTGCTGTGTCCCTGTCAGTGTGCTCCGTCCCAGTCAGTGCACTGTGTCCCTGTCAGTGCGCTGTGTCCCAGTCAGTGCACTGTGTCCCAGTCAGTGCGCTGTGTCCCTGTCAGTGCGCTGTGTCCCTGTCAGTGCGCTGTGTCCCTGTCAGTGCGCTCCGTCCCTGTCAGTGCACTGTGTCCCTGTCAGTGCGCTGTGTCCCAGTCAGTGCGCTGTGTCCCTGTCAGTGCGCTGTGTCCCAGTCAGTGCTCTGTGTCCCAGACAGTGCGCTGTGTCCCTGTCAGTGCGCTGTGTCCCAGTCAGTGCGCTGTGTCCCTGACAGTGCGCTCCGTCCCTGTCAATGCGCTGTGTCCCTGTCAGTGCGCTGCGTCCCTGTCAGTGCGCTGTGTCCCTGTCAGTGCACTGTCTCCCTGTCGGTGCGCTGTGTCCCTGTCAGTGCGCTGTATCCCTGTCAGTGCGCTGTGTCCCTGACAGTGCGCTCCGTCCCTGTCAGTGCACTGTGTCCTTGTCAGTGCGCTGTGTCCCTGTCAGTGCGCTGTGTCCCAGTCAGTGCGCTGTGTCCCTGTCAGTGCGCTGTGTCCCTGTCAGTGCGCTCCGTCCCTGTCAGTGCGCTCCGTCCCTGTCAGTGCGCTCCGTCCCAGTCAGTGCGCTGTGTCCCTGTCAGTGCGCTGTGTCCCAGTCAGTGCGCTCCGTCCCTGTCAGTGCGCTGTGTCCCAGTCAGTGCGCTCCGTCCCTGTCAGTGCGCTGTGTTCCTGTCAGTGCGCTGTGTCCCTGTCAGTGCACTCCGTCCCTGTCAGTGCGCTCCGTCCCTGTCAGTACGCTGTGTCACTGTCAGTGCGCTGTGTCCCAGTCAGTGCACTGTGTCCCTGTCAGTGCGCTGTGTCCCAGTCAGTGCACTGTGTCCCTGTCAGTGCGCTGTGTCCCAGTCAGTGCGCTCCGTCCCTGTCAGTGCGCTGTGTCCCAGTCAGTGCGCTCCGTCCCTGTCAGTGCGCTGTGTCCCAGTCAGTGCGCTGTGTCCCTGTCAGTGCACTCCGTCCCTGTCAGTGCGCTCCGTCCCTGTCAGTACGCTGTGTCCCTGTCAGTGCGCTGTGTCCCAGTCAGTGCGCTCCGTCCCAGTCAGTGCGCTCCCTCCCAGTCAGTGCGCTGTGTCCCAGTCAGTGCGCTCTGTCCCTGTCAGTGCGCTGTGTCCCAGTCAGTGCGCTGTGTCCCAGTCAGTGCGCTGTGTCCCAGTCAGTGCGCTCCGTCCCAGTCAGTGCGCACCCTCCCAGTCAGTGCGCTCCGTCCCAGTCAGTGCGCTGTGTCCCAGTCAATGCGCTCCGTCCCAGTCAGTGCGCACCCTCCCAGTCAGTGCGCTCCGTCCCAGTCAGTGCGCTGTGTCCCAGTCAATGCGCTCCGTCCCAGTCAGTGCGCTGTGTCCCAGTCACTGCGCTGTGTCCCTGTCAGTGCGCTGTGTCCCTGTCAGTGCGCTCCGTCCCTGTAAGTGCGCTGTGTCCCTGTCAGTGCGCACCGTCCCTGTCAGTGCGCTGTGTCCGAGTCAGTGCGCTGTGTCCCTGTCAGTGCGCTGTGTCCCAGTCAGTGCACTCCGTCCCTGTCAGTGCGCTGTGTCCCAGTCAGTGGGCTCCGTCCCTGTCAGTGCGCTGTGTCCCTGTCAGTGAACTGTGTACCAGTCAGTGCGCTGTGTGCCTGACAGTGCGCTCCGTCCCTGTCAGTGCGCTGTGTCCCTGTCAGTGCGCTCCGTCCCAGTCAGTGCGCTGTGTCCCAGTCACTGCGCTGTGTCCCTGTCAGTGCGCTGTGTCCCTGTCAGTGCGCTCCGTCCCTGTAAGTGCACTGTGTCCCTGTCAGTGCGCACCGTCCCTGTCAGTGCGCTGTGTCCGAGTCAGTGCGCTGTGTCCCTGTCAGTGCGCTGTGTCCCAGTCAGTGCACTCCGTCCCTGTCAGTGCGCTGTGTCCCAGTCAGTGCGCTGTGTCCCAGTCAGTGCGCTGTGTCCCTGTCAGTGCGCAGTGTCCGAGTCAGTGCGCTGTGTCCCTGTCAGTGCGCTGTGTCCCAGTCAGTGCACTCCGTCCCTGTCAGTGCGCTGTGTCCCAGTCAGTGCGCTGTGTCCCAGTCAGTGCGCTGTGTCCTTGTCAGTGCGCTGTGTCCCTGTCAGTGCGCTGTGTCCCAGTCAGTGGGCTCCGTCCCTGTCAGTGCGCTGTGTCCCTGTCAGTGCGCTGTGTACCAGTCAGTGCGCTGTGTGCCTGACAGTGCGCTCCGTCCCTGTCAGTGCGCTGTGTCCCTGTCAGTGCGCTGCGTCCCTGTCAGTGCGCTGTGTCCCTGTCAGTGCACTGTCTCCCTGTCGGTGCGCTGTGTCCCTGTCAGTGCGCTGTATCCCTGTCAGTGCGCTGTGTCCCTGACAGTGCGCTCCGTCCCTGTCAGTGCACAGTGTCCCAGTCAGTGCGCTGTGTCCCAGTCAATGCGCTCCGTCCCAGTCAGTGCACTGTGTCCCAGTCAGTGCGCTCCGTCCCTGTCAGTGCGCTCCGTCCCTGTCAGTGCGCTGTGTCCCAGTCAGTGCGCTCCGTACCTGTCAGTGCGCTGTGTCCCAGTCAATGCGCTCCGTCCCAGTCAGTACGCTGTGTCCCAGTCAGTGCGCTGTGTCCCAGTCAGTGCGCTGTGTCCCTGTCAGTGCGCTCCGTCCCTGTCAGTGCGCTCCGTCCCAGTCAGTGCGCTGTGTCCCTGTCAGTGCGCTGTGTCCCTGTCAGTGCGCTCCGTCCCTGTAAGTGCACTGTGTCCCTGTCAGTGCGCACCGTCCCTGTCAGTGCGCTGTGTCCGAGTCAGTGCGCTGTGTCCCTGTCAGTGCGCTGTGTCCCAGTCAGTGCACTCCGTCCCTGTCAGTGCGCTGTGTCCCAGTCAGTGCGCTGTGTCCCTGTCAGTGCGCTGTGTCCTTGTCAGTGCGCTGTGTCCCTGTCAGTGCGCTGTGTCCCAGTCAGTGCGCTGTGTCCCAGTCAGTGGGCTCCGTCCCTGTCAGTGCGCTGTGTCCCTGTCAGTGCGCTGTGTCCCAGTCAGTGCGCTGTGTCCCTGACAGTGCGCTCCGTCCCTGTCAGTGCGATGTGTCCCTGTCAGTGCGCTGCGTCCCTGTCAGTGCGCTGTGTCCCTGTCAGTGCACTGACTCCCTGTCGGTGCGCTGTGTCCCTGTCAGTGCGCTGTATCCCTGTCAGTGCGCTGTGTCCCTGACAGTGCGCTCCGTCCCTGTCAGTGCACTGTGTCCCTGTCAGTGCGCTGTGTCCCTGTCAGTGCGCTCCGTCCCTGTCAGTGCGCTGTGTCCCAGTCAGTGCACTGTGTCCCTGTCAGTGCGCTGTGTCCCTGTCAGTGCGCTCCGTCCCTGTCAGTGCGCTCCGTCCCAGTCAGTGCGCTGTGTCCCTGTCAGTGCGCTGTGTCCCAGTCAGTGCGCTCCGCCCCTGTCAGTGCGCTGTGTCCCAGTCAGTGCGCTCCGTCCCTGTCAGTGCGCTGTGTTCCTGTCAGTGCGCTGTGTCCCTGTCAGTGCACTCCGTCCCTGTCAGTGCGCTCCGTCCCTGTCAGTGCGCTGTGTCCCTGTCAGTGCGCTGTGTCCCAGTCAGTGCGCTCCGTCCCAGTCAGTGCGCTCCCTCCCAGTCAGTGCGCTCCGTCCCTGTCATTGCGCTGTGTCCCAGTCAGTGCGCTCCGTCCCAGTCAGTGCGCTGTGTCCCAGTCAATGCGCTCCGTCCCAGTCAGTGCGCTGTGTCCCTGTTAGTGCGCTGTGTCCCAGTCAGTGCGCTCCGTCCCAGTCAGTGCGCTCCCTCCCAGTCAGTGCGCTGCGTCCCAGTCAGTGCGCTGTGTCCCTGTCAGTGCGCTGTGTCCCAGTCAGTGCGCTGTGTACCTGTCAGTGCACTCTGTCCTTGTCAGTGCGCTGTGTCCCAGTCAGTGCGCTGTGTCCCTGTCAGTGCACTGCGTCCCAGTCAGTGCGCTGTGTCCCAGTCAGTGCGCTGTGTCCCTGTCATTGCACTGCGTCCCAGTCAGTGCGCTGTGTCCCTGTCAGTGCGCTGTGTCCCAGTCAGTGCGCTGTGTCCCTGTCAGTGCGCTGTGTCCCTGTCAGTGCACTCTGTCCCTGTCAGTGCGCTGTGTCCCAGTCAGTGCGCTGTGTCCCTGTCAGTGCACTGCGTCCCAGTCAGTGCGCTGTGTCCCTGTCAGTGCACAGCGTCCCAGTCAGTGCGCTGTGTCCCAGTCAGTGCGCTGTGTCCCTGTCAGTGCGCTGTGTCCCTGTCAGTGCGCTCCGTCCCAGTTAGTGCGCTCCCTCCCAGTCAGTGCGCTGTGTCCCTGTCAGTGCGCTGTGTCCCAGTCAATGCGCTCCGTCCCAGTCAGTGCACTGTGTCCCAGTCAGTGCGCTCCGTCCCTGTCAGTGCGCTCCGTCCCTGTCAGTGCGCTGTGTCCCAGTCAGTGCGCTCCGTAACTGTCAGTGCGCTGTGTCCCTGTCAGTGCGCTCCGTCCCTGTCAGTGCGCTGTGTCCGAGTCAGTGCGCTGTGTCCCTGTCAGTGCGCTGTGTCCCAGTCAATGCGCTCCGTCCCAGTCAGTGCACTGTGTCCCAGTCAGTGCGCTCTGTCCCTGTCAGTGCGCTCCGTCCCTGTCAGTGCGCTGTGTCCCAGTCAGTGCGCTCTGTACCGGTCAGTGCGCTGTGTCCCTGTCAGTGCGCTCCGTCCCTGTCAGTGCGCTCCGTCCCTGTCAGTACGCTGTGTCCCAGTCAATGCGCTCCGTCCCAGTCAGTGCGCTGTGTCCCAGTCAGTGCGCTGTGTCCCTGTCAGTGCGCTGTGTCCCAGTCAGTGCGCTGTGTCCCAGTCAGTGCGCTGTGTCCCTGTCAGTGCGCTGTGTCCCTGTCAGTGCGCTGTGTCCCAGTCAGTGCGCTGTGTCCCTGTCAGTGCGCTGTGTCCCTGTCAGTGCGCTCCGTCCCTGTCAGTGCGCTGTGTCCCTGTCAGTGCGCTGTGTCCCAGTCAGTGCGCTGTGTACCTGTCAGTGCACTCTGTCCTTGTCAGTGCGCTGCGTCCCAGTCAGTGCGCTGTGTCCCTGTCAGTGCACTGCGTCCCAGTCAGTGCGCTGTGTCCCAGTCAGTGCGCTGTGTCCCTGTCATTGCACTGCGTCCCAGTCAGTGCGCTGTGTCCCTGTCAGTGCGCTGTGTCCCAGTCAGTGCGCTGTGTCCCTGTCAGTGCGCTGTGTCCCTGTCAGTGCACTCTGTCCCTGTCAGTGCGCTGTGTCCCAGTCAGTGCGCTGTGTCCCTGTCAGTGCACTGTGTCCCAGTCAGTGCGCTGTGTCCCTGTCAGTGCACAGCGTCCCAGTCAGTGCGCTGTGTCCCAGTCAGTGCGCTGTGTCCCTGTCAGTGCGCTGTGTCCCTGTCAGTGCGCTCCGTCCCAGTTAGTGCGCTCCCTCCCAGTCAGTGCGCTGTGTCCCAGTCAGTGCGCTGTGTCCCTGTCAGTGCGCTGTGTCCCTGTCAGTGCGCTGTCTCCCAGTCAGTGCGCTGTGTCCCAGTCAGTGCGCTGTGTCCCTGTCAGTGCGCTCCGTCCCTGTCAGTGCGCTGTGTCCCTGTCAGTGCGCTGTGTCCCTGTCAGTGCGCTCCGTCCCTGTCAGTGCGCTGTGTCCCTGTCAGTGCGCTCCGTCCCAGTCAGTGCGCTGTGTCCCAGTCATTGCGCTGTGTCCCTGTCAGTGCGCTGTGTCCCTGTCAGTGCGCTCCGTCCCTGTAAGTGCACTGTGTCCCTGTCAGTGCGCACCGTCCCTGTCAGTGCGCTGTGTCCGAGTCAGTGCGCTGTGTCCCTGTCAGTGCGCTGTGTCCCAGTCAGTGCACTCCGTCCCTGTCAGTGCGCTGTGTCCCAGTCAGTGCGCTGTGTCCCAGTCAGTGCGCTGTGTCCCTGTCAGTGCGCTGTGTCCGAGTCAGTGCGCTGTGTCCCTCTCAGTGCGCTGTGTCCCAGTCAGTGCACACCGTCCCTGTCAGTGCGCTGTGTCCCAGTCAGTGCGCTGTGTCCCAGTCAGTGCGCTGTGTCCCTGTCAGTGCGCTGTGTCCTTGTCAGTGCGCTGTGTCCCAGTCAGTGCGCTGTGTCCCAGTCAGTGGGCTCCGTCCCTGTCAGTGCGCTGTGTCCCTGTCAGTGAACTGTGTACCAGTCAGTGCGCTGTGTGCCTGTCAGTGCGCAGTGTCCGAGTCAGTGCGCTGTGTCCCTGTCAGTGCGCTGTGTCCCAGTCAGTGCACTCCGTCCCTGTCAGTGCGCTGTGTCCCAGTCAGTGCGCTGTGTCCCAGTCAGTGCGCTGTGTCCTTGTCAGTGCGCTGTGTCCCTGTCAGTGCGCTGTGTCCCAGTCAGTGCGCTGTGTCCCAGTCAGTGGGCTCCGTCCCTGTCAGTGCGCTGTGTCCCTGTCAGTGCGCTGTGTACCAGTCAGTGCGCTGTGTGCCTGACAGTGCGCTCCGTCCCTGTCAGTGCGCTGTGTCCCTGTCAGTGCGCTGCGTCCCTGTCAGTGCGCTGTGTCCCTGTCAGTGCACTGTCTCCCTGTCGGTGCGCTGTGTCCCTGTCAGTGCGCTGTATCCCTGTCAGTGCGCTGTGTCCCTGACAGTGCGCTCCGTCCCTGTCAGTGCACTGTGTCCCAGTCAGTGCGCTGTGTCCCAGTCAATGCGCTCCGTCCCAGTCAGTGCACTGTGTCCCAGTCAGTGCGCTCCGTCCCTGTCAGTGCGCTCCGTCCCTGTCAGTGCGCTGTGTCCCAGTCAGTGCGCTCCGTACCTGTCAGTGCGCTGTGTCCCAGTCAATGCGCTCCGTCCCAGTCAGTACGCTGTGTCCCAGTCAGTGCGCTGTGTCCCAGTCAGTGCGCTGTGTCCCTGTCAGTGCGCTCCGTCCCTGTCAGTGCGCTCCGTCCCAGTCAGTGCACTGTCTCCCTGTCGGTGCGCTGTGTCCCTGTCAGTGCGCTGTGTCCCTGTCAGTGCGCTCCGTCCCTGTAAGTGCACTGTGTCCCTGTCAGTGCGCACCGTCCCTGTCAGTGCGCTGTGTCCGAGTCAGTGCGCTGTTTCCCTGTCAGTGCGCTGTGTCCCTGTCAGTGCACTGTCTCCCTGTCGGTGCGCTGTGTCCCTGTCAGTGCGCTGTATCCCTGTCAGTGCGCTGTGTCCCAGTCAGTGCGCTGTGTCCCTGTCAGTGCGCTCCGTCCCTGTCAGTGCGCTGTGTCCGAGTCAGTGCGCTGTGTCCCTGTCAGTGCGCTGTGTCCCAGTCAATGCGCTCCGTCCCAGTCAGTGCACTGTGTCCCAGTCAGTGCGCTCTGTCCCTGTCAGTGCGCTCCGTCCCTGTCAGTGCGCTGTGTCCCAGTCAGTGCGCTCTGTACCTGTCAGTGCGCTGTGTCCCTGTCAGTGCGCTCCGTCCCTGTCAGTGCGCTCCGTCCCTGTCAGTACGCTGTGTCCCAGTCAATGCGCTCCGTCCCAGTCAGCGCGCTGTGTCCCTGTCAGTGCGCTGTGTCCCAGTCAGTGCGCTGTGTCCCAGTCAGTGCGCTGTGTCCCTGTCAGTGCGCTGTGTCCCAGTCAGTGCGCTGTGTCCCAGTCAGTGCGCTGTGTCCCTGTCAGTGCGCTCCGTCCCTGTCAGTGCGCTCCGTCCCTGTCAGTGCGCTGTGTCCCTGTCAGTGCGCTCCGTCCCTGTCAGTGCGCTGTGTCCCTGTCAGTGCGCTCCGTCCCAGTCAGTGCGCTGTGTCCCAGTCATTGCGCTGTGTCCCTGTCAGTGCGCTGTGTCCCTGTCAGTGCGCTCCGTCCCTGTAAGTGCACTGTGTCCCTGTCAGTGCGCACCGTCCCTGTCAGTGCGCTGTGTCCGAGTCAGTGCGCTGTGTCCCTGTCAGTGCGCTGTGTCCCAGTCAGTGCACTCCGTCCCTGTCAGTGCGCTGTGTCCCAGTCAGTGCGCTGTGTCCCAGTCAGTGCGCTGTGTCCCTGACAGTGCGCTGTGTCCGAGTCAGTGCGCTGTGTCCCTCTCAGTGCGCTGTGTCCCAGTCAGTGCACACCGTCCCTGTCAGTGCGCTGTGTCCCAGTCAGTGCGCTGTGTCCCAGTCAGTGCGCTGTGTCCCTGTCAGTGCGCTGTGTCCTTGTCAGTGCGCTGTGTCCCTGTCAGTGCGCTGTGTCCCTGTCAGTGCGCTGTGTCCCAGTCAGTGCGCTGTGTCCCAGTCAGTGGGCTCCGTCCCTGTCAGTGCGCTGTGTCCCTGTCAGTGAACTGTGTACCAGTCAGTGCGCTGTGTGCCTGACAGTGCGCTCCGTCCCTGTCAGTGCGCTGTGTCCCTGTCAGTGCGCTCCGTCCCAGTCAGTGCGCTGTGTCCCAGTCACTGCGCTGTGTCCCTGTCAGTGCGCTGTGTCCCTGTCAGTGCGCTCCGTCCCTGTAAGTGCACTGTGTCCCTGTCAGTGCGCACCGTCCCTGTCAGTGCGCTGTGTCCGAGTCAGTGCGCTGTGTCCCTGTCAGTGCGCTGTGTCCCAGTCAGTGCACTCCGTCCCTGTCAGTGCGCTGTGTCCCAGTCAGTGCGCTGTGTCCCAGTCAGTGCGCTGTGTCCCTGTCAGTGCGCAGTGTCCGAGTCAGTGCGCTGTGTCCCTGTCAGTGCGCTGTGTCCCAGTCAGTGCACTCCGTCCCTGTCAGTGCGCTGTGTCCCAGTCAGTGCGCTGTGTCCCAGTCAGTGCGCTGTGTCCTTGTCAGTGCGCTGTGTCCCTGTCAGTGCGCTGTGTCCCAGTCAGTGCGCTGTGTCCCAGTCAGTGGGCTCCGTCCCTGTCAGTGCGCTGTGTCCCTGTCAGTGCGCTGTGTACCAGTCAGTGCGCTGTGTGCCTGACAGTGCGCTCCGTCCCTGTCAGTGCGCTGTGTCCCTGTCAGTGCGCTGCGTCCCTGTCAGTGCGCTGTGTCCCTGTCAGTGCACTGTCTCCCTGTCGGTGCGCTGTGTCCCTGTCAGTGCGCTGTATCCCTGTCAGTGCGCTGTGTCCCTGACAGTGCGCTCCGTCCCTGTCAGTGCACTGTGTCCCAGTCAGTGCGCTGTGTCCCAGTCAATGCGCTCCGTCCCAGTCAGTGCACTGTGTCCCAGTCAGTGCGCTCCGTCCCTGTCAGTGCGCTCCGTCCCTGTCAGTGCGCTGTGTCCCAGTCAGTGCGCTCCGTACCTGTCAGTGCGCTGTGTCCCAGTCAATGCGCTCCGTCCCAGTCAGTACGCTGTGTCCCAGTCAGTGCGCTGTGTCCCAGTCAGTGCGCTGTGTCCCTGTCAGTGCGCTCCGTCCCTGTCAGTGCGCTCCGTCCCAGTCAGTGCACTGTCTCCCTGTCGGTGCGCTGTGTCCCTGTCAGTGCGCTGTGTCCCTGTCAGTGCGCTCCGTCCCTGTAAGTGCACTGTGTCCCTGTCAGTGCGCACCGTCCCTGTCAGTGCGCTGTGTCCGAGTCAGTGCGCTGTTTCCCTGTCAGTGCGCTGTGTCCCAGTCAGTGCACTCCGTCCCTGTCAGTGCGCTGTGTCCCAGTCAGTGCGCTGTGTCCCTGTCAGTGCGCTGTGTCCTTGTCAGTGCGCTGTGTCCCTGTCAGTGCGCTGTGTCCCAGTCAGTGCGCTGTGTCCCAGTCAGTGGGCTCCGTCCCTGTCAGTGCGCTGTGTCCCTGTCAGTGCGCTGTGTCCCAGTCAGTGCGCTGTGTCCCTGACAGTGCGCTCCGTCCCTGTCAGTGCGATGTGTCCCTGTCAGTGCGCTGCGTCCCTGTCAGTGCGCTGTGTCCCTGTCAGTGCACTGACTCCCTGTCGGTGCGCTGTGTCCCTGTCAGTGCGCTGTATCCCTGTCAGTGCGCTGTGTCCCTGACAGTGCGCTCCGTCCCTGTCAGTGCACTGTGTCCCTGTCAGTGCGCTGTGTCCCTGTCAGTGCGCTCCGTCCCTGTCAGTGCGCTGTGTCCCTGTCAGTGCGCTGTGTCCCTGTCAGTGCGCTGTGTCCCAGTCAGTGCACTGTGTCCCTGTCAGTGCGCTGTGTCCCTGTCAGTGCGCTCCGTCCCTGTCAGTGCGCTCCGTCCCTGTCAGTGCGCTCCGTCCCAGTCAGTGCGCTGTGTCCCTGTCAGTGCGCTGTGTCCCAGTCAGTGCGCTCCGCCCCTGTCAGTGCGCTGTGTCCCAGTCAGTGCGCTCCGTCCCTGTCAGTGCGCTGTGTTCCTGTCAGTGCGCTGTGTCCCTGTCAGTGCACTCCGTCCCTGTCAGTGCGCTCCGTCCCTGTCAGTGCGCTGTGTCCCTGTCATTGCGCTGTGTCCCAGTCAGTGCGCTGTGTCCCTGTCAGTGCGCTGTGTCCCAGTCAGTGCGCTCCGTCCCTGTCATTGCGCTGTGTCCCAGTCAGTGCGCTCCGTCCCAGTCAGTGCGCTGTGTCCCAGTCAATGCGCTCCGTCCCAGTCAGTGCGCTGTGTCCCTGTTAGTGCGCTGTGTCCCAGTCAGTGCGCTCCGTCCCAGTCAGTGCGCTCCCTCCCAGTCAGTGCGCTGTGTCCCAGTCAGTGCGCTGCGTCCCAGTCAGTGCGCTCTGTCCCAGTCAGTGCGCTGTGTCCCAGTCAGTGAGCTGTGTCCCAGTCAGTGCGCTGCGTCCCTGTCAGTGCGCTGTGTCCCAGTCAGTGCGCTGTGTCCCAGTCAGTGCGCTGTGTCCCTGTCAGTGCGCTCCATCCCAGTCAGTGCGCTGTGTCCCTGTCAGTGCGCTGTGTCCCAGTCATTGCGCTCCGTCCCAGTCAGTGCGCTGTGTCCGAGTCAGTGCACTCTGTCCCAGTCAGTGCGCTCCGACCCAGTCAGTGCGCTGTGTCCCTGTCAGTGCGCTCCGTCCATGTCAGTGCGCTGTGTCGCTGTCAGTGCGCTGTGTCCCAGTCAGTGCGCTGTGTCCCTGTCAGTGCGCTGTGTCCCTGTCAGTGCGCTGTGTCCCTGTCAGTGCACTCCGTCCCTGTCAGTGCGCTCCGTCCCTGTCAGTACGCTGTGTCCCTGTCAGTGCGCTGTGTCCCAGTCAGTGCGCTCCGTCCCAGTCAGTGCGCTCCCTCCCAGTCAGTGCGCTGTGTCCCAGTCAGTGCGCTCCGTCCCTGTCAGTGCGCTGTGTCCCAGTCAGTGCGCTGTGTCCCAGTCAGTGCGCTGTGTCCCAGTCAGTGCGCTCCGTCCCAGTCAGTGCGCACCCTCCCAGTCAGTGCGCTCCGTCCCAGTCAGTGCGCTGTGTCCCAGTCAATGCGCTCCGTCCCAGTCAGTGCGCTGTGTCCCAGTCAGTGCGCTCCGTCCCAGTCAGTGCGCTGGGTCCCAGTCAGTGCGCTGTGTCCCAGTCAGCGCGCTGCGTCCCTGTCAGTGCGCTGTGTCCCAGTCAGTGCGCTGTGTCCCAGTCAGTGCGCTGTGTCCCTGTCAGTGCGCTCCGTCCCAGTCAGTGCGCTGTGTCCCTGTCAGTGCGCTGTGTCCCAGTCATTGCGCTCCGTCCCAGTCAGTCGCTGTGTCCGAGTCAGTGCACTCTGTCCCAGTCAGTGCGCTCCGTCCCAGTCAGTGCGCTGTGTCCCTGTCAGTGCGCTCCGTCCCTGTCAGTGCGCTGTGTCGCTGTCAGTGCGCTCCGTCCCAGTCAGTGCGCTGTGTCCCTGTCAGTGCGCTGTGTCCCAGTCAGTGCGCTCTGTCCCAATTAGTGCGCTCCGTCCCAGTCAGTGCGCTGTGTCCCTGTCAGTGCGCTCCGTCCCTGTCAGTGCGCTGTGTCCCTGTCAGTGCGCTGTGTCCCAGTCAGTGCGCTGTGTCCCTGTCAGTGCGCTCCGTCCCTGTCAGTGCGCTGTGTCCATGTCAGTGCGCTCCGTCCCATTCAGTGCACTGTGTCCCTGTCAGTGCGCTCCGTCCCTGTCAGTGCGCTGTGTCCCTGTCAGTGCACTGCGTCCCAGTCAGTGCGCTGTGTCCCTGTCAGTGCGCTGTGTCCCTGTCAGTGCGCTGTGTACCTGTCAGTGCACTCTGTCCCTGTCAGTGCGCTGTGTCCCAGTCAGTGCGCTGTGTCCCTGTCAGTGCACTGCGTCCCAGTCAGTGCGCTGTGTCCCAGTCAGTGCGCTGTGTCCCTGTCATTGCACTGCGTCCCAGTCAGTGCGCTGTGTCCCTGTCAGTGCGCTGTGTCCCAGTCAGTGCGCTGTGTCCCTGTCAGTGCGCTGTGTCCCTGTCAGTGCACTCTGTCCCTGTCAGTGCGCTGTGTCCCAGTCAGTGCGCTGTGTCCCTGTCAGTGCACTGCGTCCCAGTCAGTGCACTGTGTCCCTGTCAGTGCACAGCGTCCCAGTCAGTGCGCTGTGTCCCAGTCAGTGCGCTGTGTCCCTGTCAGTGCGCTGTGTCCCTGTCAGTGCGCTCCGTCCCAGTTAGTGCGCTCCCTCCCAGTCAGTGCGCTGTGTCCCTGTCAGTGCGCTGTGTCCCAGTCAATGCGCTCCGTCCCAGTCAGTGCACTGTGTCCCAGTCAGTGCGCTCCGTCCCTGTCAGTGCGCTCCGTCCCTGTCAGTGCGCTGTGTCCCTGTCAGTGCGCTCCGTCCCTGTCAGTGCGCTGTGTCGCTGTCAGTGCGCTCCGTCCCAGTCAGTACGCTGTGTCCCTGTCAGTGCACTGCGTCCCAGTCAGTGCGCTGTGTCCCTGTCAGTGCGCTGTGTCCCAGTCAGTGCGCTGTGTACCTGTCAGTGCACTCTGTCCTTGTCAGTGCGCTGTGTCCCAGTCAGTGCGCTGTGTCCCTGTCAGTGCACTGCGTCCCAGTCAGTGCGCTGTGTCCCAGTCAGTGCGCTGTGTCCCTGTCATTGCACTGCGTCCCAGTCAGTGCGCTGTGTCCCTGTCAGTGCGCTGTGTCCCAGTCAGTGCGCTGTGTCCCTGTCAGTGCTCTGTGTCCCTGTCAGTGCACTCTGTCCCTGTCAGTGCGCTGTGTCCCAGTCAGTGCGCTGTGTCCCTGTCAGTGCACAGCGTCCCAGTCAGTGCGCTGTGTCCCAGTCAGTGCGTTGTGTCCCTGTCAGTGCGCTGTGTCCCTGTCAGTGCGCTCCGTCCCAGTTAGTGCGCTCCCTCCCAGTCAGTGCGCTGTGTCCCTGTCAGTGCGCTGTGTCCCAGTCAATGCGCTCCGTCCCAGTCAGTGCACTGTGTCCCAGTCAGTGCGCTCCGTCCCTGTCAGTGCGCTCCGTCCCTGTCAGTGCGCTGTGTCCCAGTCAGTGCGCTCCGTAACTGTCAGTGCGCTGTGTCCCTGTCAGTGCGCTCCGTCCCTGTCAGTGCGCTGTGTCCCAGTCATTGCGCTCCGTCCCAGTCAGTGCGCTGTGTCCCAGTCAGTGCGCTGTGTCCCTGTCAGTGCGCTGTGCCCAGTCAGTGCGCTGTGTCCCTGTCAGTGCGCTCCGTCCCTGTCAGTGCGCTGTGTCCCTGTCAGTGCGCTGTGTCCCAGTCAGTGCGCTGTGTCCCTGTCAGTGCGCTCCGTCCCTGTCAGTGCGCTGTGTCCGAGTCAGTGCGCTGTGTCCCTGTCAGTGCGCTGTGTCCCAGTCAATGCGCTCCGTCCCAGTCAGTGCACTGTGTCCCAGTCAGTGCGCTCTGTCCCTGTCAGTGCGCTCAGTCCCTGTCAGTGCGCTGTGTCCCAGTCAGTGCGCTCTGTACCTGTCAGTGCGCTGTGTCCCTGTCAGTGCGCTCCGTCCCTGTCAGTGCGCTCCGTCCCTGTCAGTACGCTGTGTCCCAGTCAATGCGCTCCGTCCCAGTCAGTGCGCTGTGTCCCAGTCAGTGCGCTGTGTCCCTGTCAGTGCGCTGTGTCCCAGTCAGTGCGCTGTGTCCCAGTCAGTGCGCTGTGTCCCTGTCAGTGCGCTGTGTCCCAGTCAGTGCGCTGTGTCCCAGTCAGTGCGCTGTGTCCCTGTCAGTGCGCTCCGTCCCTGTCAGTGCGCTCCGACCCTGTCAGTGCGCTGTGTCCCTGTCAGTGCGCTCCGTCCCTGTCAGTGCGCTGTGTCCCTGTCAGTGCGCTCCGTCCCAGTCAGTGCGCTGTGTCCCAGTCATTGCGCTGTGTCCCTGTCAGTGCGCTGTGTCCCTGTCAGTGCGCTCCGTCCCTGTAAGTGCACTGTGTCCCTGTCAGTGCGCACCGTCCCTGTCAGTGCGCTGTGTCCGAGTCAGTGCGCTGTGTCCCAGTCAGTGCGCTGTGTCCCAGTCAGTGCGCTGTGTCCCTGTCAGTGCGCTGTGTCCGAGTCAGTGCGCTGTGTCCCTCTCAGTGCGCTGTGTCCCAGTCAGTGCACACCGTCCCTGTCAGTGCGCTGTGTCCCAGTCAGTGCGCTGTGTCCCAGTCAGTGCGCTGTGTCCCTGTCAGTGCGCTGTGTCCTTGTCAGTGCGCTGTGTCCCTGTCAGTGCGCTGTGTCCCAGTCAGTGCGCTGTGTCCCAGTCAGTGGGCTCCGTCCCTGTCAGTGCGCTGTGTCCCTGTCAGTGAACTGTGTACCAGTCAGTGCGCTGTGTGCCTGACAGTGCGCTCCGTCCCTGTCAGTGCGCTGTGTCCCTGTCAGTGCGCTCCGTCCCAGTCAGTGCGCTGTGTCCCAGTCACTGCGCTGTGTCCCTGTCAGTGCGCTGTGTCCCTGTCAGTGCGCTCCGTCCCTGTAAGTGCACTGTGTCCCTGTCAGTGCGCACCGTCCCTGTCAGTGCGCTGTGTCCGAGTCAGTGCGCTGTGTCCCTGTCAGTGCGCTGTGTCCCAGTCAGTGCACTGTGTCCCTGTCAGTGCGCTGTGTCCCAGTCAGTGCGCTGTGTCCCAGTCAGTGCGCTGTGTCCCTGTCAGTGCGCAGTGTCCGAGTCAGTGCGCTGTGTCCCTGTCAGTGCGCTGTGTCCCAGTCAGTGCACTCCGTCCCTGTCAGTGCGCTGTGTCCCAGTCAGTGCGCTGTGTCCCTGTCAGTGCGCTGTGTCCTTGTCAGTGCGCTGTGTCCCTGTCAGTGCGCTGTGTCCCAGTCAGTGCGCTGTGTCCCAGTCAGTGGGCTCCGTCCCTGTCAGTGCGCTGTGTCCCTGTCAGTGCGCTGTGTACCAGTCAGTGCGCTGTGTGCCTGACAGTGCGCTCCGTCCCTGTCAGTGCGCTGTGTCCCTGTCAGTGCGCTGCGTCCCTGTCAGTGCGCTGTGTCCCTGTCAGTGCACTGTCTCCCTGTCGGTGCGCTGTGTCCCTGTCAGTGCGCTGTATCCCTGTCAGTGCGCTGTGTCCCTGACAGTGCGCTCCGTCCCTGTCAGTGCACTGTGTCCCAGTCAGTGCGCTGTGTCCCAGTCAATGCGCTCCGTCCCAGTCAGTGCACTGTGTCCCAGTCAGTGCGCTCCGTCCCTGTCAGTGCGCTCCGTCCCTGTCAGTGCGCTGTGTCCCAGTCAGTGCGCTCCGTACCTGTCAGTGCGCTGTGCCCCAGTCAATGCGCTCCGTCCCAGTCAGTACGCTGTGTCCCAGTCAGTGCGCTGTGTCCCAGTCAGTGCGCTGTGTCCCTGTCAGTGCGCTCCGTCCCTGTCAGTGCGCTCCGTCCCAGTCAGTGCGCTGTGTCCCAGTCACTGCGCTGTGTCCCTGTCAGTGCGCTGTGTCCCTGTCAGTGCGCTCCGTCCCTGTAAGTGCACTGTGTCCCTGTCAGTGCGCACCGTCCCTGTCAGTGCGCTGTGTCCGAGTCAGTGCGCTGTGTCCCTGTCAGTGCGCTGTGTCCCAGTCAGTGCACTCCGTCCCTGTCAGTGCGCTGTGTCCCAGTCAGTGCGCTGTGTCCCTGTCAGTGCGCTGTGTCCTTGTCAGTGCGCTGTGTCCCTGTCAGTGCGCTGTGTCCCAGTCAGTGCGCTGTGTCCCAGTCAGTGGGCTCCGTCCCTGTCAGTGCGCTGTGTCCCTGTCAGTGCGCTGTGTCCCAGTCAGTGCGCTGTGTCCCTGACAGTGCGCTCCGTCCCTGTCAGTGCGATGTGTCCCTGTCAGTGCGCTGCGTCCCTGTCAGTGCGCTGTGTCTCTGTCAGTGCACTGACTCCCTGTCGGTGCGCTGTGTCCATGTCAGTGCGCTGTATCCCTGTCAGTGCGCTGTGTCCCTGACAGTGCGCTCCGTCCCTGTCAGTGCACTGTGTCCCTGTCAGTGCGCTCCGTCCCTGTCAGTGCGCTGTGTCCCAGTCAGTGCACTGTGTCCCTGTCAGTGCACTGTGTCCCTGTCAGTGCGCTCCGTCCCTGTCAGTGCGCTCCGTCCCTGTCAGTGCGCTCCGTCCCAGTCAGTGCGCTGTGTTCCTGTCAGTGCGCTGTGTCCCAGTCAGTGCGCTCCGCCCCTGTCAGTGCGCTGTGTCCCAGTCAGTGCGCTCCGTCCCTGTCAGTGCGCTGTGTTCCTGTCAGTGCGCTGTGTCCCTGTCAGTGCACTCCGTCCCTGTCAGTGCGCTCCGTCCCTGTCAGTGCGCTCCGTCCCAGTCAGTGCGCTGTGTCCCAGTCAATGCGCTCCGTCCCAGTCAGTGCGCGGTGTCCCTGTTAGTGCGCTGTGTCCCAGTCAGTGCGCTCCGTCCCAGTCAGTGCGCTCCCTCCCAGTCAGTGCGCTGTGTCCCAGTCAGTGCGCTGTGTCCCAGTCAATGCGCTCCGTCCCAGTCAGTGCGCTGTGTCCCAGTCAGTGCGCTCTGTCCCAGTCAGTGCGCTGTGTCCCAGTCAGTGAGCTGCGTCCCAGTCAGTGCGCTGCGTCACTGTCAGTGCGCTGTGTCCCAGTCAGTGCGCTGTGTCCCAGTCAGTGCGCTGTGTCCCTGTCAGTGCGCTCCATCCCAGTCAGTGCGCTGTGTCCCTGTCAGTGCGCTGTGTCCCAGTCATTGCGCTCCGTCCCAGTCAGTGCGCTGTGTCCCAGTCAGTGCGCTGTGTCCCTGTCAGTGCGCTGTGCCCAGTCAGTGCGCTGTGTCCCTGTCAGTGCGCTCCGTCCCTGTCAGTGCGCTGTGTCCCTGTCAGTGCGCTGTGTCCCAGTCAGTGCGCTGTGTCCCTGTCAGTGCGCTCCGTCCCTGTCAGTGCGCTGTGTCCGAGTCAGTGCGCTGTGTCCCTGTCAGTGCGCTGTGTCCCAGTCAATGCGCTCCGTCCCAGTCAGTGCACTGTGTCCCAGTCAGTGCGCTCTGTCCCTGTCAGTGCGCTCAGTCCCTGTCAGTGCGCTGTGTCCCAGTCAGTGCGCTCTGTACCTGTCAGTGCGCTGTGTCCCTGTCAGTGCGCTCCGTCCCTGTCAGTGCGCTCCGTCCCTGTCAGTACGCTGTGTCCCAGTCAATGCGCTCCGTCCCAGTCAGTGCGCTGTGTCCCAGTCAGTGCGCTGTGTCCCTGTCAGTGCGCTGTGTCCCAGTCAGTGCGCTGTGTCCCAGTCAGTGCGCTGTGTCCCTGTCAGTGCGCTGTGTCCCAGTCAGTGCGCTGTGTCCCAGTCAGTGCGCTGTGTCCCTGTCAGTGCGCTCCGTCCCTGTCAGTGCGCTCCGACCCTGTCAGTGCGCTGTGTCCCTGTCAGTGCGCTCCGTCCCTGTCAGTGCGCTGTGTCCCTGTCAGTGCGCTCCGTCCCAGTCAGTGCGCTGTGTCCCAGTCATTGCGCTGTGTCCCTGTCAGTGCGCTGTGTCCCTGTCAGTGCGCTCCGTCCCTGTAAGTGCACTGTGTCCCTGTCAGTGCGCACCGTCCCTGTCAGTGCGCTGTGTCCGAGTCAGTGCGCTGTGTCCCAGTCAGTGCGCTGTGTCCCAGTCAGTGCGCTGTGTCCCTGTCAGTGCGCTGTGTCCGAGTCAGTGCGCTGTGTCCCTCTCAGTGCGCTGTGTCCCAGTCAGTGCACACCGTCCCTGTCAGTGCGCTGTGTCCCAGTCAGTGCGCTGTGTCCCAGTCAGTGCGCTGTGTCCCTGTCAGTGCGCTGTGTCCTTGTCAGTGCGCTGTGTCCCTGTCAGTGCGCTGTGTCCCAGTCAGTGCGCTGTGTCCCAGTCAGTGGGCTCCGTCCCTGTCAGTGCGCTGTGTCCCTGTCAGTGAACTGTGTACCAGTCAGTGCGCTGTGTGCCTGACAGTGCGCTCCGTCCCTGTCAGTGCGCTGTGTCCCTGTCAGTGCGCTCCGTCCCAGTCAGTGCGCTGTGTCCCAGTCACTGCGCTGTGTCCCTGTCAGTGCGCTGTGTCCCTGTCAGTGCGCTCCGTCCCTGTAAGTGCACTGTGTCCCTGTCAGTGCGCACCGTCCCTGTCAGTGCGCTGTGTCCGAGTCAGTGCGCTGTGTCCCTGTCAGTGCGCTGTGTCCCAGTCAGTGCACTGTGTCCCTGTCAGTGCGCTGTGTCCCAGTCAGTGCGCTGTGTCCCAGTCAGTGCGCTGTGTCCCTGTCAGTGCGCAGTGTCCGAGTCAGTGCGCTGTGTCCCTGTCAGTGCGCTGTGTCCCAGTCAGTGCACTCCGTCCCTGTCAGTGCGCTGTGTCCCAGTCAGTGCGCTGTGTCCCTGTCAGTGCGCTGTGTCCTTGTCAGTGCGCTGTGTCCCTGTCAGTGCGCTGTGTCCCAGTCAGTGCGCTGTGTCCCAGTCAGTGGGCTCCGTCCCTGTCAGTGCGCTGTGTCCCTGTCAGTGCGCTGTGTACCAGTCAGTGCGCTGTGTGCCTGACAGTGCGCTCCGTCCCTGTCAGTGCGCTGTGTCCCTGTCAGTGCGCTGCGTCCCTGTCAGTGCGCTGTGTCCCTGTCAGTGCACTGTCTCCCTGTCGGTGCGCTGTGTCCCTGTCAGTGCGCTGTATCCCTGTCAGTGCGCTGTGTCCCTGACAGTGCGCTCCGTCCCTGTCAGTGCACTGTGTCCCAGTCAGTGCGCTGTGTCCCAGTCAATGCGCTCCGTCCCAGTCAGTGCACTGTGTCCCAGTCAGTGCGCTCCGTCCCTGTCAGTGCGCTCCGTCCCTGTCAGTGCGCTGTGTCCCAGTCAGTGCGCTCCGTACCTGTCAGTGCGCTGTGCCCCAGTCAATGCGCTCCGTCCCAGTCAGTACGCTGTGTCCCAGTCAGTGCGCTGTGTCCCAGTCAGTGCGCTGTGTCCCTGTCAGTGCGCTCCGTCCCTGTCAGTGCGCTCCGTCCCAGTCAGTGCGCTGTGTCCCAGTCACTGCGCTGTGTCCCTGTCAGTGCGCTGTGTCCCTGTCAGTGCGCTCCGTCCCTGTAAGTGCACTGTGTCCCTGTCAGTGCGCACCGTCCCTGTCAGTGCGCTGTGTCCGAGTCAGTGCGCTGTGTCCCTGTCAGTGCGCTGTGTCCCAGTCAGTGCACTCCGTCCCTGTCAGTGCGCTGTGTCCCAGTCAGTGCGCTGTGTCCCTGTCAGTGCGCTGTGTCCTTGTCAGTGCGCTGTGTCCCTGTCAGTACGCTGTGTCCCAGTCAGTGCGCTGTGTCCCAGTCAGTGGGCTCCGTCCCTGTCAGTGCGCTGTGTCCCTGTCAGTGCGCTGTGTCCCAGTCAGTGCGCTGTGTCCCTGACAGTGCGCTCCGTCCCTGTCAGTGCGATGTGTCCCTGTCAGTGCGCTGCGTCCCTGTCAGTGCGCTGTGTCTCTGTCAGTGCACTGACTCCCTGTCGGTGCGCTGTGTCCATGTCAGTGCGCTGTATCCCTGTCAGTGCGCTGTGTCCCTGACAGTGCGCTCCGTCCCTGTCAGTGCACTGTGTCCCTGTCAGTGCGCTGTGTCCCTGTCAGTGCGCTCCGTCCCTGTCAGTGCGCTGTGTCCCAGTCAGTGCACTGTGTCCCTGTCAGTGCACTGTGTCCCTGTCAGTGCGCTCCGTCCCTGTCAGTGCGCTCCGTCCCAGTCAGTGCGCTGTGTTCCTGTCAGTGCGCTGTGTCCCAGTCAGTGCGCTCCGCCCCTGTCAGTGCGCTGTGTCCCAGTCAGTGCGCTCCGTCCCTGTCAGTGCGCTGTGTTCCTGTCAGTGCGCTGTGTCCCTGTCAGTGCACTCCGTCCCTGTCAGTGCGCTCCGTCCCTGTCAGTGCGCTCCGTCCCAGTCAGTGCGCTGTGTCCCAGTCAATGCGCTCCGTCCCAGTCAGTGCGCGGTGTCCCTGTTAGTGCGCTGTGTCCCAGTCAGTGCGCTCCGTCCCAGTCAGTGCGCTCCCTCCCAGTCAGTGCGCTGTGTCCCAGTCAGTGCGCTGTGTCCCAGTCAATGCGCTCCGTCCCAGTCAGTGCGCTGTGTCCCAGTCAGTGCGCTCTGTCCCAGTCAGTGCGCTGTGTCCCAGTCAGTGAGCTGCGTCCCAGTCAGTGCGCTGCGTCACTGTCAGTGCGCTGTGTCCCAGTCAGTGCGCTGTGTCCCAGTCAGTGCGCTGTGTCCCTGTCAGTGCGCTCCATCCCAGTCAGTGCGCTGTGTCCCTGTCAGTGCGCTGTGTCCCAGTCATTGCGCTCCGTCCCAGTCAGTCGCTGTGTCCGAGTCAGTGCACTCTGTCCCAGTCAGTGCGCTCCGACCCAGTCAGTGCGCTGTGTCCCTTTCAGTGCGCTCCGTCCCTGTCAGTGCGCTGTGTCGCTGTCAGTGCGCTGTGTCCCAGTCAGTGCGCTGTGTCCCTGTCAGTGCGCTGTGTCCCTGTCAGTGCGCTGTGTCCCAGTCAGTGCGCTGTGTCCCTGTCAGTGCGCTCCGTCCCTGTCAGTGCGCTCCGTCCCTGTCAGTGCGCTGTGTCCCTGTCATTGCACTGCGTCCCAGTCAGTGCGCTCCGTCCCTGTCAGTGCGCTGTGTCGCTGTCAGTGCGCTCCGTCCCAGTCAGTGCGCTGTGTCCCTGTCAGTGCACTGCGTCCCAGTCAGTGCGCTGTGTCCCTGTCAGTGCACTGCGTCCCAGTCAGTGCGCTGTGTCCCAGTCAGTGCGCTGTGTCCCTGTCATTGCACTGCGTCCCAGTCAGTGCGCTGTGTCCCTGTCAGTGCGCTGTGTCCCAGTCAGTGCGCTGTGTCCCTGTCAGTGCGCTGTGTCCCTGTCAGTGCACTCTGTCCCTGTCAGTGCGCTGTGTCCCAGTCAGTGCGCTGTGTCCCTGTCAGTGCACTGCGTCCCAGTCAGTGCGCTGTGTCCCTGTCAGTGCACAGCGTCCCAGTCAGTGCGCTGTGTCCCAGTCAGTGCGCTGTGTCCCTGTCAGTGCGCTGTGTCCCTGTCAGTGCGCTCCGTCCCAGTTAGTGCGCTCCCTCCCAGTCAGTGCGCTGTGTCCCTGTCAGTGCGCTGTGTCCCAGTCAATGCGCTCCGTCCCAGTCAGTGCACTGTGTCCCAGTCAGTGCGCTCCGTCCCTGTCAGTGCGCTCCGTCCCTGTCAGTGCGCTGTGTCCCAGTCAGTGCGCTCCGTAACTGTCAGTGCGCTGTGTCCCTGTCAGTGCGCTCCGTCCCTGTCAGTGCGCTGTGTCCCAGTCAATGCGCTCCGTCCCAGTCAGTGCGCTGTGTCCCAGTCAGTGCGCTGTGTCCCTGTCAGTGCGCTGTGCCCAGTCAGTGCGCTGTGTCCCTGTCAGTGCGCTCCGTCCCTGTCAGTGCGCTGTGTCCCTGTCAGTGCGCTGTGTCCCAGTCAGTGCGCTGTGTCCCTGTCAGTGCGCTCCGTCCCTGTCAGTGCGCTGTGTCCGAGTCAGTGCGCTGTGTCCCTGTCAGTGCGCTGTGTCCCAGTCAATGCGCTCCGTCCCAGTCAGTGCACTGTGTCCCAGTCAGTGCGCTCTGTCCCTGTCAGTGCGCTCCGTCCCTGTCAGTGCGCTGTGTCCCAGTCAGTGCGCTCTGTACCTGTCAGTGCGCTGTGTCCCTGTCAGTGCGCTCCGTCCCTGTCAGTGCGCTCCGTCCCTGTCAGTACGCTGTGTCCCAGTCAATGCGCTCCGTCCCAGTCAGTGCGCTGTGTCCCAGTCAGTGCGCTGTGTCCCTGTCAGTGCGCTGTGTCCCAGTCAGTGCGCTGTGTCCCTGTCAGTGCGCTGTGTCCCAGTCAGTGCGCTGTGTCCCAGTCAGTGCGCTGTGTCCGTCAGTGCGCTCCGTCCCTGTCAGTGCGCTCCGTCCCTGTCAGTGCGCTGTGTCCCTGTCAGTGCGCTCCGTCCCTGTCAGTGCGCTGTGTCCCTGTCAGTGCGCTCCGTCCCAGTCAGTGCGCTGTGTCCCAGTCATTGCGCTGTGTCCCTGTCAGTGCGCTGTGTCCCTGTCAGTGCGCTCCGTCCCTGTAAGTGCACTGTGTCCCTGTCAGTGCGCACCATCCCTGTCAGTGCGCTGTGTCCGAGTCAGTGCGCTGTGTCCCTGTCAGTGCGCTGTGTCCCAGTCAGTGCACTCCGTCCCTGTCAGTGCGCTGTGTCCCAGTCAGTGCGCTGTGTCCCAGTCAGTGCGCTGTGTCCCTGTCAGTGCGCTGTGTCCGAGTCAGTGCGCTGTGTCCCTCTCAGTGCGCTGTGTCCCAGTCAGTGCACACCGTCCCTGTCAGTGCGCTGTGTCCCAGTCAGTGCGCTGTGTCCCAGTCAGTGCGCTGTGTCCCTGTCAGTGCGCTGTGTCCTTGTCAGTGCGCTGTGTCCCTGTCAGTGCGCTGTGTCCCAGTCAGTGCGCTGTGTCCCAGTCAGTGGGCTCCGTCCCTGTCAGTGCGCTGTGTCCCTGTCAGTGAACTGTGTACCAGTCAGTGCGCTGTGTGCCTGACAGTGCGCTCCGTCCCTGTCAGTGCGCTGTGTCCCTGTCAGTGCGCTCCGTCCCAGTCAGTGCGCTGTGTCCCAGTCACTGCGCTGTGTCCCTGTCAGTGCGCTGTGTCCCTGTCAGTGCGCTCCGTCCCTGTAAGTGCACTGTGTCCCTGTCAGTGCGCACCGTCCCTGTCAGTGCGCTGTGTCCGAGTCAGTGCGCTGTGTCCCTGTAAGTGCACTGTGTCCCAGTCAATGCGCTCCGTCCCAGTCAGTGCGCTGTGTCCCAGTCAGTGCACTCCGTCCCTGTCAGTGCGCTGTGTCCCAGTCAGTGCGCAGTGTCCGAGTCAGTGCGCTGTGTCCCTGTCAGTGCGCTGTGTCCCAGTCAGTGCACTCCGTCCCTGTCAGTGCGCTGTGTCCCAGTCAGTGCGCTGTGTCCCAGTCAGTGCACTGTGTCCCTGTCAGTGCGCTGTGTCCCTGTCAGTGCGCTGTGTCCCAGTCAGTGCGCTGTGTCCCAGTCAGTGGGCTCCGTCCCTGTCAGTGCGCTGTGTCCCTGTCAGTGCGCTGTGTACCAGTCAGTGCGCTGTGTGCCTGACAGTGCGCTCCGTCCCTGTCAGTGCGCTGTGTCCCTGTCAGTGCGCTGCGTCCCTGTCAGTGCGCTGTGTCCCTGTCAGTGCACTGTCTCCCTGTCGGTGCGCTGTGTCCCTGTCAGTGCGCTGTATCCCTGTCAGTGCGCTGTGTCCCTGACAGTGCGCTCCGTCCCTGTCAGTGCACTGTGTCCCAGTCAGTGCGCTGTGTCCCAGTCAATGCGCTCCGTCCCAGTCAGTGCACTGTGTCCCAGTCAGTGCGCTCCGTCCCTGTCAGTGCGCTCCGTCCCTGTCAGTGCGCTGTGTCCCAGTCAGTGCGCTCCGTACCTGTCAGTGCGCTGTGCCCCAGTCAATGCGCTCCGTCCCAGTCAGTACGCTGTGTCCCAGTCAGTGCGCTGTGTCCCAGTCAGTGCGCTGTGTCCCTGTCAGTGCGCTCCGTCCCTGTCAGTGCGCTCCGTCCCAGTCAGTGCGCTGTGTCCCAGTCACTGCGCTGTGTCCCTGTCAGTGCGCTGTGTCCCTGTCAGTGCGCTCCGTCCCTGTAAGTGCACTGTGTCCCTGTCAGTGCGCACCGTCCCTGTCAGTGCGCTGTGTCCGAGTCAGTGCGCTGTGTCCCTGTCAGTGCGCTGTGTCCCAGTCAGTGCACTCCGTCCCTGTCAGTGCGCTGTGTCCCAGTCAGTGCGCTGTGTCCCTGTCAGTGCGCTGTGTCCTTGTCAGTGCGCTGTGTCCCTGTCAGTACGCTGTGTCCCAGTCAGTGCGCTGTGTCCCAGTCAGTGGGCTCCGTCCCTGTCAGTGCGCTGTGTCCCTGTCAGTGCGCTGTGTCCCAGTCAGTGCGCTGTGTCCCTGACAGTGCGCTCCGTCCCTGTCAGTGCGATGTGTCCCTGTCAGTGCGCTGCGTCCCTGTCAGTGCGCTGTGTCTCTGTCAGTGCACTGACTCCCTGTCGGTGCGCTGTGTCCATGTCAGTGCGCTGTATCCCTGTCAGTGCGCTGTGTCCCTGACAGTGCGCTCCGTCCCTGTCAGTGCACTGTGTCCCTGTCAGTGCGCTGTGTCCCTGTCAGTGCGCTCCGTCCCTGTCAGTGCGCTGTGTCCCAGTCAGTGCACTGTGTCCCTGTCAGTGCACTGTGTCCCTGTCAGTGCGCTCCGTCCCTGTCAGTGCGCTCCGTCCCAGTCAGTGCGCTGTGTTCCTGTCAGTGCGCTGTGTCCCAGTCAGTGCGCTCCGCCCCTGTCAGTGCGCTGTGTCCCAGTCAGTGCGCTCCGTCCCTGTCAGTGCGCTGTGTTCCTGTCAGTGCGCTGTGTCCCTGTCAGTGCACTCCGTCCCTGTCAGTGCGCTCCGTCCCTGTCAGTGCGCTCCGTCCCAGTCAGTGCGCTGTGTCCCAGTCAATGCGCTCCGTCCCAGTCAGTGCGCGGTGTCCCTGTTAGTGCGCTGTGTCCCAGTCAGTGCGCTCCGTCCCAGTCAGTGCGCTCCCTCCCAGTCAGTGCGCTGTGTCCCAGTCAGTGCGCTGTGTCCCAGTCAATGCGCTCCGTCCCAGTCAGTGCGCTGTGTCCCAGTCAGTGCGCTCTGTCCCAGTCAGTGCGCTGTGTCCCAGTCAGTGAGCTGCGTCCCAGTCAGTGCGCTGCGTCACTGTCAGTGCGCTGTGTCCCAGTCAGTGCGCTGTGTCCCAGTCAGTGCGCTGTGTCCCTGTCAGTGCGCTCCATCCCAGTCAGTGCGCTGTGTCCCTGTCAGTGCGCTGTGTCCCAGTCATTGCGCTCCGTCCCAGTCAGTCGCTGTGTCCGAGTCAGTGCACTCTGTCCCAGTCAGTGCGCTCCGACCCAGTCAGTGCGCTGTGTCCCTTTCAGTGCGCTCCGTCCCTGTCAGTGCGCTGTGTCGCTGTCAGTGCGCTGTGTCCCAGTCAGTGCGCTGTGTCCCTGTCAGTGCGCTGTGTCCCTGTCAGTGCGCTGTGTCCCAGTCAGTGCGCTGTGTCCCTGTCAGTGCGCTCCGTCCCTGTCAGTGCGCTCCGTCCCTGTCAGTGCGCTGTGTCCCTGTCATTGCACTGCGTCCCAGTCAGTGCGCTCCGTCCCTGTCAGTGCGCTGTGTCGCTGTCAGTGCGCTCCGTCCCAGTCAGTGCGCTGTGTCCCTGTCAGTGCACTGCGTCCCAGTCAGTGCGCTGTGTCCCTGTCAGTGCACTGCGTCCCAGTCAGTGCGCTGTGTCCCAGTCAGTGCGCTGTGTCCCTGTCATTGCACTGCGTCCCAGTCAGTGCGCTGTGTCCCTGTCAGTGCGCTGTGTCCCAGTCAGTGCGCTGTGTCCCTGTCAGTGCGCTGTGTCCCTGTCAGTGCACTCTGTCCCTGTCAGTGCGCTGTGTCCCAGTCAGTGCGCTGTGTCCCTGTCAGTGCACTGCGTCCCAGTCAGTGCGCTGTGTCCCTGTCAGTGCACAGCGTCCCAGTCAGTGCGCTGTGTCCCAGTCAGTGCGCTGTGTCCCTGTCAGTGCGCTGTGTCCCTGTCAGTGCGCTCCGTCCCAGTTAGTGCGCTCCCTCCCAGTCAGTGCGCTGTGTCCCTGTCAGTGCGCTGTGTCCCAGTCAATGCGCTCCGTCCCAGTCAGTGCACTGTGTCCCAGTCAGTGCGCTCCGTCCCTGTCAGTGCGCTCCGTCCCTGTCAGTGCGCTGTGTCCCAGTCAGTGCGCTCCGTAACTGTCAGTGCGCTGTGTCCCTGTCAGTGCGCTCCGTCCCTGTCAGTGCGCTGTGTCCCAGTCAATGCGCTCCGTCCCAGTCAGTGCGCTGTGTCCCAGTCAGTGCGCTGTGTCCCTGTCAGTGCGCTGTGCCCAGTCAGTGCGCTGTGTCCCTGTCAGTGCGCTCCGTCCCTGTCAGTGCGCTGTGTCCCTGTCAGTGCGCTGTGTCCCAGTCAGTGCGCTGTGTCCCTGTCAGTGCGCTCCGTCCCTGTCAGTGCGCTGTGTCCGAGTCAGTGCGCTGTGTCCCTGTCAGTGCGCTGTGTCCCAGTCAATGCGCTCCGTCCCAGTCAGTGCACTGTGTCCCAGTCAGTGCGCTCTGTCCCTGTCAGTGCGCTCCGTCCCTGTCAGTGCGCTGTGTCCCAGTCAGTGCGCTCTGTACCTGTCAGTGCGCTGTGTCCCTGTCAGTGCGCTCCGTCCCTGTCAGTGCGCTCCGTCCCTGTCAGTACGCTGTGTCCCAGTCAATGCGCTCCGTCCCAGTCAGTGCGCTGTGTCCCAGTCAGTGCGCTGTGTCCCTGTCAGTGCGCTGTGTCCCAGTCAGTGCGCTGTGTCCCTGTCAGTGCGCTGTGTCCCAGTCAGTGCGCTGTGTCCCAGTCAGTGCGCTGTGTCCCTGTCAGTGCGCTCCGTCCCTGTCAGTGCGCTCCGTCCCTGTCAGTGCGCTGTGTCCCTGTCAGTGCGCTCCGTCCCTGTCAGTGCGCTGTGTCCCTGTCAGTGCGCTCCGTCCCAGTCAGTGCGCTGTGTCCCAGTCATTGCGCTGTGTCCCTGTCAGTGCGCTGTGTCCCTGTCAGTGCGCTCCGTCCCTGTAAGTGCACTGTGTCCCTGTCAGTGCGCACCATCCCTGTCAGTGCGCTGTGTCCGAGTCAGTGCGCTGTGTCCCTGTCAGTGCGCTGTGTCCCAGTCAGTGCACTCCGTCCCTGTCAGTGCGCTGTGTCCCAGTCAGTGCGCTGTGTCCCAGTCAGTGCGCTGTGTCCCTGTCAGTGCGCTGTGTCCGAGTCAGTGCGCTGTGTCCCTCTCAGTGCGCTGTGTCCCAGTCAGTGCACACCGTCCCTGTCAGTGCGCTGTGTCCCAGTCAGTGCGCTGTGTCCCAGTCAGTGCGCTGTGTCCCTGTCAGTGCGCTGTGTCCTTGTCAGTGCGCTGTGTCCCTGTCAGTGCGCTGTGTCCCAGTCAGTGCGCTGTGTCCCAGTCAGTGGGCTCCGTCCCTGTCAGTGCGCTGTGTCCCTGTCAGTGAACTGTGTACCAGTCAGTGCGCTGTGTGCCTGACAGTGCGCTCCGTCCCTGTCAGTGCGCTGTGTCCCTGTCAGTGCGCTCCGTCCCAGTCAGTGCGCTGTGTCCCAGTCACTGCGCTGTGTCCCTGTCAGTGCGCTGTGTCCCTGTCAGTGCGCTCCGTCCCTGTAAGTGCACTGTGTCCCTGTCAGTGCGCACCGTCCCTGTCAGTGCGCTGTGTCCGAGTCAGTGCGCTGTGTCCCTGTAAGTGCACTGTGTCCCAGTCAATGCGCTCCGTCCCAGTCAGTGCGCTGTGTCCCAGTCAGTGCACTCCGTCCCTGTCAGTGCGCTGTGTCCCAGTCAGTGCGCAGTGTCCGAGTCAGTGCGCTGTGTCCCTGTCAGTGCGCTGTGTCCCAGTCAGTGCACTCCGTCCCTGTCAGTGCGCTGTGTCCCAGTCAGTGCGCTGTGTCCCAGTCAGTGCACTGTGTCCCTGTCAGTGCGCTGTGTCCCTGTCAGTGCGCTGTGTCCCAGTCAGTGCGCTGTGTCCCAGTCAGTGGGCTCCGTCCCTGTCAGTGCGCTGTGTCCCTGTCAGTGCGCTGTGTACCAGTCAGTGCGCTGTGTGCCTGACAGTGCGCTCCGTCCCTGTCAGTGCGCTGTGTCCCTGTCAGTGCGCTGCGTCCCTGTCAGTGCGCTGTGTCCCTGTCAGTGCACTGTCTCCCTGTCGGTGCGCTGTGTCCCTGTCAGTGCGCTGTATCCCTGTCAGTGCGCTGTGTCCCTGACAGTGCGCTCCGTCCCTGTCAGTGCACTGTGTCCCAGTCAGTGCGCTGTGTCCCAGTCAATGCGCTCCGTCCCAGTCAGTGCACTGTGTCCCAGTCAGTGCGCTCCGTCCCTGTCAGTGCGCTCCGTCCCTGTCAGTGCGCTGTGTCCCAGTCAGTGCGCTCCGTACCTGTCAGTGCGCTGTGTCCCAGTCAATGCGCTCCGTCCCAGTCAGTACGCTGTGTCCCAGTCAGTGCGCTGTGTCCCAGTCAGTGCGCTGTGTCCCTGTCAGTGCGCTCCGTCCCTGTCAGTGCGCTCCGTCCCAGTCAGTGCGCTGTGTCCCAGTCACTGCGCTGTGTCCCTGTCAGTGCGCTGTGTCCCTGTCAGTGCGCTCCGTCCCTGTAAGTGCACTGTGTCCCTGTCAGTGCGCACCGTCCCTGTCAGTGCGCTGTGTCCGAGTCAGTGCGCTGTGTCCCTGTCAGTGCGCTGTGTCCCAGTCAGTGCACTCCGTCCCTGTCAGTGCGCTGTGTCCCAGTCAGTGCGCTGTGTCCCTGTCAGTGCGCTGTGTCCTTGTCAGTGCGCTGTGTCCCTGTCAGTGCGCTGTGTCCCAGTCAGTGCGCTGTGTCCCAGTCAGTGGGCTCCGTCCCTGTCAGTGCGCTGTGTCCCTGTCAGTGCGCTGTGTCCCAGTCAGTGCGCTCCGTCCCTGTCAGTGCGATGTGTCCCTGTCAGTGCGCTGCGTCCCTGTCAGTGCGCTGTGTCCCTGTCAGTGCACTGACTCCCTGTCGGTGCGCTGTGTCCCTGTCAGTGCGCTGTATCCCTGTCAGTGCGCTGTGTCCCTGACAGTGCGCTCCGTCCCTGTCAGTGCACTGTGTCCCTGTCAGTGCGCTGTGTCCCTGTCAGTGCGCTCCGTCCCTGTCAGTGCGCTGTGTCCCAGTCAGTGCACTGTGTCCCTGTCAGTGCGCTGTGTCCCTGTCAGTGCGCTCCGTCCCTGTCAGTGCGCTCCGTCCCTGTCAGTGCGCTCCGTCCCAGTCAGTGCGCTGTGTCCCTGTCAGTGCGCTGTGTCCCAGTCAGTGCGCTCCGCCCCTGTCAGTGCGCTGTGTCCCAGTCAGTGCGCTCCGTCCCTGTCAGTGCGCTGTGTTCCTGTCAGTGCGCTGTGTCCCTGTCAGTGCACTCCGTCCCTGTCAGTGCGCTCCGTCCCTGTCAGTGCGCTGTGTCCCTGTCAGTGCGCTGTGTCCCAGTCAGTGCGCTCCGTCCCAGTCAGTGCGCTCCCTCCCAGTCAGTGCGCTCCGTCCCTGTCATTGCGCTGTGTCCCAGTCAGTGCCCTCCGTCCCAGTCAGTGCGCTGTGTCCCAGTCAATGCGCTCCGTCCCAGTCAGTGCGCTGTGTCCCTGTTAGTGCGCTGTGTCCCAGTCAGTGCGCTCCGTCCCAGTCAGTGCGCTCCCTCCCAGTCAGTGCGCTGTGTCCCAGTCAGTGCGCTGTGTCCCAGTCAATGCGCTCCGTCCCAGTCAGTGCGCTGTGTCCCAGTCAGTGCGCTCTGTCCCAGTCAGTGCGCTGTGTCCCAGTCAGTGAGCTGCGTCCCAGTCAGTGCGCTGCGTCCCTGTCAGTGCGCTGTGTCCCAGTCAGTGCGCTGTGTCCCAGTCAGTGCGCTGTGTCCCTGTCAGTGCGCTCCATCCCAGTCAGTGCGCTGTGTCCCTGTCAGTGCGCTGTGTCCCAGTCATTGCGCTCCGTCCCAGTCAGTCGCTGTGTCCGAGTCAGTGCACTCTGTCCCAGTCAGTGCGCTCCGACCCAGTCAGTGCGCTGTGTCCCTGTCAGTGCGCTCCGTCCCTGTCAGTGCGCTGTGTCGCTGTCAGTGCGCTGTGTCCCAGTCAGTGCGCTGTGTCCCTGTCAGTGCGCTGTGTCCCTGTCAGTGCGCTGTGTCCCAGTCAGTGCGCTGTGTCCCTGTCAGTGCGCTCCGTCCCTGTCAGTGCGCTCCGTCCCTGTCAGTGCGCTGTGTCCCTGTCAGTGCGCTCCGTCCCATTCAGTGCACTGTGTCCCTGTCAGTGCGCTCCGTCCCTGTCAGTGCGCTGTGTCCCTGTCAGTGCACTGCGTCCCAGTCAGTGCGCTGTGTACCTGTCAGTGCGCTGTGTCCCAGTCAGTGCGCTGTGTACCTGTCAGTGCACTCTGTCCTTGTCAGTGCGCTGTGTCCCAGTCAGTGTGCTGTGTCCCTGTCAGTGCACTGCGTCCCAGTCAGTGCGCTGTGTCCCTTTCAGTGCGCTGTGTCCCAGTCAGTGCGCTGTGTCCCAGTCAGTGCGCTGTGTCCCTGTCAGTGCGCTGTGTCCCTGTCAGTGCACTCTGTCCCTGTCAGTGCGCTGTGTCCCAGTCAGTGCGCTGTGTCCCTGTCAGTGCACTGCGTCCCAGTCAGTGCACTGTGTCCCTGTCAGTGCACAGCGTCCCAGTCAGTGCGCTGTGTCCCAGTCAGTGCGCTGTGTCCCTGTCAGTGGGCTGTGTCCCTGTCAGTGCGCTCCGTCCCAGTTAGTGCGCTCCCTCCCAGTCAGTGCGCTGTGTCCCTGTCAGTGCGCTGTGTCCCAGTCAATGCGCTCCGTCCCAGTCAGTGCACTGTGTCCCAGTCAGTGCGCTCCGTCCCTGTCAGTGCGCTCCGACCCTGTCAGTGCGCTGTGTCCCTGTCAGTGCGCTCCGTCCCTGTCAGTGCGCTGTGTCGCTGTCAGTGCGCTCCGTCCCAGTCAGTGCGCTGTGTCCCTGTCAGTGCACTGCGTCCCAGTCAGTGCGCTGTGTCCCTGTCAGTGCGCTGTGTCCCAGTCAGTGCGCTGTGTACCTGTCAGTGCACTCTGTCCTTGTCAGTGCGCTGTGTCCCAGTCAGTGCGCTGTGTCCCTGTCAGTGCACTGCGTCCCAGTCAGTGCGCTGTGTCCCAGTCAGTGCGCTGTGTCCCTGTCATTGCACTGCGTCCCAGTCAGTGCGCTGTGTCCCTGTCAGTGCGCTGTGTCCCAGTCAGTGCGCTGTGTCCCTGTCAGTGCGCTGTGTCCCTGTCAGTGCACTCTGTCCCTGTCAGTGCGCTGTGTCCCAGTCAGTCCGCTGTGTCCCTGTCAGTGCACAGCGTCCCAGTCAGTGCGCTGTGTCCCAGTCAGTGCGCTGTGTCCCTGTCAGTGCGCTGTGTCCCTGTCAGTGCGCTCCGTCCCAGTTAGTGCGCTCCCTCCCAGTCAGTGCGCTGTGTCCCTGTCAGTGCGCTGTGTCCCAGTCAATGCGCTCCGTCCCAGTCAGTGCACTGTGTCCCAGTCAGTGCGCTCCGTCCCTGTCAGTGCGCTCCGTCCCTGTCAGTGCGCTGTGTCCCAGTCAGTGCGCTCCGTAACTGTCAGTGCGCTGTGTCCCTGTCAGTGCGCTCCGTCCCTGTCAGTGCGCTGTGTCCCAGTCATTGCGCTCCGTCCCAGTCAGTGCGCTGTGTCCCAGTCAGTGCGCTGTGTCCCTGTCAGTGCGCTGTGCCCAGTCAGTGCGCTGTGTCCCTGTCAGTGCGCTCCGTCCCTGTCAGTGCGCTGTGTCCCTGTCAGTGCGCTGTGTCCCAGTCAGTGCGCTGTGTCCCTGTCAGTGCGCTCCGTCCCTGTCAGTGCGCTGTGTCCGAGTCAGTGCGCTGTGTCCCTGTCAGTGCGCTGTGTCCCAGTCAATGCGCTCCGTCCCAGTCAGTGCACTGTGTCCCAGTCAGTGCGCTCTGTCCCTGTCAGTGCGCTCCGTCCCTGTCAGTGCGCTGTGTCCCAGTCAGTGCGCTCTGTACCTGTCAGTGCGCTGTGTCCCTGTCAGTGCGCTCCGTCCCTGTCAGTGCGCTCCGTCCCTGTCAGTACGCTGTGTCCCAGTCAATGCGCTCCGTCCCAGTCAGTGCGCTGTGTCCCAGTCAGTGCGCTGTGTCCCTGTCAGTGCGCTGTGTCCCAGTCAGTGCGCTGTGTCCCAGTCAGTGCGCTGTGTCCCTGTCAGTGCGCTGTGTCCCAGTCAGTGCGCTGTGTCCCAGTCAGTGCGCTGTGTCCCTGTCAGTGCGCTCCGTCCCTGTCAGTGCGCTCCGACCCTGTCAGTGCGCTGTGTCCCTGTCAGTGCGCTCCGTCCCTGTCAGTGCGCTGTGTCCCTGTCAGTGCGCTCCGTCCCAGTCAGTGCGCTGTGTCCCAGTCATTGCGCTGTGTCCCTGTCAGTGCGCTGTGTCCCTGTCAGTGCGCTCCGTCCCTGTCAGTGCGCTGTGTCCGAGTCAGTGCGCTGTGTCCCAGTCAGTGCGCTGTGTCCCAGTCAGTGCGCTGTGTCCCTGTCAGTGCGCTGTGTCCGAGTCAGTGCGCTGTGTCCCTGTCAGTGCGCTGTGTCCGAGTCAGTGCGCTGTGTCCCTCTCAGTGCGCTGTGTCCCAGTCAGTGCACACCGTCCCTGTCAGTGCGCTGTGTCCCAGTCAGTGCGCTGTGTCCCTGTCAGTGCGCTGTGTCCTTGTCAGTGCGCTGTGTCCCTGTCAGTGCGCTGTGTCCCAGTCAGTGCGCTGTGTCCCAGTCAGTGGGCTCCGTCCCTGTCAGTGCGCTGTGTCCCTGTCAGTGAACTGTGTACCAGTCAGTGCGCTGTGTGCCTGACAGTGCGCTCCGTCCCTGTCAGTGCGCTGTGTCCCTGTCAGTGCGCTCCGTCCCAGTCAGTGCGCTGTGTCCCAGTCACTGCGCTGTGTCCCTGTCAGTGCGCTGTGTCCCTGTCAGTGCGCTCCGTCCCTGTAAGTGCACTGTGTCCCTGTCAGTGCGCACCGTCCCTGTCAGTGCGCTGTGTCCGAGTCAGTGCGCTGTGTCCCTGTCAGTGCGCTGTGTCCCAGTCAGTGCACTCCGTCCCTGTCAGTGCGCTGTGTCCCAGTCAGTGCGCTGTGTCCCAGTCAGTGCGCTGTGTCCCTGTCAGTGCGCAGTGTCCGAGTCAGTGCGCTGTGTCCCTGTCAGTGCGCTGTGTCCCAGTCAGTGCACTCCGTCCCTGTCAGTGCGCTGTGTCCCAGTCAGTGCGCTGTGTCCCAGTCAGTGCGCTGTGTCCCTGTCAGTGCGCTGTGTCCTTGTCAGTGCGCTGTGTCCCTGTCAGTGCGCTGTGTCCCAGTCAGTGCGCTGTGTCCCAGTCAGTGGGCTCCGTCCCTGTCAGTGCGCTGTGTCCCTGTCAGTGCGCTGTGTACCAGTCAGTGCGCTGTGTGCCTGACAGTGCGCTCCGTCCCTGTCAGTGCGCTGTGTCCCTGTCAGTGCGCTGCGTCCCTGTCAGTGCGCTGTGTCCCTGTCAGTGCACTGTCTCCCTGTCGGTGCGCTGTGTCCCTGTCAGTGCGCTGTATCCCTGTCAGTGCGCTGTGTCCCTGACAGTGCGCTCCGTCCCTGTCAGTGCACTGTGTCCCAGTCAGTGCGCTGTGTCCCAGTCAATGCGCTCCGTCCCAGTCAGTGCACTGTGTCCCAGTCAGTGCGCTCCGTCCCTGTCAGTGCGCTCCGTCCCTGTCAGTGCGCTGTGTCCCAGTCAGTGCGCTCCGTACCTGTCAGTGCGCTGTGCCCCAGTCAATGCGCTCCGTCCCAGTCAGTACGCTGTGTCCCAGTCAGTGCGCTGTGTCCCAGTCAGTGCGCTGTGTCCCTGTCAGTGCGCTCCGTCCCTGTCAGTGCGCTCCGTCCCAGTCAGTGCGCTGTGTCCCAGTCACTGCGCTGTGTCCCTGTTAGTGCGCTGTGTCCCTGTCAGTGCGCTCCGTCCCTGTAAGTGCACTGTGTCCCTGTCAGTGCGCACCGTCCCTGTCAGTGCGCTGTGTCCGAGTCAGTGCGCTGTGTCCCTGTCAGTGCGCTGTGTCCCAGTCAGTGCACTCCGTCCCTGTCAGTGCGCTGTGTCCCAGTCAGTGCGCTGTGTCCCTGTCAGTGCGCTGTGTCCTTGTCAGTGCGCTGTGTCCCTGTCAGTGCGCTGTGTCCCAGTCAGTGCGCTGTGTCCCAGTCAGTGGGCTCCGTCCCTGTCAGTGCGCTGTGTCCCTGTCAGTGCGCTGTGTCCCAGTCAGTGCGCTGTGTCCCTGACAGTGCGCTCCGTCCCTGTCAGTGCGATGTGTCCCTGTCAGTGCGCTGCGTCCCTGTCAGTGCGCTGTGTCTCTGTCAGTGCACTGACTCCCTGTCGGTGCGCTGTGTCCCTGTCAGTGCGCTGTATCCCTGTCAGTGCGCTGTGTCCCTGACAGTGCGCTCCGTCCCTGTCAGTGCACTGTGTCCCTGTCAGTGCGCTGTGTCCCTGTCAGTGCGCTCCGTCCCTGTCAGTGCGCTGTGTCCCAGTCAGTGCACTGTGTCCCTGTCAGTGCACTGTGTCCCTGTCAGTGCGCTCCGTCCCTGTCAGTGCGCTCCGTCCCTGTCAGTGCGCTCCGTCCCAGTCAGTGCGCTGTGTCCGAGTCAGTGCGCTGTGTCCCTGTAAGTGCACTGTGTCCCAGTCAATGCGCTCCGTCCCAGTCAGTGCGCTGTGTCCCAGTCAGTGCACTCCGTCCCTGTCAGTGCGCTGTGTCCCAGTCAGTGCGCAGTGTCCGAGTCAGTGCGCTGTGTCCCTGTCAGTGCGCTGTGTCCCAGTCAGTGCACTCCGTCCCTGTCAGTGCGCTCTGTCCCAGTCAGTGCGCTGTGTCCCAGTCAGTGCACTGTGTCCCTGTCAGTGCGCTGTGTCCCTGTCAGTGCGCTGTGTCCCAGTCAGTGCGCTGTGTCCCAGTCAGTGGGCTCCGTCCCTGTCAGTGCGCTGTGTCCCTGTCAGTGCGCTGTGTACCAGTCAGTGCGCTGTGTGCCTGACAGTGCGCTCCGTCCCTGTCAGTGCGCTGTGTCCCTGTCAGTGCGCTGCGTCCCTGTCAGTGCGCTGTGTCCCTGTCAGTGCACTGTCTCCCTGTCGGTGCGCTGTGTCCCTGTCAGTGCGCTGTATCCCTGTCAGTGCGCTGTGTCCCTGACAGTGCGCTCCGTCCCTGTCAGTGCACTGTGTCCCAGTCAGTGCGCTGTGTCCCAGTCAATGCGCTCCGTCCCAGTCAGTGCACTGTGTCCCAGTCAGTGCGCTCCGTCCCTGTCAGTGCGCTCCGTCCCTGTCAGTGCGCTGTGTCCCAGTCAGTGCGCTCCGTACCTGTCAGTGCGCTGTGTCCCAGTCAATGCGCTCCGTCCCAGTCAGTACGCTGTGTCCCAGTCAGTGCGCTGTGTCCCAGTCAGTGCGCTGTGTCCCTGTCAGTGCGCTCCGTCCCTGTCAGTGCGCTCCGTCCCAGTCAGTGCGCTGTGTCCCAGTCACTGCGCTGTGTCCCTGTCAGTGCGCTGTGTCCCTGTCAGTGCGCTCCGTCCCTGTAAGTGCACTGTGTCCCTGTCAGTGCGCACCGTCCCTGTCAGTGCGCTGTGTCCGAGTCAGTGCGCTGTGTCCCTGTCAGTGCGCTGTGTCCCAGTCAGTGCACTCCGTCCCTGTCAGTGCGCTGTGTCCCAGTCAGTGCGCTGTGTCCCTGTCAGTGCGCTGTGTCCTTGTCAGTGCGCTGTGTCCCTGTCAGTGCGCTGTGTCCCAGTCAGTGCGCTGTGTCCCAGTCAGTGGGCTCCGTCCCTGTCAGTGCGCTGTGTCCCTGTCAGTGCGCTGTGTCCCAGTCAGTGCGCTGTGTCCCTGACAGTGCGCTCCGTCCCTGTCAGTGCGATGTGTCCCTGTCAGTGCGCTGCGTCCCTGTCAGTGCGCTGTGTCCCTGTCAGTGCACTGACTCCCTGTCGGTGCGCTGTGTCCCTGTCAGTGCGCTGTATCCCTGTCAGTGCGCTGTGTCCCTGACAGTGCGCTCCGTCCCTGTCAGTGCACTGTGTCCCTGTCAGTGCGCTGTGTCCCTGTCAGTGCGCTCCGTCCCTGTCAGTGCGCTGTGTCCCAGTCAGTGCACTGTGTCCCTGTCAGTGCGCTGTGTCCCTGTCAGTGCGCTCCGTCCCTGTCAGTGCGCTCCGTCCCAGTCAGTGCGCTGTGTCCCTGTCAGTGCGCTGTGTCCCAGTCAGTGCGCTCCGCCCCTGTCAGTGCGCTGTGTCCCAGTCAGTGCGCTCCGTCCCTGTCAGTGCGCTGTGTTCCTGTCAGTGCGCTGTGTCCCTGTCAGTGCACTCCGTCCCTGTCAGTGCGCTCCGTCCCTGTCAGTGCGCTGTGTCCCTGTCAGTGCGCTGTGTCCCAGTCAGTGCGCTCCGTCCCAGTCAGTGCGCTCCCTCCCAGTCAGTGCGCTCCGTCCCTGTCATTGCGCTGTGTCCCAGTCAGTGCCCTCCGTCCCAGTCAGTGCGCTGTGTCCCAGTCAATGCGCTCCGTCCCAGTCAGTGCGCTGTGTCCCTGTTAGTGCGCTGTGTCCCAGTCAGTGCGCTCCGTCCCAGTCAGTGCGCTCCCTCCCAGTCAGTGCGCTGTGTCCCAGTCAGTGCGCTGTGTCCCAGTCAATGCGCTCCGTCCCAGTCAGTGCGCTGTGTCCCAGTCAGTGCGCTCTGTCCCAGTCAGTGCGCTGTGTCCCAGTCAGTGAGCTGCGTCCCAGTCAGTGCGCTGCGTCCCTGTCAGTGCGCTGTGTCCCAGTCAGTGCGCTGTGTCCCAGTCAGTGCGCTGTGTCCCTGTCAGTGCGCTCCATCCCAGTCAGTGCGCTGTGTCCCTGTCAGTGCGCTGTGTCCCAGTCATTGCGCTCCGTCCCAGTCAGTCGCTGTGTCCGAGTCAGTGCACTCTGTCCCAGTCAGTGCGCTCCGACCCAGTCAGTGCGCTGTGTCCCTGTCAGTGCGCTCCGTCCCTGTCAGTGCGCTGTGTCGCTGTCAGTGCGCTGTGTCCCAGTCAGTGCGCTGTGTCCCTGTCAGTGCGCTGTGTCCCTGTCAGTGCGCTGTGTCCCAGTCAGTGCGCTGTGTCCCTGTCAGTGCGCTCCGTCCCTGTCAGTGCGCTCCGTCCCTGTCAGTGCGCTGTGTCCCTGTCAGTGCGCTCCGTCCCATTCAGTGCACTGTGTCCCTGTCAGTGCGCTCCGTCCCTGTCAGTGCGCTGTGTCCCTGTCAGTGCACTGCGTCCCAGTCAGTGCGCTGTGTCCCTGTCAGTGCGCTGTGTCCCAGTCAGTGCGCTGTGTACCTGTCAGTGCACTCTGTCCTTGTCAGTGCGCTGTGTCCCAGTCAGTGTGCTGTGTCCCTGTCAGTGCACTGCGTCCCAGTCAGTGCGCTGTGTCCCTTTCAGTGCGCTGTGTCCCAGTCAGTGCGCTGTGTCCCAGTCAGTGCGCTGTGTCCCTGTCAGTGCGCTGTGTCCCTGTCAGTGCACTCTGTCCCTGTCAGTGCGCTGTGTCCCAGTCAGTGCGCTGTGTCCCTGTCAGTGCACTGCGTCCCAGTCAGTGCACTGTGTCCCTGTCAGTGCACAGCGTCCCAGTCAGTGCGCTGTGTCCCAGTCAGTGCGCTGTGTCCCTGTCAGTGCGCTGTGTCCCTGTCAGTGCGCTCCGTCCCAGTTAGTGCGCTCCCTCCCAGTCAGTGCGCTGTGTCCCTGTCAGTGCGCTGTGTCCCAGTCAATGCGCTCCGTCCCAGTCAGTGCACTGTGTCCCAGTCAGTGCGCTCCGTCCCTGTCAGTGCGCTCCGTCCCTGTCAGTGCGCTGTGTCCCTGTCAGTGCGCTCCGTCCCTGTCAGTGCGCTGTGTCGCTGTCAGTGCGCTCCGTCCCAGTCAGTGCGCTGTGTCCCTGTCAGTGCACTGCGTCCCAGTCAGTGCGCTGTGTCCCTGTCAGTGCGCTGTGTCCCAGTCAGTGCGCTGTGTACCTGTCAGTGCACTCTGTCCTTGTCAGTGCGCTGTGTCCCAGTCAGTGCGCTGTGTCCCTGTCAGTGCACTGCGTCCCAGTCAGTGCGCTGTGTCCCAGTCAGTGCGCTGTGTCCCTGTCATTGCACTGCGTCCCAGTCAGTGCGCTGTGTCCCTGTCAGTGCGCTGTGTCCCAGTCAGTGCGCTGTGTCCCTGTCAGTGCGCTGTGTCCCTGTCAGTGCACTCTGTCCCTGTCAGTGCGCTGTGTCCCAGTCAGTGCGCTGTGTCCCAGTCAGTGCGCTGTGTCCCTGTCAGTGCGCTGTGTCCCTGTCAGTGCGCTCCGTCCCAGTTAGTGCGCTCCCTCCCAGTCAGTGCGCTGTGTCCCTGTCAGTGCGCTGTGTCCCAGTCAATGCGCTCCGTCCCAGTCAGTGCACTGTGTCCCAGTCAGTGCGCTCCGTCCCTGTCAGTGCGCTCCGTCCCTGTCAGTGCGCTGTGTCCCAGTCAGTGCGCTCCGTAACTGTCAGTGCGCTGTGTCCCTGTCAGTGCGCTCCGTCCCTGTCAGTGCGCTGTGTCCCAGTCATTGCGCTCCGTCCCAGTCAGTGCGCTGTGTCCCAGTCAGTGCGCTGTGTCCCTGTCAGTGCGCTGTGCCCAGTCAGTGCGCTGTGTCCCTGTCAGTGCGCTCCGTCCCTGTCAGTGCGCTGTGTCCCTGTCAGTGCGCTTTATCCCAGTCAGTGCGCTGTGTCCCTGTCAGTGCGCTCCGTCCCTGTCAGTGCGCTGTGTCCGAGTCAGTGCGCTGTGTCCCTGTCAGTGCGCTGTGTCCCAGTCAATGCGCTCCGTCCCAGTCAGTGCACTGTGTCCCAGTCAGTGCGCTCTGTCCCTGTCAGTGCGCTCCGTCCCTGTCAGTGCGCTGTGTCCCAGTCAGTGCGCTCTGTACCTGTCAGTGCGCTGTGTCCCTGTCAGTGCGCTCCGTCCCTGTCAGTGCGCTCCGTCCCTGTCAGTACGCTGTGTCCCAGTCAATGCGCTCCGTCCCAGTCAGTGCGCTGTGTCCCAGTCAGTGCGCTGTGTCCCTGTCAGTGCGCTGTGTCCCAGTCAGTGCGCTGTGTCCCAGTCAGTGCGCTGTGTCCCTGTCAGTGCGCTGTGTCCCAGTCAGTGCGCTGTGTCCCAGTCAGTGCGCTGTGTCCCTGTCAGTGCGCTCCGTCCCTGTCAGTGCGCTCCGACCCTGTCAGTGCGCTGTGTCCCTGTCAGTGCGCTCCGTCCCTGTCAGTGCGCTGTGTCCCTGTCAGTGCGCTCCGTCCCAGTCAGTGCGCTGTGTCCCAGTCATTGCGCTGTGTCCCTGTCAGTGCGCTGTGTCCCTGTCAGTGCGCTCCGTCCCTGTAAGTGCACTGTGTCCCTGTCAGTGCGCACCGTCCCTGTCAGTGCGCTGTGTCCGAGTCAGTGCGCTGTGTCCCAGTCAGTGCGCTGTGTCCCAGTCAGTGCGCTGTGTCCCTGTCAGTGCGCTGTGTCCGAGTCAGTGCGCTGTGTCCCTCTCAGTGCGCTGTGTCCCAGTCAGTGCACACCGTCCCTGTCAGTGCGCTGTGTCCCAGTCAGTGCGCTGTGTCCCAGTCAGTGCGCTGTGTCCCTGTCAGTGCGCTGTGTCCTTGTCAGTGCGCTGTGTCCCTGTCAGTGCGCTGTGTCCCAGTCAGTGCGCTGTGTCCCAGTCAGTGGGCTCCGTCCCTGTCAGTGCGCTGTGTCCCTGTCAGTGAACTGTGTACCAGTCAGTGCGCTGTGTGCCTGACAGTGCGCTCCGTCCCTGTCAGTGCGCTGTGTCCGAGTCAGTGCGCTGTGTCCCTGTCAGTGCGCTGTGTCCCAGTCAGTGCACTCCGTCCCTGTCAGTGCGCTGTGTCCCAGTCAGTGCGCTGTGTCCCTGTCAGTGCGCTGTGTCCTTGTCAGTGCGCTGTGTCCCTGTCAGTGCGCTGTGTCCCAGTCAGTGCGCTGTGTCCCAGTCAGTGGGCTCCGTCCCTGTCAGTGCGCTGTGTCCCTGTCAGTGCGCTGTGTCCCAGTCAGTGCGCTGTGTCCCTGACAGTGCGCTCCGTCCCTGTCAGTGCGATGTGTCCCTGTCAGTGCGCTGCGTCCCTGTCAGTGCGCTGTGTCCCTGTCAGTGCACTGACTCCCTGTCGGTGCGCTGTGTCCCTGTCAGTGCGCTGTATCCCTGTCAGTGCGCTGTGTCCCTGACAGTGCGCTCCGTCCCTGTCAGTGCACTGTGTCCCTGTCAGTGCGCTGTGTCCCTGTCAGTGCGCTCCGTCCCTGTCAGTGCGCTGTGTCCCAGTCAGTGCACTGTGTCCCTGTCAGTGCGCTGTGTCCCTGTCAGTGCGCTCCGTCCCTGTCAGTGCGCTCCGTCCCAGTCAGTGCGCTGTGTCCCTGTCAGTGCGCTGTGTCCCAGTCAGTGCGCTCCGCCCCTGTCAGTGCGCTGTGTCCCAGTCAGTGCGCTCCGTCCCTGTCAGTGCGCTGTGTTCCTGTCAGTGCGCTGTGTCCCTGTCAGTGCACTCCGTCCCTGTCAGTGCGCTCCGTCCCTGTCAGTGCGCTGTGTCCCTGTCAGTGCGCTGTGTCCCAGTCAGTGCGCTCCGTCCCAGTCAGTGCGCTCCCTCCCAGTCAGTGCGCTCCGTCCCTGTCATTGCGCTGTGTCCCAGTCAGTGCCCTCCGTCCCAGTCAGTGCGCTGTGTCCCAGTCAATGCGCTCCGTCCCAGTCAGTGCGCTGTGTCCCTGTTAGTGCGCTGTGTCCCAGTCAGTGCGCTCCGTCCCAGTCAGTGCGCTCCCTCCCAGTCAGTGCGCTGTGTCCCAGTCAGTGCGCTGTGTCCCAGTCAATGCGCTCCGTCCCAGTCAGTGCGCTGTGTCCCAGTCAGTGCGCTCTGTCCCAGTCAGTGCGCTGTGTCCCAGTCAGTGAGCTGCGTCCCAGTCAGTGCGCTGCGTCCCTGTCAGTGCGCTGTGTCCCAGTCAGTGCGCTGTGTCCCAGTCAGTGCGCTGTGTCCCTGTCAGTGCGCTCCATCCCAGTCAGTGCGCTGTGTCCCTGTCAGTGCGCTGTGTCCCAGTCATTGCGCTCCGTCCCAGTCAGTCGCTGTGTCCGAGTCAGTGCACTCTGTCCCAGTCAGTGCGCTCCGACCCAGTCAGTGCGCTGTGTCCCTGTCAGTGCGCTCCGTCCCTGTCAGTGCGCTGTGTCGCTGTCAGTGCGCTGTGTCCCAGTCAGTGCGCTGTGTCCCTGTCAGTGCGCTGTGTCCCTGTCAGTGCGCTGTGTCCCAGTCAGTGCGCTGTGTCCCTGTCAGTGCGCTCCGTCCCTGTCAGTGCGCTCCGTCCCTGTCAGTGCGCTGTGTCCCTGTCAGTGCGCTCCGTCCCATTCAGTGCACTGTGTCCCTGTCAGTGCGCTCCGTCCCTGTCAGTGCGCTGTGTCCCTGTCAGTGCACTGCGTCCCAGTCAGTGCGCTGTGTCCCTGTCAGTGCGCTGTGTCCCAGTCAGTGCGCTGTGTACCTGTCAGTGCACTCTGTCCTTGTCAGTGCGCTGTGTCCCAGTCAGTGTGCTGTGTCCCTGTCAGTGCACTGCGTCCCAGTCAGTGCGCTGTGTCCCTTTCAGTGCGCTGTGTCCCAGTCAGTGCGCTGTGTCCCAGTCAGTGCGCTGTGTCCCTGTCAGTGCGCTGTGTCCCTGTCAGTGCACTCTGTCCCTGTCAGTGCGCTGTGTCCCAGTCAGTGCGCTGTGTCCCTGTCAGTGCACTGCGTCCCAGTCAGTGCACTGTGTCCCTGTCAGTGCACAGCGTCCCAGTCAGTGCGCTGTGTCCCAGTCAGTGCGCTGTGTCCCTGTCAGTGCGCTGTGTCCCTGTCAGTGCGCTCCGTCCCAGTTAGTGCGCTCCCTCCCAGTCAGTGCGCTGTGTCCCTGTCAGTGCGCTGTGTCCCAGTCAATGCGCTCCGTCCCAGTCAGTGCACTGTGTCCCAGTCAGTGCGCTCCGTCCCTGTCAGTGCGCTCCGTCCCTGTCAGTGCGCTGTGTCCCTGTCAGTGCGCTCCGTCCCTGTCAGTGCGCTGTGTCGCTGTCAGTGCGCTCCGTCCCAGTCAGTGCGCTGTGTCCCTGTCAGTGCACTGCGTCCCAGTCAGTGCGCTGTGTCCCTGTCAGTGCGCTGTGTCCCAGTCAGTGCGCTGTGTACCTGTCAGTGCACTCTGTCCTTGTCAGTGCGCTGTGTCCCAGTCAGTGCGCTGTGTCCCTGTCAGTGCACTGCGTCCCAGTCAGTGCGCTGTGTCCCAGTCAGTGCGCTGTGTCCCTGTCATTGCACTGCGTCCCAGTCAGTGCGCTGTGTCCCTGTCAGTGCGCTGTGTCCCAGTCAGTGCGCTGTGTCCCTGTCAGTGCGCTGTGTCCCTGTCAGTGCACTCTGTCCCTGTCAGTGCGCTGTGTCCCAGTCAGTGCGCTGTGTCCCAGTCAGTGCGCTGTGTCCCTGTCAGTGCGCTGTGTCCCTGTCAGTGCGCTCCGTCCCAGTTAGTGCGCTCCCTCCCAGTCAGTGCGCTGTGTCCCTGTCAGTGCGCTGTGTCCCAGTCAATGCGCTCCGTCCCAGTCAGTGCACTGTGTCCCAGTCAGTGCGCTCCGTCCCTGTCAGTGCGCTCCGTCCCTGTCAGTGCGCTGTGTCCCAGTCAGTGCGCTCCGTAACTGTCAGTGCGCTGTGTCCCTGTCAGTGCGCTCCGTCCCTGTCAGTGCGCTGTGTCCCAGTCATTGCGCTCCGTCCCAGTCAGTGCGCTGTGTCCCAGTCAGTGCGCTGTGTCCCTGTCAGTGCGCTGTGCCCAGTCAGTGCGCTGTGTCCCTGTCAGTGCGCTCCGTCCCTGTCAGTGCGCTGTGTCCCTGTCAGTGCGCTTTATCCCAGTCAGTGCGCTGTGTCCCTGTCAGTGCGCTCCGTCCCTGTCAGTGCGCTGTGTCCGAGTCAGTGCGCTGTGTCCCTGTCAGTGCGCTGTGTCCCAGTCAATGCGCTCCGTCCCAGTCAGTGCACTGTGTCCCAGTCAGTGCGCTCTGTCCCTGTCAGTGCGCTCCGTCCCTGTCAGTGCGCTGTGTCCCAGTCAGTGCGCTCTGTACCTGTCAGTGCGCTGTGTCCCTGTCAGTGCGCTCCGTCCCTGTCAGTGCGCTCCGTCCCTGTCAGTACGCTGTGTCCCAGTCAATGCGCTCCGTCCCAGTCAGTGCGCTGTGTCCCAGTCAGTGCGCTGTGTCCCTGTCAGTGCGCTGTGTCCCAGTCAGTGCGCTGTGTCCCAGTCAGTGCGCTGTGTCCCTGTCAGTGCGCTGTGTCCCAGTCAGTGCGCTGTGTCCCAGTCAGTGCGCTGTGTCCCTGTCAGTGCGCTCCGTCCCTGTCAGTGCGCTCCGACCCTGTCAGTGCGCTGTGTCCCTGTCAGTGCGCTCCGTCCCTGTCAGTGCGCTGTGTCCCTGTCAGTGCGCTCCGTCCCAGTCAGTGCGCTGTGTCCCAGTCATTGCGCTGTGTCCCTGTCAGTGCGCTGTGTCCCTGTCAGTGCGCTCCGTCCCTGTAAGTGCACTGTGTCCCTGTCAGTGCGCACCGTCCCTGTCAGTGCGCTGTGTCCGAGTCAGTGCGCTGTGTCCCAGTCAGTGCGCTGTGTCCCAGTCAGTGCGCTGTGTCCCTGTCAGTGCGCTGTGTCCGAGTCAGTGCGCTGTGTCCCTCTCAGTGCGCTGTGTCCCAGTCAGTGCACACCGTCCCTGTCAGTGCGCTGTGTCCCAGTCAGTGCGCTGTGTCCCAGTCAGTGCGCTGTGTCCCTGTCAGTGCGCTGTGTCCTTGTCAGTGCGCTGTGTCCCTGTCAGTGCGCTGTGTCCCAGTCAGTGCGCTGTGTCCCAGTCAGTGGGCTCCGTCCCTGTCAGTGCGCTGTGTCCCTGTCAGTGAACTGTGTACCAGTCAGTGCGCTGTGTGCCTGACAGTGCGCTCCGTCCCTGTCAGTGCGCTGTGTCCCTGTCAGTGAACTGTGTACCAGTCAGTGCGCTCCCTCCCAGTCAGTGCGCTCCGTCCCTGTCAGTGCGCTGTGTCCCAGTCAGTGCGCTCCGTCGCAGTCAGTGCGCTGTGTCCCAGTCAATGCGCTCCGTCCCAGTCAGTGCGCTGTGTCCCTGTTAGTGCGCTGTGTCCCAGTCAGTGCGCTCCGTCCCAGTCAGTGCGCTCCCTCCCAGTCAGTGCGCTGTGTCCCAGTCAGTGCGCTGTGTCCCAGTCAATGCGCTCCGTCCCAGTCAGTGCGCTGTGTCCCAGTCAGTGCGCTCCGTCCCAGTCAGTGCGCTGTGTCCCAGTCAGTGAGCTGTGTCCCAGTCAGTGCGCTGCGTCCCTGTCAGTGCGCTGTGTCCCAGTCAGTGCGCTGTGTCCCAGTCAGTGCGCTGTGTCCCTGTCAGTGCGCTCCGTCCCAGTCAGTGCGCTGTGTCCCTGTCAGTGCGCTGTGTCCCAGTCATTGCGCTCCGTCCCAGTCAGTCGCTGTGTCCGAGTCAGTGCACCCTGTCCCAGTCAGTGCGCTCCGACCCAGTCAGTGCGCTGTGTCCCTGTCAGTGCGCTCCGTCCCTGTCAGTGCGCTGTTTCGCTGTCAGTGCGCTGTGTCCCAGTCAGTGCGCTGTGTCCCTGTCAGTGCGCTGTGTCCCTGTCAGTGCGCTGTGTCCCAGTCAGTGCGCTGTGTCCCTGTCAGTGCGCTCCGTCCCTGTCAGTGCGCTGTGTCCCAGTCAGTGCGCTGTGTCCCTGTCAGTGCGCTCCGTCCCATTCAGTGCACTGTGTCCCTGTCAGTGCGCAGTGTCCCTGTCAGTGCGCTGTGTCCCTGTCAGTGCACTGCGTCCCAGTCAGTGCGCTGTGTCCCTGTCAGTGCGCTGTGTCCCAGTCAGTGTGCTGTGTCCCTGTCAGTGCACTGCGTCCCAGTCAGTGCGCTGTGTCCCTGTCAGTGCGCTGTGTCCCAGTCAGTGCGCTGTGTCCCTGTCAGTGCGCTGTGTCCCTGTCAGTGCACTCTGTCCCTGTCAGTGCGCTGTGTCCCAGTCAGTGCGCTGTGTCCCTGTCAGTGCACGGCGTCCCAGTCAGTGCGCTGTGTCCCTGTCAGTGCACTGCGTCCCAGTCAGTGCGCTGTGTCCCAGTCAGTGCGCTGTGTCCCTGTCAGTGCGCTGTGTCCCTGTCAGTGCGCTCCGTCCCAGTTAGTGCACTCCCTCCCAGTCAGTGCGCTGTGTCCCTGTCAGTGCACTGTGTCCCAGTCAGTGCGTTCCGTCCCAGTCAGTGCGCTGTGTCCCAGTCAGTGCGCTGTGTCCCTGTCAGTGCGCTGTGTCCCTGTCAGTGCGCTGTGTCCCAGTCAGTGCGCTGTGTCCCTGTCAGTGCGCTGTGTCCCAGTCAGTGCGCTCCGTCCCAGTTAGTGCGCTCCCCCCCAGTCAGTGCGCTGTGTCCCCGTCAGTGCGCTGTGTCCCAGTCAGTGCGTTCCGTCCCAGTCAGTGCGCTGTGTCCCTGTCAGTGCGCTCCGTCCCTGTCAGTGCACTGTGTCCCTGTCAGTGCGCTGTGTGCCAGTCAGTGCGCTGTGTCCCTGTCAGTGCGCTGTCTCCCTGTCAGTGCGCTGTGTCCCTGTCAGTGCGCTCCGTCCCTGTCAGTGCGCTGTGTCCCTGTCAGTGCGCTGTGTCCCAGTCAGTGCGCTGTGTCCCTGTCAGTGCGCAGTGTCCCAGTCAGTGCGCAGTGTCCCTGTCAGTGCGCTGTGTCCCAGTCAGTGCGCTGTGTCCCTGTCAGTGCGCTGTGTCCCAGTCAGTGCGCTGTGTCCCTGTCAGTGCGCAGTGTCCCTGTCAGTGCGCAGTGTCCCAGTCAGTGCGCTGTGTCCCAGGCAGTGCGCTGTGTCCCTGTCAGTGCGCTGTGTCCCACTCAGTGCGCTGTGTCCCTGTCAGTGCGCTGTGTCCAAGTCAGTGCGCTGTGTCCCTGTCAGTGCGCTGTGTCCCAGTCAGTGCGCTCCCTCCCAGTCAGTGCGCTGTGTCCCTGTCAGTGCGCTGTGTCCCTGTCAGTGCGCTCCATCCCTGTCAGTGCGCTGTGTCCCTGTCAGTGCGCTGTGTCCCTGTCAGTGCGCTGTGTCCCAGTCAGTGCGCTCCGTCCCAGTCAGTGCGCTCCGTCCCTGTCAGTGCGCTGTGTCCCTGTCAGTGCGCTCCGTCCCATTCAGTGCACTGTGTCCCTGTCAGTGCGCTCCGTCCCTGTCAGTGCGCTGTGTCCCTGTCAGTGCACTGCGTCCCAGTCAGTGCGCTGTGTCCCTGTCAGTGCGCTGTGTACCTGTCAGTGCACTCTGTCCTTGTCAGTGCGCTGTGTCCCAGTCAGTGTGCTGTGTCCCTGTCAGTGCACTGCGTCCCAGTCAGTGCGCTGTGTCCCTTTCAGTGCGCTGTGTCCCAGTCAGTGCGCTGTGTCCCTGTCAGTGCGCTGTGTCCCTGTCAGTGCGCTGTGTCCCAGTCAGTGCGCTGTGTCCCAGTCAGTGCACTGCGTCCCAGTCAGTGCGCTGTGTCCCTGTCAGTGCGCTGTGTCCCAGTCAGTGCGCTGTGTCCCTGTCAGTGCGCTGTGTCCCTGTCAGTGCACTCTGTCCCTGTCAGTGCGCTGTGTCCCAGTCAGTGCGCTGTGTCCCTGTCAGTGCACTGCGTCCCAGTCAGTGCGCTGTGTCCCTGTCAGTGCGCTCCGTCCCAGTTAGTGCGCTCCCTCCCAGTCAGTGCGCTGTGTCCCTGTCAGTGCACTGTGTCCCAGTCAGTGCGTTCCGTCCCAGTCAGTGCGCTGTGTCCCAGTCAGTGCGCTGTGTCCCTGTCAGTGCGCTGTGTCCCAGTCAGTGCGCTGTGTCCCTGTCAGTGCGCTGTGTCCCAGTCAGTGCGCACCGTCCCAGTTAGTGCGCTCCCCCCCAGTCAGTGCGCTGTGTCCCTGTCAGTGCGCTGTGTCCCAGTCAGTGCGCTGTGTCCCTGTCAGTGCGCTGTGTCCCTGTCAGTGCGCTGTGTCCCTGTCAGTGCGCTCCGTCCCTGTCAGTGCACTGTGTCCCTGTCAGTGCGCTGTGTCCCAGTCAGTGCGCTGTGTCCCTGTCAGTGCGCAGTGTCCGAGTCAGTGCGCTGTGTCCCTGTCAGTGCGCTGTGTCCCTGTCAGTGCGCTGTGTCCCAGTCAGTGCGCTGTGTCCCTGTCAGTGCGCAGTGTCCCTGTCAGTGCGCAGTGTCCCAGTCAGTGCGCTGTGTCCCTGTCAGTGCGCTGTGTCCCAGTCAGTGCGCTGTGTCCCTGTCAGTGCGCTGTGTCCATGTCAGTGCGCTGTGTCCCTGTCAGTGCGCTGTGTCCCAGTCAGTGCGCTCCGTCCCAGTCAGTGCGCTGTGTCCCTGTCAGTGCGCTCCGTCCCTGTCAGTGCGCTCCATCCCTGTCAGTGTGCTGTGTCCCAGTCAGTCTGCTCCGTCCCAGTCAGTGCGCTCCGTCCCTGTCAGTGCGCTGTGTCCCAGTCAGTGCGCTGTGTCCCTGTCAGTGCGCTGTGTCCTTGTCAGTGCGCTCCGTCCCTGTCAGTGCACTCCCTCCCAGTCAGTGCGCTGTGTCCCTGTCAGTGCGCTTTGTCCCTGTCAGTGCGCTCCGTCCCTGTCAGTACGCTGTGTCCCTGTCAGTGCGCTGTGTCCCAGTCAGTGCGCTCCGTCCCAGTCAGTGCGCTCCCTCCCAGTCAGTGCGCTGTGTCCCAGTCAGTGCGCTCCGTCCCTGTCAGTGCGCTGTGTCCCAGTCAGTGCGCTGTGTCCCAGTCAGTGCGCTGTGTCCCTGTCAGTGCGCTCCGTCCAAGTCAGTGCGCTGTGTCCCTGTCAGTGCGCTGTGTCCCAGTCATTGCGCGACGTCCCAGTCAGTCGCTGTGTCCGAGTCAGTGCACTCTGTCCCAGTCAGTGCGCTCCGACCCAGTCAGTGCGCTGTGTCCCTGTCAGTGCGCTCCGTCCCTGTCAGTGCGCTGTGTCGCTGTCAGTGCGCTTTGTCCCAGTCAGTGCGCTGTGTCCCTGTCAGTGCGCTGTGTCCCAGTCAGTGCGCTGTGTCCCTGTCAGTGCGCTCCGTCCCATTCAGTGCACTGTGTCCCTGTCAGTGCGCTCCGTCCCTGTCAGTGCGCTGTGTCCCTGTCAGTGCACTGCGTCCCAGTCAGTGCGCTGTGTCCCTGTCAGTGCGCTGTGTCCCATTCAGTGCGCTGTGTACCTGTCAGTGCACTCTGTCCTTGTCAGTGCGCTGTGTCCCAGTCAGTGTGCTGTGTCCCTGTCAGTGCACTGCGTCCCAGTCAGTGCGCTGTGTCCCTTTCAGTACGCTGTGTCCCAGTCAGTGCGCTGTGTCCCTGTCAGTGCGCTGTGTCCCTGTCAGTGCGCTGTGTCCCAGTCAGTGCGGTGTCCCTGTCAGTGCACTGCGTCCCAGTCAGTGCGCTGTGTCCCTGTCAGTGCGCTGTGTCCCTGTCAGTGCGCTGTGTCCCTGTCAGTGCACTCTGTCCCTGTCAGTGCGCTGTGTCCCAGTCAGTGCGCTGTGTCCCTGTCAGTGCACGGCGTCCCAGTCAGTGCGCTGTGTCCCTGTCAGTGCACTGCGTCCCAGTCAGTGCGCTGTGTCCCAGTCAGTGCGCTGTGTCCCTGTCAGTGCGCTGTGTCCCTGTCAGTGCGCTCCGTCCCAGTTAGTGCACTCCCTCCCAGTCAGTGCGCTGTGTCCCTGTCAGTGCACTGTGTCCCAGTCAGTGCGTTCCGTCCCAGTCAGTGCACGGCGTCCCAGTCAGTGCGCTGTGTCCCTGTCAGTGCACTGCGTCCCAGTCAGTGCGCTGTGTCCCAGTCAGTGCGCTGTGTCCCTGTCAGTGCGCTGTGTCCCTGTCAGTGCGCTCCGTCCCAGTTAGTGCACTCCCTCCCAGTCAGTGCGCTGTGTCCCTGTCAGTGCACTGTGTCCCAGTCAGTGCGTTCCGTCCCAGTCAGTGCGCTGTGTCCCAGTCAGTGCGCTGTGTCCCTGTCAGTGCGCTGTGTCCCTGTCAGTGCGCTGTGTCCCAGTCAGTGCGCTGTGTCCCTGTCAGTGCGCTGTGTCCCAGTCAGTGCGCTCCATCCCAGTTAGTGCGCTCCCCCCCAGTCAGTGCGCTGTGTCCCTGTCAGTGCGCTGTGTCCCAGTCAGTGCGTTCCGTCCCAGTCAGTGCGCTGTGTCCCTGTCAGTGCGCTCCGTCCCTGTCAGTGCACTGTGTCCCTGTCAGTGCGCTGTGTCCCAGTCAGTGCGCTGTGTCCCTGTCAGTGCGCTGTCTCCCTGTCAGTGCGCTGTGTCCCTGTCAGTGCGCTCCGTCCCTGTCAGTGCGCTGTGTCCCTGTCAGTGCGCTGTGTCCCTGTCAGTGCGCTGTGTCCCAGTCAGTGCGCTGTGTACCTGTCAGTGCACTCTGTCCTTGTCAGTGCGCTGTGTCCCAGTCAGTGTGCTGTATCCCTGTCAGTGCACTGCGTACCAGTCAGTGCGCTGTGTCCCTTTCACTGCGCTGTGTCCCAGTCAGTGCGCTGTGTCCCTGTCAGTGCGCTGTGTCCCTGTCAGTGCGCTGTGTCCCAGTCAGTGCGCTGTGTCCCTGTCAGTGCACTGCGTCCCAGTCAGTGCGCTGTGTCCCTGTCAGTGCGCTGTGTCCCAGTCAGTGCGCTGTGTCCCTGTCAGTGCGCTGTGTCCCTGTCAGTGCACTCTGTCCCTGTCAGTGCGCTGTGTCCCAGTCAGTGCGCTGTGTCCCTGTCAGTGCACGGCGTCCCAGTCATTGCGCTGTGTCCCTGTCAGTGCACTGCGTCCCAGTCAGTGCGCTGTGTCCCAGTCAGTGCGCTGTGTCCCTGTCAGTGCGCTGTGTCCCTGTCAGTGCGCTCCGTCCCAGTTAGTGCACTCCCTCCCAGTCAGTGCGCTGTGTCCCTGTCAGTGCACTGTGTCCCAGTCAGTGCGTTCCGTCCCAGTCAGTGCGCTGTGTCCCAGTCAGTGCGCTGTGTCCCTGTCAGTGCGCTGTGTCCCTGTCAGTGCGCTGTGTCCCAGTCAGTGCGCTGTGTCCCTGTCAGTGCGCTGTGTCCCAGTCAGTGCGCTCCGTCCCAGTTAGTGCGCTCCCCCCCAGTCAGTGCGCTGTGTCCCTGTCAGTGCGCTGTGTCCCAGTCAGTGCGTTCCGTCCCAGTCAGTGCGCTGTGTCCCTGTCAGTGCGCTCCGTCCCTGTCAGTGCACTGTGTCCCTGTCAGTGCGCTGTGTACCAGTCAGTGCGCTGTGTCCCTGTCAGTGCGCTGTCTCCCTGTCAGTGCGCTGTGTCCCTGTCAGTGCGCTCCGTCCCTGTCAGTGCGCTGTGTCCCAGTCAGTGCGCTGTGTCCCTGTCAGTGCGCAGTGTCCCAGTCAGTGCGCAGTGTCCCTGTCAGTGCGCTGTGTCCCAGTCAGTGCGCTGTGTCCCTGTCAGTGCGCTGTGTCCCTGTCAGTGCGCTGTGTCCCAGTCAGTGCGCTGTGTCCCTGTCAGTGCGCAGTGTCCCTGTCAGTGCGCAGTGTCCCAGTCAGTGCGCTGTGTCCCAGTCAGTGCGCTGTGTCCCTGTCAGTGCGCTGTGTCCCAGTCAGTGCGCTGTGTCCCTGTCAGTGCGCTGTGTCCAAGTCAGTGCGCTGTGTCCCTGTCAGTGCGCTGTGTCCCAGTCAGTGCGCTCCGTCCCAGTCAGTGCGCTGTGTCCCTGTCAGTGCGCTGTGTCCCTGTCAGTGCGCTCCATCCCTGTCAGTGCGCTGTGTCCCTGTCAGTGCGCTGTGTCCCTGTCAGTGCGCAGTGTCCCTGTCAGTGCGCAGTGTCCCAGTCAGTGCGCTGTGTCCCAGTCAGTGCGCTGTGTCCCTGTCAGTGCGCTGTGTCCCAGTCAGTGCGCTGTGTCCCTGTCAGTGCGCTGTGTCCAAGTCAGTGCGCTGTGTCCCTGTCAGTGCGCTGTGTCCCAGTCAGTGCGCTCCGTCCCAGTCAGTGCGCTGTGTCCCTGTCAGTGCGCTGTGTCCCTGTCAGTGCGCTCCATCCCTGTCAGTGCGCTGTGTCCCTGTCAGTGCGCTGTGTCCCTGTCAGTGCGCTGTGTCCCAGTCAGTGCGCTCCGTCCCAGTCAGTGCGCTCCGTCCCTGTCAGTGCGCTCCGTCCCATTCAGTGCACTGTGTCCCTGTCAGTGCGCTCCGTCCCTGTCAGTGCGCTGTGTCCCTGTCAGTGCACTGCGTCCCAGTCAGTGCGCTGTGTCCCTGTCAGTGCGCTGTGTACCTGTCAGTGCACTCTGTCCTTGTCAGTGCGCTGTGTCCCAGTCAGTGTGCTGTGTCCCTGTCAGTGCACTGCGTCCCAGTCAGTGCGCTGTGTCCCTTTCAGTGCGCTGTGTCCCTGTCAGTGCGCTGTGTCCCTGTCAGTGCGCTGTGTCCCAGTCAGTGCGCTGTGTCCCAGTCAGTGCACTGCGTCCCAGTCAGTGCGCTGTGTCCCTGTCAGTGCGCTGTGTCCCAGTCAGTGCGCTGTGTCCCTGTCAGTGCGCTGTGTCCCTGTCAGTGCACTCTGTCCCTGTCAGTGCGCTGTGTCCCAGTCAGTGCGCTGTGTCCCTGTCAGTGCACTGCGTCCCAGTCAGTGCGCTGTGTCCCTGTCAGTGCGCTGTGTCCCTGTCAGTGCGCTCCGTCCCAGTTAGTGCGCTCCCTCCCAGTCAGTGCGCTGTGTCCCTGTCAGTGCACTGTGTCCCAGTCAGTGCGTTCCGTCCCAGTCAGTGCACTGTGTCCCAGTCAGTGCGCTGTGTCCCTGTCAGTGCGCTGTGTCCCAGTCAGTGCGCTGTGTCCCTGTCAGTGCGCTGTGTCCCAGTCAGTGCGTTCCGTCCCAGTTAGTGCGCTCCCCCCCAGTCAGTGCGCTGTGTCCCTGTCAGTGCGCTGTGTCCCAGTCAGTGCGTTCCGTCCCAGTCAGTGCGCTGTGTCCCTGTCAGTGCGCTCCGTCCCTGTCAGTGCACTGTGTCCCTGTCAGTGCGCTGTGTCCCAGTCAGTGCGCTGTGTCCCTGTCAGTGCGCTGTCTCCCTGTCAGTGCGCTGTGTCCCTGTCAGTGCGCTCCGTCCCTGTCAGTGCACTGTGTCCCTGTCAGTGCGCTGTGTCCCTGTCAGTGCGCTGTGTCCCTGTCAGTGCGCTGTGTCCCAGTCAGTGCGCTGTGTCCCTGTCAGTGCGCAGTGTCCCTGTCAGTGCGCTCCATCCCTGTCAGTGTGCTGTGTCCCAGTCAGTGTGCTCCGTCCCAGTCAGTGCGCTCCGTCCCTGTCAGTGCGCTGTGTCCCAGTCAGTGCGTTGTGTCCCTGTCAGTGCGCTGTGTCCTTGTCAGTGCGCTCCGTCCCTGTCAGTACGCTGTGTCCCTGTCAGTGCGCTGTGTCCCAGTCAGTGCGCTCCGTCCCAGTCAGTGCGCTCCCTCCCAGTCAGTGCGCTGTGTCCCAGTCAGTGCGCTCCGTCCCTGTCAGTGCGCTGTGTCCCAGTCAGTGCGCTGTGTCCCAGTCAGTGCGCTGTGTCCCTGTCAGTGCGCTCCGTCCAAGTCAGTGCGCTGTGTCCCTGTCAGTGCGCTGTGTCCCAGTCATTGCGCTCCGTCCCAGTCAGTCGCTGTGTCCGAGTCAGTGCACTCTGTCCCAGTCAGTGCGCTCCGACCCAGTCAGTGCGCTGTGTCCCTGTCAGTGCGCTCCGTCCCTGTCAGTGCGCTGTGTCGCTGTCAGTGCGCTTTGTCCCAGTCAGTGCGCTGTGTCCCTGTCAGTGCGCTGTGTCCCAGTCAGTGCGCTGTGTCCCTGTCAGTGCGCTCCGTCCCATTCAGTGCACTGTGTCCCTGTCAGTGCGCTCCGTCCCTGTCAGTGCGCTGTGTCCCTGTCAGTGCACTGCGTCCCAGTCAGTGCGCTGTGTCCCTGTCAGTGCGCTGTGTCCCATTCAGTGCGCTGTGTACCTGTCAGTGCACTCTGTCCTTGTCAGTGCGCTGTGTCCCAGTCAGTGTGCTGTGTCCCTGTCAGTGCACTGCGTCCCAGTCAGTGCGCTGTGTCCCTTTCAGTGCGCTGTGTCCCAGTCAGTGCGCTGTGTCCCTGTCAGTGCGCTGTGTCCCTGTCAGTGCGCTGTGTCCCAGTCAGTGCGGTGTCCCTGTCAGTGCACTGCGTCCCAGTCAGTGCGCTGTGTCCCTGTCAGTGCGCTGTGTCCCTGTCAGTGCGCTGTGTCCCTGTCAGTGCACTCTGTCCCTGTCAGTGCGCTGTGTCCCAGTCAGTGCGCTGTGTCCCTGTCAGTGCACGGCGTCCCAGTCAGTGCGCTGTGTCCCTGTCAGTGCACTGCGTCCCAGTCAGTGCGCTGTGTCCCAGTCAGTGCGCTGTGTCCCTGTCAGTGCGCTGTGTCCCTGTCAGTGCGCTCCGTCCCAGTTAGTGCACTCCCTCCCAGTCAGTGCGCTGTGTCCCTGTCAGTGCACTGTGTCCCAGTCAGTGCGTTCCGTCCCAGTCAGTGCGCTGTGTCCCAGTCAGTGCGCTGTGTCCCTGTCAGTGCACTGTGTCCCAGTCAGTGCGCTCCGTCCCAGTTAGTGCGCTCCCCCCCAGTCAGTGCGCTGTGTCCCTGTCAGTGCGCTGTGTCCCAGTCAGTGCGTTCCGTCCCAGTCAGTGCGCTGTGTCCCTGTCATTGCGCTCCGTCCCTGTCAGTGCACTGTGTCCCTGTCAGTGCGCTGTGTCCCAGTCAGTGCGCTGTGTCCCTGTCAGTGCGCTGTCTCCCTGTCAGTGCGCTGTGTCCCTGTCAGTGCGCTCCGTCCCTGTCAGTGCGCTGTGTCCCTGTCAGTGCGCAGTGTCCCAGTCAGTGCGCAGTGTCCCTGTCAGTGCGCAGTGTCCCAGTCAGTGCGCAGTGTCCCTGTCAGTGCGCTGTGTCCCAGTCAGTGCGCTGTGTCCCTGTCAGTGCGCAGTGTCCCTGTCAGTGCGCAGTGTCCCAGTCAGTGCGTTGTGTCCCAGTCAGTGCGCTGTGTCCCTGTCAGTGCGCTGTGTCCCAGTCAGTGCGCTGTGTCCCTGTCAGTGCGCTGTGTCCAAGTCAGTGCGCTGTGTCCCTGTCAGTGCGCTGTGTCCCAGTCAGTGCGCTCCGTCCCAGTCAGTGCGCTGTGTCCCTGTCAGTGCGCTGTGTCCCTGTCAGTGCGCTCCATCCCTGTCAGTGTGCTGTGTCCCAGTCAGTGTGCTCCGTCCCAGTCAGTGCGCTCCGTCCCTGTCAGTGCGCTGTGTCCCTGTCAGTGCGCTCCGTCCCATTCAGTGCACTGTGTCCCTGTCAGTGCGCTCCGTCCCTGTCAGTGCGCTGTGTCCCTGTCAGTGCACTGCGTCCCAGTCAGTGCGCTGTGTCCCTGTCAGTGCGCTGTGTCCCAGTCAGTGTGCTGTGTCCCTGTCAGTGCACTGCGTCCCAGTCAGTGCGCTGTGTCCCTGTCAGTGCGCTGTGTCCCAGTCAGTGCGCACTGTCCCAGTTAGTGCGCTCCCCCCCAGTCAGTGCGCTGTGTCCCTGTCAGTGCGCTGTGTCCCAGTCAGTGCGTTCCGTCCCAGTCAGTGCGCTGTGTCCCTGTCAGTGCGCTCCGTCCCTGTCAGTGCACTGTGTCCCTGTCAGTGCGCTGTGTCCCAGTCAGTGCTCTGTGTCCCTGTCAGTGCGCTGTCTCCCTGTCAGTGCGCTGTGTCCCTGTCAGTGCGCTCCGTCCCTGTCAGTGCACTGTGTCCCTGTCAGTGCCCTGTGTCCCAGTCAGTGCGCTGTGTCCCTGTCAGTGCGCAGTGTCCCAGTCAGTGCGCTGTGTCCCTGTCAGTGCGCTGTGTCCCAGTCAGTGCGCTGTGTCCCTGTCAGTGCGCTGTGTCCCAGTCAGTGCGCTGTGTCCCAGTCAGTGCGCTGTGTCCCTGTCAGTGCGCTCCGTCCCTGTCAGTGCGCTCCGTCCCAGTCAGTGCACTGTGTCCCTGTCAGTGCGCTGTGTCCCTGTCAGTGCACTCTGTCCCTGTCAGTGCGCTGTGTCCCAGTCAGTGCGCTGTGTCCCTGTCAGTGCACGGCGTCCCAGTCAGTGCGCTGTGTCCCTGTCAGTGCACTGCGTCCCAGTCAGTGCGCTGTGTCCCAGTCAGTGCGCTGTGTCCCTGTCAGTGCGCTCCGTCCCAGTTAGTGCACTCCCTCCCAGTCAGTGCGCTGTGTCCCTGTCAGTGCACTGTGTCCCAGTCAGTGCGTTCCGTCCCAGTCAGTGCGCTGTGTCCCAGTCAGTGCGCTGTGTCCCTGTCAGTGCGCTGTGTCCCAGTCAGTGCGCTGTGTCCCAGTCAGTGCGCTGTGTCCCTGTCAGTGCGCTCCGTCCCTGTCAGTGCGCTCCGTCCCAGTCAGTGCGCTGTGTCCCAGTCACTGCGCTGTGTCCCTGTCAGTGCGCTGTGTCCCTGTCAGTGCGCTCCGTCCCTGTAAGTGCACTGTGTCCCTGTCAGTGCGCACCGTCCCTGTCAGTGCGCTGTGTCCGAGTCAGTGCGCTGTGTCCCTGTCAGTGCGCTGTGTCCCAGTCAGTGCACTCCGTCCCTGTCAGTGCGCTGTGTCCCAGTCAGTGCGCTGTGTCCCAGTCAGTGCGCTGTGTCCCTGTCAGTGCGCTGTGTCCTTGTCAGTGCGCTGTGTCCCTGTCAGTGCGCTGTGTCCCAGTCAGTGCGCTGTGTCCCAGTCAGTGGGCTCCGTCCCTGTCAGTGCGCTGTGTCCCTGTCAGTGCGCTGTGTCCCAGTCAGTGCGCTGTGTCCCTGACAGTGCGCTCCGTCCCTGTCAGTGCGATGTGTCCCTGTCAGTGCGCTGCGTCCCTGTCAGTGCGCTGTGTCCCTGTCAGTGCACTGACTCCCTGTCGGTGCGCTGTGTCCCTGTCAGTGCGCTGTATCCCTGTCAGTGCGCTGTGTCCCTGACAGTGCGCTCCGTCCCTGTCAGTGCACTGTGTCCCTGTCAGTGCGCTGTGTCCCTGTCAGTGCGCTGCGTCCCTGTCAGTGCTCTGTGTCCCAGTCAGTGCGCTGTGTCCCTGTCAGTGCGCTGTGTCCCAGTCAGTGCGCTCCGTCCCTGTCAGTGCGCTCCGTCCCTGTCAGTGCGCTGTGTCCCTGTCAGTGCGCTGTGTCCCTGTCAGTGCGCTGTGTCCCTGTCAGTGCGCTCCGTCCCTGTCAGTGCTCTGTGTCCCAGTCAGTGCGCTGTGTCCCTGTCAGTGCGCTGTGTCCCTGTCAGTGCACTCCGTCCCTGTCAGTGCGCTCCGTCCCTGTCAGTGCGCTGTGTCCCTGTCAGTGCGCTGTGTCCCAGTCAGTGCGCTCCGTCCCAGTCAGTGCGCTCCCTCCCAGTCAGTGCGCTCCGTCCCTGTCAGTGCGCTGTGTCCCAGTCAGTGCGCTCCGTCGCAGTCAGTGCGCTGTGTCCCAGTCAATGCGCTCCGTCCCAGTCAGTGCGCTGTGTCCCTGTTAGTGCGCTGTGTCCCAGTCAGTGCGCTCCGTCCCAGTCAGTGCGCTCCCTCCCAGTCAGTGCGCTGTGTCCCAGTCAGTGCGCTGTGTCCCAGTCAATGCGCTCCGTCCCAGTCAGTGCGCTGTGTCCCAGTCAGGGCGCTCCGTCCCAGTCAGTGCGCTGTGTCCCAGTCAGTGAGCTGTGTCCCAGTCAGTGCGCTGCCTCCCTGTCAGTGCGCTGTGTCCCAGTCAGTGCGCTGTGTCCCAGTCAGTGCGCTGTGTCCCTGTCAGTGCGCTCCGTCCCAGTCAGTGCGCTGTGTCCCTGTCAGTGCGCTGTGTCCCAGTCATTGCGCTCCGTCCCAGTCAGTCGCTGTGTCCGAGTCAGTGCACCCTGTCCCAGTCAGTGCGCTCCGACCCAGTCAGTGCGCTGTGTCCCTGTCAGTGCGCTCCGTCCCTGTCAGTGCGCTGTTTCGCTGTCAGTGCGCTGTGTCCCAGTCAGTGCGCTGTGTCCCTGTCAGTGCGCTGTGTCCCTGTCAGTGCGCTGTGTCCCTGTCAGTGCGCTCCGTCCCTGTCAGTGCGCTGTGTCCCAGTCAGTGCGCTGTGTCCCTGTCAGTGCGCTCCGTCCCATTCAGTGCACTGTGTCCCTGTCAGTGCGCAGTGTCCCTGTCAGTGCACTGTGTCCCTGTCAGTGCACTGCGTCCCAGTCAGTGCGCTGTGTCCCTGTCAGTGCGCTGTGTCCCAGTCAGTGTGCTGTGTCCCTGTCAGTGCACTGCGTCCCAGTCAGTGCGCTGTGTCCCTGTCAGTGCGCTGTGTCCCAGTCAGTGCGCTGTGTCCCTGTCAGTGCGCTGTGTCCCTGTCAGTGCACTCTGTCCCTGTCAGTGCGCTGTGTCCCAGTCAGTGCGCTGTGTCCCTGTCAGTGCACGGCGTCCCAGTCAGTGCGCTGTGTCCCTGTCAGTGCACTGCGTCCCAGTCAGTGCGCTGTGTCCCAGTCAGTGCGCTGTGTCCCTGTCAGTGCGCTGTGTCCCTGTCAGTGCGCTCCGTCCCAGTTAGTGCACTCCCTCCCAGTCAGTGCGCTGTGTCCCTGTCAGTGCACTGTGTCCCAGTCAGTGCGTTCCCTCCCAGTCAGTGCGCTGTGTCCCAGTCAGTGCGCTCCGTCACTGTCAGTGCGCAGTGTCCCTGTCAGTGCGCTGTGTCCCAGTCAGTGCGCTGTGTCCCTGTCAGTGCGCTGTGTCCCAGTCAGTGCGCTGTGTCCCTGTCAGTGCGCTGTGTCCCAGTCAGTGCGCTCCGTCCCAGTTAGTGCGCTCCCCCCCAGTCAGTGCGCTGTGTCCCCGTCAGTGCGCTGTGTCCCAGTCAGTGCGTTCCGTCCCAGTCAGTGCGCTGTGTCCCTGTCAGTGCGCTCCGTCCCTGTCAGTGCACTGTGTCCCAGTCAGTGCGCTCCGTCCCTGTCAGTGCGCAGTGTCCCTGTCAGTGCGCTCCGTCACTGTCAGTGCACTGTGTCCCAGTCAGTGCGTTCCGTCCCAGTCAGTGCGCAGTGTCCCTGTCAGTGCGCTCCGTCCCTGTCAGTGCGCTGTGTCCCAGTCAGTGCGCTCCGTCCCTGTCAGTGCGCAGTGTCCCTGTCAGTGCGCTGTGTCCCTGTCAGTGCGCTGTGTCCCTGTCAGTGCGCTGTGTCCCAGTCAGTGCGCTGTGTCCCTGTCAGTGCGCTGTGTCCCAGTCAGTGCGCTCCGTCCCAGTTAGTGCGCTCCCCCCCAGTCAGTGCGCTGTGTCCCCGTCAGTGCGCTGTGTCCCAGTCAGTGCGTTCCGTCCCAGTCAGTGCGCTGTGTCCCTGTCAGTGCGCTCCGTCCCTGTCAGTGCACTGTGTCCCTGTCAGTGCGCTGTGTCCCAGTCAGTGCGCTGTGTCCCTGTCAGTGCGCTGTCTCCCTGTCAGTGCGCTGTGTCCCTGTCAGTGCGCTCCGTCCCTGTCAGTGCGCTGTGTCCCTGTCAGTGCGCTGTGTCCCAGTCAGTGCGCTGTGTCCCTGTCAGTGCGCAGTGTCCCAGTCAGTGCGCAGTGTCCCTGTCAGTGCGCTGTGTCCCAGTCAGTGCGCTGTGTCCCTGTCAGTGCGCTGTGTCCCAGTCAGTGCGCTGTGTCCCTGTCAGTGCGCAGTGTCCCTGTCAGTGCGCAGTGTCCCAGTCAGTGCGCTGTGTCCCAGGCAGTGCGCTGTGTCCCTGTCAGTGCGCTGTGTCCCACTCAGTGCGCTGTGTCCCTGTCAGTGCGCTGTGTCCAAGTCAGTGCGCTGTGTCCCTGTCAGTGCGCTGTGTCCCAGTCAGTGCGCTCCCTCCCAGTCAGTGCGCTGTGTCCCTGTCAGTGCGCTGTGTCCCTGTCAGTGCGCTCCATCCCTGTCAGTGCGCTGTGTCCCTGTCAGTGCGCTGTGTCCCTGTCAGTGCGCTGTGTCCCAGTCAGTGCGCTCCGTCCCAGTCAGTGCGCTCCGTCCCTGTCAGTGCGCTGTGTCCCTGTCAGTGCGCTCCGTCCCATTCAGTGCACTGTGTCCCTGTCAGTGCGCTCCGTCCCTGTCAGTGCGCTGTGTCCCTGTCAGTGCACTGCGTCCCAGTCAGTGCGCTGTGTCCCTGTCAGTGGGCTGTGTACCTGTCAGTGCACTCTGTCCTTGTCAGTGCGCTGTGTCCCAGTCAGTGTGCTGTGTCCCTGTCAGTGCACTGCGTCCCAGTCAGTGCGCTGTGTCCCTTTCAGTGCGCTGTGTCCCAGTCAGTGCGCTGTGTCCCTGTCAGTGCGCTGTGTCCCTGTCAGTGCGCTGTGTCCCAGTCAGTGCGCTGTGTCCCTGTCAGTGCGCTGTGTCCCTGTCAGTGCGCTGTGTCCCAGTCAGTGCGCTGTGTCCCAGTCAGTGCGCTGTGTCCCTGTCAGTGCGCTGTGTCCCAGTCAGTGCGCTGTGTCCCTGTCAGTGGGCTGTGTACCTGTCAGTGCACTCTGTCCTTGTCAGTGCGCTGTGTCCCAGTCAGTGTGCTGTGTCCCAGTCAGTGCACTGCGTCCCAGTCAGTGCGCTGTGTCCCTGTCAGTGCGCTGTGTCCCAGTCAGTGCGCTGTGTCCCTGTCAGTGCGCTGTGTCCCTGTCAGTGCACTCTGTCCCTGTCAGTGCGCTGTGTCCCAGTCAGTGCGCTGTGTCCCTGTCAGTGCACTGCGTCCCAGTCAGTGCGCTGTGTCCCTGTCAGTGCGCTGTGTCCCTGTCAGTGCGCTCCGTCCCAGTTAGTGCGCTCCCTCCCAGTCAGTGCGCTGTGTCCCTGTCAGTGCACTGTGTCCCAGTCAGTGCGTTCCGTCCCAGTCAGTGCGCTGTGTCCCAGTCAGTGCGCTGTGTCCCTGTCAGTGCGCTGTGTCCCAGTCAGTGCACTGTGTCCCTGTCAGTGCGCTGTGTCCCAGTCAGTGCGCACCGTCCCAGTTAGTGCGCTCCCCCCCAGTCAGTGCGCTGTGTCCCTGTCAGTGCGCTGTGTCCCAGTCAGTGCGCTGTGTCCCTGTCAGTGCGCTGTCTCCCTGTCAGTGCGCTGTGTCCCTGTCAGTGCGCTGTGTCCCTGTCAGTGCGCTCCGTCCCTGTCAGTGCACTGTGTCCCTGTCAGTGCGCTGTGTCCCAGTCAGTGCGCTGTGTCCCTGTCAGTGCGCAGTGTCCCAGTCAGTGCGCTGTGTCCCTGTCAGTGCGCTGTGTCCCTGTCAGTGCGCTGTGTCCCAGTCAGTGCGCTGTGTCCCTGTCAGTGCGCAGTGTCCCTGTCAGTGCGCAGTGTCCCAGTCAGTGCGCTGTGTCCCTGTCAGTGCGCTGTGTCCCAGTCAGTGCGCTGTGTCCCTGTCAGTGCGCTGTGTCCCAGTCAGTGCGCTGTGTCCCTGTCAGTGCGCTGTGTCCATGTCAGTGCGCTGTGTCCCTGTCAGTGCGCTGTGTCCCAGTCAGTGCGCTCCGTCCCAGTCAGTGCGCTGTGTCCCTGTCAGTGCGCTGTGTCCCTGTCAGTGCGCTCCATCCCTGTCAGTGTGCTGTGTCCCAGTCAGTGTGCTCCGTCCCAGTCAGTGCGCTCCGTCCCTGTCAGTGCGCTGTGTCCCAGTCAGTGCGCTGTGTCCCTGTCAGTGCGCTGTGTCCTTGTCAGTGCGCTCCGTCCCTGTCAGTGCACTCCCTCCCAGTCAGTGCGCTGTGTCCCTGTCAGTGCGCTTTGTCCCTGTCAGTGCGCTCCGTCCCTGTCAGTACGCTGTGTCCCTGTCAGTGCGCTGTGTCCCAGTCAGTGCGCTCCGTCCCAGTCAGTGCGCTCCCTCCCAGTCAGTGCGCTGTGTCCCAGTCAGTGCGCTCCGTCCCTGTCAGTGCGCTGTGTCCCAGTCAGTGCGCTGTGTCCCAGTCAGTGCGCTGTGTCCCTGTCAGTGCGCTCCGTCCAAGTCAGTGCGCTGTGTCCCTGTCAGTGCGCTGTGTCCCAGTCATTGCGCGACGTCCCAGTCAGTCGCTGTGTCCGAGTCAGTGCACTCTGTCCCAGTCAGTGCGCTCCGACCCAGTCAGTGCGCTGTGTCCCTGTCAGTGCGCTCCGTCCCTGTCAGTGCGCTGTGTCGCTGTCAGTGCGCTTTGTCCCAGTCAGTGCGCTGTGTCCCTGTCAGTGCGCTGTGTCCCAGTCAGTGCGCTGTGTCCCTGTCAGTGCGCTCCGTCCCATTCAGTGCACTGTGTCCCTGTCAGTGCGCTCCGTCCCTGTCAGTGCGCTGTGTCCCTGTCAGTGCACTGCGTCCCAGTCAGTGCGCTGTGTCCCTGTCAGTGCGCTGTGTCCCATTCAGTGCGCTGTGTACCTGTCAGTGCACTCTGTCCTTGTCAGTGCGCTGTGTCCCAGTCAGTGTGCTGTGTCCCTGTCAGTGCACTGCGTCCCAGTCAGTGCGCTGTGTCCCTTTCAGTACGCTGTGTCCCAGTCAGTGCGCTGTGTCCCTGTCAGTGCGCTGTGTCCCTGTCAGTGCGCTGTGTCCCAGTCAGTGCGGTGTCCCTGTCAGTGCACTGCGTCCCAGTCAGTGCGCTGTGTCCCTGTCAGTGCGCTGTGTCCCTGTCAGTGCGCTGTGTCCCTGTCAGTGCACTCTGTCCCTGTCAGTGCGCTGTGTCCCAGTCAGTGCGCTGTGTCCCTGTAAGTGCACGGCGTCCCAGTCAGTGCGCTGTGTCCCTGTCAGTGCACTGCGTCCCAGTCAGTGCGCTGTGTCCCAGTCAGTGCGCTGTGTCCCTGTCAGTGCGCTGTGTCCCTGTCAGTGCGCTCCGTCCCAGTTAGTGCACTCCCTCCCAGTCAGTGCGCTGTGTCCCTGTCAGTGCACTGTGTCCCAGTCAGTGCGTTCCGTCCCAGTCAGTGCACGGCGTCCCAGTCAGTGCGCTGTGTCCCTGTCAGTGCACTGCGTCCCAGTCAGTGCGCTGTGTCCCAGTCAGTGCGCTGTGTCCCTGTCAGTGCGCTCCGTCCCAGTTAGTGCACTCCCTCCCAGTCAGTGCGCTGTGTCCCTGTCAGTGCACTGTGTCCCAGTCAGTGCGTTCCGTCCCAGTCAGTGCACGGCGTCCCAGTCAGTGCGCTGTGTCCCTGTCAGTGCACTGCGTCCCAGTCAGTGCGCTGTGTCCCTGTCAGTGCGCTCCGTCCCTGTCAGTACGCTGTGTCCCTGTCAGTGCGCTCCGTCCCAGTTAGTGCACTCCCTCCCAGTCAGTGCGCTGTGTCCCTGTCAGTGCACTGTGTCCCAGTCAGTGCGTTCCGTCCCAGTCAGTGCGCTGTGTCCCAGTCAGTGCGCTGTGTCCCTGTCAGTGCGCTGTGTCCCAGTCAGTGCGCTGTGTCCCTGTCAGTGCGCTGTGTCCCAGTCAGTGCGCTCCATCCCAGTTAGTGCGCTCCCCCCCAGTCAGTGCGCTGTGTTCCTGTCAGTGCGCTGTGTCCCAGTCAGTGCGTTCCGTCCCAGTCAGTGCGCTGTGTCCCTGTCAGTGCGCTCCGTCCCTGTCAGTGCACTGTGTCCCTGTCAGTGCGCTGTGTCCCAGTCAGTGCGCTGTGTCCCTGTCAGTGCGCTGTCTCCCTGTCAGTGCGCTGTGTCCCTGTCAGTGCGCTCCGTCCCTGTCAGTGCGCTGTGTCCCTGTCAGTGCGCTGTGTCCCTGTCAGTGCGCTGTGTCCCAGTCAGTGCGCTGTGTACCTGTCAGTGCACTCTGTCCTTGTCAGTGCGCTGTGTCCCAGTCAGTGTGCTGTATCCCTGTCAGTGCACTGCGTACCAGTCAGTGCGCTGTGTCCCTTTCACTGCGCTGTGTCCCAGTCAGTGCGCTGTGTCCCTGTCAGTGCGCTGTGTCCCTGTCAGTGCGCTGTGTCCCAGTCAGTGCGCTGTGTCCCTGTCAGTGCACTGCGTCCCAGTCAGTGCGCTGTGTCCCTGTCAGTGCGCTGTGTCCCAGTCAGTGCGCTGTGTCCCTGTCAGTGCGCTGTGTCCCTGTCAGTGCACTCTGTCCCTGTCAGTGCGCTGTGTCCCAGTCAGTGCGCTGTGTCCCTGTCAGTGCACGGCGTCCCAGTCAGTGCGCTGTGTCCCTGTCAGTGCACTGCGTCCCAGTCAGTGCGCTGTGTCCCAGTCAGTGCGCTGTGTCCCTGTCAGTGCGCTGTGTCCCTGTCAGTGCGCTCCGTCCCAGTTAGTGCACTCCCTCCCAGTCAGTGCGCTGTGTCCCTGTCAGTGCACTGTGTCCCAGTCAGTGCGTTCCGTCCCAGTCAGTGCGCTGTGTCCCAGTCAGTGCGCTGTGTCCCTGTCAGTGCGCTGTGTCCCTGTCAGTGCGCTGTGTCCCAGTCAGTGCGCTGTGTCCCTGTCAGTGCGCTGTGTCCCAGTCAGTGCGCTCCGTCCCAGTTAGTGCGCTCCCCCCCAGTCAGTGCGCTGTGTCCCTGTCAGTGCGCTGTGTCCCAGTCAGTGCGTTCCGTCCCAGTCAGTGCGCTGTGTCCCTGTCAGTGCGCTCCGTCCCTGTCAGTGCACTGTGTCCCTGTCAGTGCGCTGTGTCCCAGTCAGTGCGCTGTGTCCCTGTCAGTGCGCTGTCTCCCTGTCAGTGCGCTGTGTCCCTGTCAGTGCGCTCCGTCCCTGTCAGTGCGCTGTGTCCCAGTCAGTGCGCTGTGTCCCTGTCAGTGCGCAGTGTCCCAGTCAGTGCGCAGTGTCCCTGTCAGTGCGCTGTGTCCCAGTCAGTGCGCTGTGTCCCTGTCAGTGCGCTGTGTCCCAGTCAGTGCGCTGTGTCCCAGTCAGTGCGCTGTGTCCCTGTCAGTGCGCTGTGTCCTTGTCAGTGCGCTCCGTCCCTGTCAGTGCACTCCCTCCCAGTCAGTGCGCTGTGTCCCTGTCAGTGCGCAGTGTCCCTGTCAGTGCGCAGTGTCCCAGTCAGTGCGCTGTGTCCCAGTCAGTGCGCTGTGTCCCTGTCAGTGCGCTGTGTCCCAGTCAGTGCGCTGTGTCCCTGTCAGTGCGCTGTGTCCAAGTCAGTGCGCTGTGTCCCTGTCAGTGCGCTGTGTCCCAGTCAGTGCGCTCCGTCCCAGTCAGTGCGCTGTGTCCCTGTCAGTGCGCTCCGTCCCAGTTAGTGCACTCCCTCCCAGTCAGTGCGCTGTGTCCCTGTCAGTGCACTGTGTCCCAGTCAGTGCGTTCCGTCCCAGTCAGTGCACGGCGTCCCAGTCAGTGCGCTGTGTCCCTGTCAGTGCACTGCGTCCCAGTCAGTGCGCTGTGTCCCTGTCAGTGCGCTCCGTCCCTGTCAGTACGCTGTGTCCCTGTCAGTGCGCTCCGTCCCAGTTAGTGCACTCCCTCCCAGTCAGTGCGCTGTGTCCCTGTCAGTGCACTGTGTCCCAGTCAGTGCGTTCCGTCCCAGTCAGTGCGCTGTGTCCCAGTCAGTGCGCTGTGTCCCTGTCAGTGCGCTGTGTCCCAGTCAGTGCGCTGTGTCCCTGTCAGTGCGCTGTGTCCCAGTCAGTGCGCTCCATCCCAGTTAGTGCGCTCCCCCCCAGTCAGTGCGCTGTGTTCCTGTCAGTGCGCTGTGTCCCAGTCAGTGCGCTCCGTCCCAGTTAGTGCGCTCCCCCCCAGTCAGTGCGCTGTGTCCCTGTCAGTGCGCTGTGTCCCAGTCAGTGCGTTCCGTCCCAGTCAGTGCGCTGTGTCCCTGTCAGTGCGCTCCGTCCCTGTCAGTGCACTGTGTCCCTGTCAGTGCGCTGTGTCCCAGTCAGTGCGCTGTGTCCCTGTCAGTGCGCTGTCTCCCTGTCAGTGCGCTGTGTCCCTGTCAGTGCGCTCCGTCCCTGTCAGTGCGCTGTGTCCCAGTCAGTGCGCTGTGTCCCTGTCAGTGCGCAGTGTCCCAGTCAGTGCGCAGTGTCCCTGTCAGTGCGCTGTGTCCCAGTCAGTGCGCTGTGTCCCTGTCAGTGCGCTGTGTCCCAGTCAGTGCGCTGTGTCCCAGTCAGTGCGCTGTGTCCCTGTCAGTGCGCTGTGTCCTTGTCAGTGCACTCCGTCCCTGTCAGTGCACTCCCTCCCAGTCAGTGCGCTGTGTCCCTGTCAGTGCGCAGTGTCCCTGTCAGTGCGCAGTGTCCCAGTCAGTGCGCTGTGTCCCAGTCAGTGCGCTGTGTCCCTGTCAGTGCGCTGTGTCCCAGTCAGTGCGCTGTGTCCCTGTCAGTGCGCTGTGTCCAAGTCAGTGCGCTGTGTCCCTGTCAGTGCGCTGTGTCCCAGTCAGTGCGCTCCGTCCCAGACAGTGCGCTGTGTCCCTGTCAGTGCGCTGTGTCCCTGTCAGTGCGCTCCATCCCTGTCAGTGCGCTGTGTCCCTGTCAGTGCGCTGTGTCCCTGTCAGTGCGCTGTGTCCCAGTCAGTGCGCTCCGTCCCAGTCAGTGCGCTCCGTCCCTGTCAGTGCGCTGTGTCCCTGTCAGTGCGCTCCGTCCCATTCAGTGCACTGTGTCCCTGTCAGTGCGCTCCGTCCCTGTCAGTGCGCTGTGTCCCTGTCAGTGCACTGCGTCCCAGTCAGTGCGCTGTGTCCCTGTCAGTGCGCTGTGTACCTGTCAGTGCACTCTGTCCTTGTCAGTGCGCTGTGTCCCAGTCAGTGTGCTGTGTCCCTGTCAGTGCACTGCGTCCCAGTCAGTGCGCTGTGTCCCTTTCAGTGCGCTGTGTCCCTGTCAGTGCGCTGTGTCCCTGTCAGTGCGCTGTGTCCCAGTCAGTGCACTGCGTCCCAGTCAGTGCGCTGTGTCCCTGTCAGTGCGCTGTGTCCCAGTCAGTGCGCTGTGTCCCTGTCAGTGCGCTGTGTCCCTGTCAGTGCACTCTGTCCCTGTCAGTGCGCTGTGTCCCAGTCAGTGCGCTGTGTCCCTGTCAGTGCACTGCGTCCCAGTCAGTGCGCTGTGTCCCTGTCAGTGCGCTGTGTCCCTGTCAGTGCGCTCCGTCCCAGTTAGTGCGCTCCCTCCCAGTCAGTGCGCTGTGTCCCTGTCAGTGCACTGTGTCCCAGTCAGTGCGTTCCGTCCCAGTCAGTGCACTGTGTCCCAGTCAGTGCGCTGTGTCCCTGTCAGTGCGCTGTGTCCCAGTCAGTGCGCTGTGTCCCTGTCAGTGCGCTGTGTCCCAGTCAGTGCGCACCGTCCCAGTTAGTGCGCTCCCCCCCAGTCAGTGCGCTGTGTCCCTGTCAGTGCGCTGTGTCCCAGTCAGTGCGTTCCGTCCCAGTCAGTGCGCTGTGTCCCTGTCAGTGCGCTCCGTCCCTGTCAGTGCACTGTGTCCCTGTTAGTGCGCTGTGTCCCAGTCAGTGCGCTGTGTCCCTGTCAGTGCGCTGTCTCCCTGTCAGTGCGCTGTGTCCCTGTCAGTGCGCTCCGTCCCTGTCAGTGCACTGTGTCCCTGTCAGTGCGCTGTGTCCCAGTCAGTGCGCTGTGTCCCTGTCAGTGCGCAGTGTCCCAGTCAGTGCGCTGTGTCCCTGTCAGTGCGCTGTGTCCCTGTCAGTGCGCTGTGTCCCAGTCAGTGCGCTGTGTCCCTGTCAGTGCGCAGTGTCCCTGTCAGTGCGCAGTGTCCCAGTCAGTGCGCTGTGTCCCTGTCAGTGCGCTGTGTCCCAGTCAGTGCGCTGTGTCCCTGTCAGTGCGCTGTGTCCCAGTCAGTGCGCTGTGTCCCTGTCAGTGCGCTCTGTCCATGTCAGTGCGCTGTGTCCCTGTCAGTGCGCTGTGTCCCAGTCAGTGCGCTCCGTCCCAGTCAGTGCGCTGTGTCCCTGTCAGTGCGCTGTGTCCCTGTCAGTGCGCTCCATCCCTGTCAGTGTGCTGTGTCCCAGTCAGTGCGCTCCATCCCTGTCAGTGTGCTGTGTCCCTGTCAGTGCGCTCCGTCCCTGTCAGTGCGCTGTGTCCCAGTCAGTGCGCTGTGTCCCTGTCAGTGCGCTGTGTCCTTGTCAGTGCGCTCCGTCCCTGTCAGTGCACTCCCTCCCAGTCAGTGCGCTGTGTCCCTGTCAGTGCGCTTTGTCCCTGTCAGTGCGCTCCGTCCCTGTCAGTACGCTGTGTCCCTGTCAGTGCGCTGTGTCCCAGTCAGTGCGCTCCGTCCCAGTCAGTGCGCTCCCTCCCAGTCAGTGCGCTGTGTCCCAGTCAGTGCGCTCCGTCCCTGTCAGTGCGCTGTGTCCCAGTCAGTGCGCTGTGTCCCTGTCAGTGCGCTGTGTCCCTGTCAGTGCGCTCCGTCCAAGTCAGTGCGCTGTGTCCCTGTCAGTGCGCTGTGTCCCAGTCATTGCGCTCCGTCCCAGTCAGTCGCTGTGTCCGAGTCAGTGCACTCTGTCCCAGTCAGTGCGCTCCGACCCAGTCAGTGCGCTGTGTCCCTGTCAGTGCGCTCCGTCCCTGTCAGTGCGCTGTGTCCCAGTCAGTGCGCTGTGTCCCAGTCAGTGCGCTGTGTCCCTGTCAGTGCGCTGTGTCCCAGTCAGTGCGCTGTGTCCCTGTCAGTGCGCTCCGTCCCATTCAGTGCACTGTGTCCCTGTCAGTGCGCTCCGTCCCTGTCAGTGCGCTGTGTCCCTGTCAGTGCACTGCGTCCCAGTCAGTGCGCTGTGTCCCTGTCAGTGCGCTGTGTCCCATTCAGTGCGCTGTGTACCTGTCAGTGCACTCTGTCCTTGTCAGTGCGCTGTGTCCCAGTCAGTGTGCTGTGTCCCTGTCAGTGCACTGCGTCCCAGTCAGTGCGCTGTGTCCCTTTCAGTGCGCTGTGTCCCAGTCAGTGCGCTGTGTCCCTGTCAGTGCGCTGTGTCCCTGTCAGTGCGCTGTGTCCCAGTCAGTGCGGTGTCCCTGTCAGTGCACTGCGTCCCAGTCAGTGCGCTGTGTCCCTGTCAGTGCGCTGTGTCCCTGTCAGTGCGCTGTGTCCCTGTCAGTGCACTCTGTCCCTGTCAGTGCGCTGTTTCCCAGTCAGTGCGCTGTGTCCCTGTCAGTGCACGGCGTCCCAGTCAGTGCGCTGTGTCCCTGTCAGTGCACTGCGTCCCAGTCAGTGCGCTGTGTCCCAGTCAGTGCGCTGTGTCCCTGTCAGTGCGCTGTGTCCCTGTCAGTGCGCTCCGTCCCAGTTAGTGCACTCCCTCCCAGTCAGTGCGCTGTGTCCCTGTCAGTGCACTGTGTCCCAGTCAGTGCGTTCCGTCCCAGTCAGTGCGCTGTGTCCCAGTCAGTGCGCTGTGTCCCTGTCAGTGCGCTGTGTCCCTGTCAGTGCGCTGTGTCCCAGTCAGTGCGCTGTGTCCCTGTCAGTGCGCTGTGTCCCAGTCAGTGCGCTCCGTCCCAGTTAGTGCGCTCCCCCCCAGTCAGTGCGCTGTGTCCCAGTCAGTGCGTTCCGTCCCAGTCAGTGCGCTGTGTCCCTGTCAGTGCGCTCCGTCCCTGTCAGTGCACTGTGTCCCTGTCAGTGCGCTGTGTCCCAGTCAGTGCGCTGTGTCCCTGTCAGTGCGCTGTCTCCCTGTCAGTGCGCTGTGTCCCTGTCAGTGCGCTCCGTCCCTGTCAGTGCGCTGTGTCCCTGTCAGTGCGCTGTGTCCCAGTCAGTGCGCTGTGTCCCTGTCAGTGCGCAGTGTCCCAGTCAGTGCGCAGTGTCCCTGTCAGTGCGCTGTGTCCCAGTCAGTGCGCTGTGTCCCTGTCAGTGCGCTGTGTCCCAGTCAGTGCGCTGTGTCCCTGTCAGTGCGCAGTGTCCCTGTCAGTGCGCAGTGTCCCAGTCAGTGCGTTGTGTCCCAGTCAGTGCGCTGTGTCCCTGTCAGTGCGCTGTGTCCCAGTCAGTGCGCTGTGTCCCTGTCAGTGCGCTGTGTCCAAGTCAGTGCGCTGTGTCCCTGTCAGTGCGCTGTGTCCCAGTCAGTGCGCTCCGTCCCAGTCAGTGCGCTGTGTCCCTGTCAGTGCGCTGTGTCCCTGTCAGTGCGCTCCATCCCTGTCAGTGTGCTGTGTCCCAGTCAGTGTGCTCCGTCCCAGTCAGTGCGCTCCGTCCCTGTCAGTGCGCTGTGTCCCTGTCAGTGCGCTCCGTCCCATTCAGTGCACTGTGTCCCTGTCAGTGCGCTCCGTCCCTGTCAGTGCGCTGTGTCCCTGTCAGTGCACTGCGTCCCAGTCAGTGCGCTGTGTCCCTGTCAGTGCGCTGTGTCCCAGTCAGTGTGCTGTGTCCCTGTCAGTGCACTGCGTCCCAGTCAGTGCGCTGTGTCCCTGTCAGTGCGCTGTGTCCCAGTCAGTGCGCACTGTCCCAGTTAGTGCGCTCCCCCCCAGTCAGTGCGCTGTGTCCCTGTCAGTGCGCTGTGTCCCAGTCAGTGCGTTCCGTCCCAGTCAGTGCGCTGTGTCCCTGTCAGTGCGCTCCGTCCCTGTCAGTGCACTGTGTCCCTGTCATTGCGCTGTGTCCCAGTCAGTGCTCTGTGTCCCTGTCAGTGCGCAGTGTCCCAGTCAGTGCGCTGTGTCCCTGTCAGTGCGCTGTGTCCCTGTCAGTGCGCTGTGTCCCAGTCAGTGCGCTGTGTCCCTGTCAGTGCGCAGTGTCCCTGTCAATGCGCAGTGTCCCAGTCAGTGCGCTGTGTCCCTGTCAGTGTGCTGTGTCCCAGTCAGTGCGCTGTGTCCCTGTCAGTGCGCTGTGTCCCAGTCAGTGCGCTGTGTCCCTGTCAGTGCGCTGTGTCCATGTCAGTGCGCTGTGTCCCAGTCAGTGCGCTCCGTCCCAGTCAGTGCGCTCCGTCCCAGTCAGTGCGCTGTGTCCCTGTCAGTGCGCTGTGTCCCTGTCAGTGCGCTCCATCCCTGTCAGTGTGCTGTGTCCCAGTCAGTGTGCTCCGTCCCAGTCAGTGCGCTCCGTCCCTGTCAGTGCGCTGTGTCCCAGTCAGTGCGCTGTGTCCCTGTCAGTGCGCTGTGTCCTTGTCAGTGCGCTCCGTCCCTGTCAGTGCACTCCCTCCCAGTCAGTGCGCTGTGTCCCTGTCAGTGCGCTTTGTCCCTGTCAGTGCGCTCCGTCCCTGTCAGTACGCTGTGTCCCTGTCAGTGCGCTGTGTCCCAGTCAGTGCGCTCCGTCCCAGTCAGTGCGCTCCCTCCCAGTCAGTGCGCTCCGTCCCTGTCAGTGCGCTGTGTCCCAGTCAGTGCGCTGTGTCCCAGTCAGTGCGCTGTGTCCCTGTCAGTGCGCTCCGTCCCTGTCAGTGCGCTGTGTCCCTGTCAGTGCACTGCGTCCCAGTCAGTGCGCTGTGTCCCTGTCAGTGCGCTGTGTCCCAGTCAGTGCGCTGTGTACCTGTCAGTGCACTCTGTCCTTGTCAGTGCGCTGTGTCCCAGCCAGTGTGCTGTGTCCCTGTCAGTGCACTGCGTCCCAGTCAGTGCGCTGTGTCCCTTTCAGTGCGCTGTGTCCCAGTCAGTGCGCTGTGTCCCTGTCAGTGCGCTGTGTCCCAGTCAGTGTGCTGTGTCCCTGTCAGTGCACTGCGTCCCAGTCAGTGCGCTGTGTCCCTTTCAGTGCGCTTTGTCCCAGTCAGTGTGCTGTGTCCCTGTCAGTGCACTGCGTCCCAGTCAGTGCGCTGTGTCCCTTTCAGTGCGCTGTGTCCCAGTCAGTGCGCTGTGTCCCTATCAGTGCGCTGTGTCCCTGTCAGTGCGCTGTGTCCCAGTCAGTGCGCACCGTCCCAGTTAGTGCGCTCCCCCCCAGTCAGTGCGCTGTGTCCCTGTCAGTGCGCTGTGTCCCAGTCAGTGCGTTCCGTCCCAGTCAGTGCGCTGTGTCCCTGTCAGTGCGCTCCGTCCCTGTCAGTGCACTGTGTCCCTGTTAGTGCGCTCTGTCCCCGTCAGTGCGCTGTGTCCCTGTCAGTGCGCTGTCTCCCTGTCAGTGCGCTGTGTCCCTGTCAGTGCGCTCCGTCCCTGTCAGTGCGCAGTGTCCCTGTCAGTGCGCTGTGTCCCAGTCATTGCGCTTTTTCCCTGTCAGTGCGCAGTGTCCCAGTCAGTGCGCTGTGTCCCTGTCAGTGCGCTGTGTCCCTGTCAGTGCGCTGTGTCCCAGTCAGTGCGCAGTGTCCCTGTCAGTGCGCAGTGTCCCAGTCAGTGCGCTGTGTCCCTGTCAGTGCGCTGTGTCCCAGTCAGTGCGCTGTGTCCCTGTCAGTGCGCTGTGTCCCAGTCAGTGCGCTGTGACCCTGTCAGTGCGCTGTGTCCATGTCAGTGCGCTGTGTCCCTGTCAGTGCGCTGTGTCCCAGTCAGTGCGCTCCGTCCCAGTCAGTGCGCTGTGTCCCTGTCAGTGCGCTGTGTCCCTGTCAGTGCGCTCCATCCCTGTCAGTGTGCTGTGTCCCAGTCAGTGTGCTCCGTCCCAGTCAGTGCGCTGTGTCCCAGTCAGTGCGCTGTGTCCCTGTCAGTGCGCTGTGTCCCAGTCAGTGCGCTGTGTCCCAGTCAGTGCGCTCCCTCCCAGTCAGTGCGCTGTGTTCCTGTCAGTGCGCTGTGTCTTTGTCAGTGCGCTCCGTCCCTGTCAGTGCACTCCCTCCCAGTCAGTGCGCTGTGTCCCTGTCAGTGCGCTTTGTCCCTGTCAGTGCGCTCCGTCCCTGTCAGTACGCTGTGTCCCTGTCAGTGCGCTGTGTCCCAGTCAGTGCGCTCCGTCCCAGTCAGTGCGCTCCCTCCCAGTCAGTGCGCTGTGTCCCTGTCAGTGCGCTGTGTCCCAGTCAGTGCGCTGTGTCCCAGTCAATGCGCTCCGTCCCAGTCAGTGCGCTGTGTCCCAGTCAGTGCGCTCCGTCCCTGTCAGTGCGTTGTTTCCCAGTCAGTGCGCTCCGTCCCTGTCAGTGCGCTGTGTCCCTGAGAGTGTGCTCCGTCCCTGTCAGTGCGCTCCGTCCCTGTCAGTGCGCTCCGTCCCAGTCAATGCGCTCCGTCCCAGTCAGTGCGCTGTGTCCCAGTCAGTGCGCTCCGTCCCTGTCAGTGCGCTCCGTCCCAGTCAGTGCGCTGTGTCCCTGTCAGTGCGCTCCGTCCCAGTCAGTGCGCTGTGTCCCTGTCAGTGCGCTGTGTCCCAGTCTTTGCGCTCCGTCCCAGTCAGTGCGCTGTGTCCCAGTCAGTGCACTCTGTCCCAGTCAGTGCGCTCCGTCCCAGTCAGTGCGCTGTGTCCCTGTCAGTGCGCTCCGTCCCTGTCAGTGCGCTGTGTCCCTGTCAGTGCGCTGTGTCCCAGTCAGTGCGCTCTGTCCCAGTCAGTGCGCTCCGTCCCAGTCAGTGCGCTGTGTCCCAGTCAGTGCGCTGTGTCCCAGTCAGTGCGCTGTGTCCCTGTCAGTGCACTGTGTCCCTGTCAGTGCGCTGTGTCCCAGTCAGTGCGCTGTGTCCCTGTCGGTGCGCTCCGTCCCTGTCAGTGCGCTGTGTACCTGTCAGTGCGCTGTGTCCCAGTCAGTGCGCTGTGTCCCTGTCAGTGCGCTGTGTCCCTGTCCGTGCGCTCCGTCCCTATCAGTGCGCTGTGTCCCTGTCAGTGCGCTGTGTCCCTGTCAGTGCGCTGTGTCCCAGTCAGTGCGCTGTGTCCCTGTCAGTGCGCTGTGTCCATGTCAGTGCGCTGTGTCCCAGTCAGTGCGCTCCGTCCCTGTCAGTGCGCTGTGTCCCTGTCAGAGCGCTGTGTCCCTGTCAGTGCACTCTGTCCCTGTCAGTGCGCTGTGTCCCAGTCAGTGCGCTGTGTCCCTGTCAGTGCACTGCGTCCCAGTCAGTGCGCTGTGTCCCTGTCAGTGCACTGCGTCCCAGTCAGTGCGCTGTGTCCCAGTCAGTGCGCTGTGTCCCTGTCAGTGCGCTGTGTCCCTGTCAGTGCGCTCCGTCCCAGTTAGTGCGCTCCCTCCCGGTCATTGCGCTGTGTCCCTGTCAGTGCGCTGTGTCCGAGTCAGTGCGCTGTGTCCCTGTCAGTGCGCTGTGTCCCTGTCAGTGCGCTGTGTCCCAGTCAGTGCGCACCGTCCCTGTCAGTGCGCTCCGTCCCAGTCAGTGCGCTGTGTCCCTGTCAGTACACTGTGTCCCAGTCAGTGCGCTGTGTCCCAATCAGTGCGCTGTGTCCCTGTCAGTGCGCTGTCTCCCTGTCAGTGCGCTGTGTCCCAGTCAGTGCGCTGTGTCCCTGTCAGTGCGCTGTGTCCCAGTCAGTGCGCACCGTCCCAGTTAGTGCGCTCCCCCCCAGTCAGTGCGCTGTGTCCCTGTCAGTGCGCTGTGTCCCAGTCAGTGCGTTCCGTCCCAGTCAGTGCGCTGTGTCCCTGTCAGTGCGCTCCGTCCCTGTCAGTGCACTGTGTCCCTGTCAGTGCGCTGTGTCCCAGTCAGTGCGCTGTGTCCCTGTCAGTGCGCTGTCTCCCTGTCAGTGCGCTGTGTCCCTGTCAGTGCGCTCCGTCCCTGTCAGTGCGCTGTGTCCCTGTCAGTGCGCTGTGTCCCAGTCAGTGCGCTGTGTCCCTGTCAGTGCGCAGTGTCCCTGTCAGTGCGCTGTGTCCCAGTCAGTGCGCTGTGTCCCAGTCAGTGCGCTGTGTCCCTGTCAGTGCGCTGTGTCCCTGTCAGTGCGCAGTGTCCCAGTCAGTGCGCTGTGTCCCTGTCAGTGCGCTGTGTCCCAGTCAGTGCACTGTGTCCCTGTCAGTGCGCTGTGTCCCAGTCAGTGCGCTGTGTCCCTGTCAGTGCGCTGTGTCCAAGTCAGTGCGCTGTGTCCCTGTCAGTGCGCTGTGTCCCAGTCAGTGTGCTCCGTCCCAGTCAGTGCGCTGTGTCCCTGTCAGTGCGCTGTGTCCCTGTCAGTGCGCTCCATCCCTGTCAGTGTGCTGTGTCCCAGGCAGTGTGCTCCGTCCCAGTCAGTGCGCTCCGTCCCTGTCAGTGCGCTGTGTCCCTGTCAGTGCGCTCCGTCCCATTCAGTGCACTGTGTCCCTGTCAGTGCGCTCCGTCCCTGTCAGTGCGCTGTGTCCCTGTCAGTGCACTGCGTCCCAGTCAGTGCGCTGTGTCCCTGTCAGTGCGCTGTGTCCCTGTCAGTGCGCTGTGTCCCTGTCAGTGCGCTGTGTACCTGTCAGTGCACTCTGTCCTTGTCAGTGCGCTGTGTCCCAGTCAGTGTGCTGTGTCCCTGTCAGTGCACTGCGTCCCAGTCAGTGCGCTGTGTCCCTTTCAGTGCGCTGTGTCCCAGTCAGTGCGCTGTGTCCCTGTCAGTGCGCTGTGTCCCTGTCAGTGCGCTGTGTCCCAGTCAGTGCGCTGTGTCCCTGTCAGTGCACTGCGTCCCAGTCAGTGCGCTGTGTCCCTGTCAGTGCGCTGTGTCCCAGTCAGTGCGCTGTGTCCCTGTCAGTGCGCTGTGTCCCTGTCAGTGCACTCTGTCCCTGTCAGTGCGCTGTGTCCCAGTCAGTGCGCTGTGTCCCTGTCAGTGCACTGCGTCCCAGTCAGTGCGCTGTGTCCCTGTCAGTGCGCTGTGTCCCTGTCAGTGCGCTCCGTCCCTGTCAGTGCGCAGTGTCCCTGTCAGTGCGCTGTGTCCCAGTCAGTGCGCTGTGTCCCTGTCAGTGCGCAGTGTCCCAGTCAGTGCGCTGTGTCCCTGTCAGTGCGCTGTGTCCCAGTCAGTGCGCAGTGTCCCTGTCAGTGCGCAGTGTCCCAGTCAGTGCGCTGTGTCCCTGTCAGTGCGCTGTGTCCCAGTCAGTGCGCTGTGTCCCTGTCAGTGCGCTGTGTCCCAGTCAGTGCGCTGTGTCCCTGTCAGTGCGCTGTGTCCATGTCAGTGCGCTGTGTCCCTGTCAGTGCGCTGTGTCCCAGTCAGTGCGCTCCGTCCCAGTCAGTGCGCTGTGTCCCTGTCAGTGCGCTGTGTCCCTGTCAGTGCGCTCCATCCCTGTCAGTGTGCTGTGGCCCAGTCAGTGTGCTCCGTCCCAGTCAGTGCGCTCCGTCCCTGTCAGTGCGCTGTGTCCCAGTCAGTGCGCTGTGTCCCTGTCAGTGCGCTGTGTCCCAGTCAGTGTGCTGTGTCCCAGTCAGTGCGCTCCCTCCCAGTCAGTGCGCTGTGTTCCTGTCAGTGCGCTGTGTCCTTGTCAGTGCGCTCCGTCCCTGTCAGTGCACTCCCTCCCAGTCAGTGCGCTGTGTCCCTGTCAGTGCGCTTTGTCCCTGTCAGTGCGCTCCGTCCCTGTCAGTACGCTGTGTCCCTGTCAGTGCGCTGTGTCCCAGTCAGTGCGCTCCGTCCCAGTCAGTGCGCTCCCTCCCAGTCAGTGCGCTGTGTCCCTGTCAGTGCGCTGTGTCCCAGTCAGTGCGCTGTGTCCCAGTCAATGCGCTCCGTCCCAGTCAGTGCGCTGTGTCCCAGTCAGTGCGCTCCGTCCCTGTCAGTGCGCTCCGTCCCTGTCAGTGCGTTGTGTCCCAGTCAGTGCGCTCCGTCCCTGTCAGTGCGCTGTGTCCCTGAGAGTGCGCTCCGTCCCTGTCAGTGCGCTCCGTCCCAGTCAGTGCGCTGTGTCCCTGTCAGTGCGCTCCGTCCCAGTCAGTGCGCTGTGTCCCTGTCAGTGGGCTGTGTCCCAGTCTTTGCGCTCCGTCCCAGTCAGTGCGCTGTGTCCCAGTCAGTGCACTCTGTCCCAGTCAGTGCGCTCCGTCCCAGTCAGTGCGCTGTGTCCCTGTCAGTGCGCTCCGTCCCTGTCAGTGCGCTGTGTCCCTGTCAGTGCGCTGTGTCCCTGTCAGTGCGCTGTGTCCCAGTCAGTGCGCTCCGTCCCAGTCAGTGCGCTGTGTCCCAGTCAGTGCGCTGTGTCCCAGTCAGTGCGCTGTGTCCCTGTCAGTGCACTGTGTCCCTGTCAGTGCGCTGTGTCCCAGTCAGTGCGCTGTGTCCCAGTCAGTGCGCTGTGTCCCTGTCGGTGCGCTCCGTCCCTGTCAGTGCGCTGTGTACCTGTCAGTGCGCTGTGTCCCAGTCAGTGCGCTGTGTCCCTGTCAGTGCGCTGTGTCCCTGTCCGTGCGCTCCGTCCCTATCAGTGCGCTGTGTCCCTGTCAGTGCGCTCCGTCCCAGTCAGTGCGCTGTGTCCCTGTCAGTGCGCTGTGTCCCTGTCGGTGCGCTCCGTCCCTGTCAGTGCGCTGTGTACCTGTCAGTGCGCTGTGTCCCAGTCAGTGCGCTGTGTCCCAGTCAGTGCGCTGTGTCCCTGTCAGTGCGCTGTGTCCCTGTCAGTGCGCTGTGTCCCAGTCAGTGCACTGTGTCCATGTCAGTGCGCTCCGTCCCTGTCAGTGTGCTCCGTCCCAGTCAGTGCGCTCCGTCCCAGTCAGTGCGCTGTGTCCCTGTCAGTGCGCAGTGTCCCTGTCAGTGTGCTCCGTCCCAGTCAGTGCGCTCCGTCCCAGTCAGTGCGCTGTGTCCCTGTCAGTGCACTCTGTCCCTGTCAGTGCGCTGTGTCCCTATCAGTGCGCTGTGTCCCAGTCAGTGCGCTCCGTCCCTGTCAGTGCGCTGTGTCCCTATCAGTGCGCTGTGTCCCTGTCAGTGCGCTCCGTCCCTGTCAGTGCGCTGTGTCCCTGTCAGTGCGCTCCGTCCCTGTCAGTGCGCTGTGTCCCAGTCAGTGCGCTGTGTCCCTGTCAGTGCGCTGTGTCCCTGTCAGTGCGCTGTGTCCCAGTCAGTGCGCTGTGTCCCTGTCAGTGCGCTGTGTCCCAGTCAGTGCACTGTGTCCCAGTCAGTGCGCTCCGTCCCTGTCAGTGCGCTGTGTCCCAGTCAGTGCACTGTGTCCATGTCAGTGCGCTGTGTCCCTGTCAGTGCGCTCCGTCCCAGTCAGTGCGCTGTGTCCCTGTCAGTGCGCTGTGTCCCTGTCAGTGCGCTGTGTCCCAGTCAGTGCACTGTGTCCATGTCAGTGCGCTGTGTCCCTGTCAGTGCGCAGTGTCCCTATCAGTGCGCTGTGTCCCTGTCAGTGCGCTGTGTCCCAGTCAGTGCACTGTGTCCATGTCAGTGCGCTGTGTCCCTGTCAGTGCGCAGTGTCCCTGTCAGTGTGCTCCGTCCCAGTCAGTGCGCTCCGTCCCAGTCAGTGCGCTGTGTCCCTGTCAGTGCACTCTGTCCCAGTCAGTGCGCTGTGTCCCTGTCAGTGCGCTGTGTCCCAGTCAGTGCGCTGTGTCCCTGTCAGTGCGCTGTGTCCCTGTCAGTGCGCTCCGTCCCTGTCAGTGCGCTGTGTCCCTGTCAGTGCGCTGTGTCCCTGTCAGTGCGCTGTGTCCCTGTCAGTGCGCTGTGTCCCAGTCAGTGCGCTGTGTCCCAGTCAGTGCGCTGTGTCCCTGTCAGAGCGCTGTGTCCCTGTCAGTGCACTGTGTCCCTGTCAGTGTGCTCCGTCCCTGTCAGTGCGCTGTGTCCCTGTCAGTGCGCTGTGTCCATGTCAGTGCGCTGTGTCCCTGTCAGAGCGCTGTGTCCCAGTCAGTGCGCTGTGTCCCAGTCAGTGCGCTGTGTCCCTGTCAGTGCGCTGTGTCCCTGTCAGTACACTGTGTCCCAGTCAGTGCGCTGTGTCCCTGTCAGAGCGCTGTGTCCCAGTCAGTGCGCTCCGTCCCAGTCAGTGCGCTGTGTCCCTGTCAGTGCGCTGTGTCCCAGTCAGTGCGCTGTGTCCCAGTCAGTGCGCTCCGTCCCAGTCAGTGCGCTGTGTCCCTGTCAGTGCACTGCGTCCCAGTCAGTGCGCTGTGTCCCTGTCAGTGCGCTGTGTCCCTGTCAGTGCGCTCAGTCCCAGTTAGTGCGCTCCCTCCCAGTCATTGCGCTGTGTCCCTGTCAGTGCGCTCAGTCCCAGTTAGTGCGCTCCCTCCCAGTCATTGCGCTGTGTCCCTGTCAGTGCGCTGTGTCCGAGTCAGTGCGCTGTGTCCCTGTCAGTGCGCTGTGTCCCTGTCCGTGCGCTCCGTCCCTATCAGTGCGCTCCGTCCCTGTCAGTGCGCAGTGTCCATGTCAGTGCGCTGTGTCCCTGTCAGTGCGCTGTGTCCCAGTCAGTGCGCTGTGTCCCTGTCAGAGCGCTGTGTCCCAGTCAGTGCGCTGTGTCCCTGTCAGAGCGCTGTGTCCCAGTCAGTGCGCTGTGTCCCTGTCAGTGCGCTGTGTCCCAGTCAGTGCGCTGTGTCCCTGTCAGAGCGCTGTGTCCCAGTCAGTGCGCTGCGTCCCTGTCAGTGCGCTGTGTCCCAATCAGTGCGCTGTGTCCCAGTCAGTGCGCTGTGTCCCTGTCAGTGCACTCTGTCCCTGTCAGTGCGCTGTGTCCCAGTCAGTGCGCTGTGTCCCTGTCAGTGCACTGCGTCCCAGTCAGTGCGCTGTGTCCCTGTCAGTGCGCTGTGTCCCTGTCACTGCGCTCCGTCCCAGTTAGTGCGCTCCCTCCCAGTCATTGCGCTGTGTCCCTGTCAGTGCGCTGTGTCCGAGTCAGTGCGCTGTGTCCCTGTCAGTGCGCTGTGTCCCTGTCCGTGCGCTCCGTCCCTATCAGTGCGCTGTGTCCCTGTCAGTGCGCTGTGTCCCAGTCAGTGCGCTGTGTCCCTGTCAGTGCGCTGTGTCCATGTCAGTGCGCTGTGTCCCTGTCAGTGCGCTGTGTCCCAGTCAGTGCGCTGTGTCCCTGTCAGAGCGCTGTGTCCCTGTCAGTGCACTCTGTCCCTGTCAGTGCGCTGTATCCCAGTCAGTGCGCTGTGTCCCTGTCAGTGCACTGCGTCCCAGTCAGTGCGCTGTGTCCCTGTCAGTGCGCTGTGTCCCTGTCAGTGCGCTCCGTCCCAGTTAGTGCGCTCCCTCCCAGTCATTGCGCTGTGTCCCTGTCAGTGCGCTGTGTCCGAGTCAGTGCGCTGTGTCCCTGTCAGTGCGCTGTGTCCCAGTCAGTGCGCTGTGTCCCTGTCAGTGCGCTGTCTCCCTGTCAGTGCGCTGTGTCCCAGTCAGTGCGCTGTGTCCCTGTCAGTGCGCTGTGTCCCAGTCAGTGCGCACCGTCCCAGTTAGTGCGCTCCCCCCCAGTCAGTGCGCTGTGTCCCTGTCAGTGCGCTGTGTCCCAGTCAGTGCGTTCCGTCCCAGTCAGTGCGCTGTGTCCCTGTCAGTGCGCTCCGTCCCTGTCAGTGCACTGTGTCCCTGTCAGTGCGCTGTGTCCCAGTCAGTGCGCTGTGTCCCTGTCAGTGCGCTGTCTCCCTGTCAGTGCGCTGTGTCCCTGTCAGTGCGCTCCGTCCCTGTCAGTGCGCTGTGTCCCTGTCAGTGCGCTGTGTCCCAGTCAGTGCGCAGTGTCCCTGTCAGTGCGCTGTGTCCCAGTCAGTGCGCTGTGTCCCAGTCAGTGCGCTGTGTCCCTGTCAGTGCGCAGTGTCCCTGTCAGTGCGCAGTGTCCCAGTCAGTGCGCTGTGTCCCTGTCAGTGCGCTGTGTCCCAGTCAGTGCCCTGTGTCCCTGTCAGTGCGCTGTGTCCCAGTCAGTGCGCTGTGTCCCTGTCAGTGCGCTGTGTCCCTGTCAGTGCGCTCCATCCCTGTCAGTGTGCTGTGTCCCAGGCAGTGTGCTCCGTCCCAGTCAGTGCCCTCCGTCCCTGTCAGTGCGCTGTGTCCCTGTCAGTGCGCTCCGTCCCATTCAGTGCACTGTGTCCCTGTCAGTGCGCTCCGTCCCTGTCAGTGCGCTGTGTCCCTGTCAGTGCACTGCGTCCCAGTCAGTGCGCTGTGTCCCTGTCAGTGCGCTGTGTCCCAGTCAGTGCGCTGTGTACCTGTCAGTGCGCTGTGTCCCTGTCAGTGCACTGCGTCCCAGTCAGTGCGCTGTGTCCCAGTCAGTGCGCTGTGTCCCAGTCAGTGCGCTGTGTCCCTGTCAGTGCGCTGTGTCCCTGTCAGTGCGCTGTGTCCCAGTCAGTGCGCTGTGTCCCTGTCAGTGCGCTGTGTCCCTGTCAGTGCGCTCCGTCCCAGTCAGTGCGCTCCCTCCCTGTCAGCGCGCTGTGTCCCTGTCAGTGCGCTGTGTCCCTGTCCGTGCGCTCCGTCCCTGTCAGTGCGCTGTGTACCTGTCAGTGCGCTGTGTCCCTTTCAGTGCGCTGTGTCCCAGTCAGTGCGCTGTGTCCCTGTCAGTGCGCTGTGTCCCTGTCCGTGCGCTCCGTCCCTATCAGTGCGCTGTGTCCCTGTCAGTGCGCTGTGTCCCTGTCAGTGCGCTGTGTCCCAGTCAGTGCGCTCCGTCCCTGTCAGTGCGCTGTGTCCCAGTCAGTGCGCTCCGTCCCTGTCAGTGCGCTGTGTCCCAGTCAGTGCACTGTGTCCCTGTCAGTGCGCTGTGTCCATGTCAGTGCGCTGTGTCCCTGTCAGTGCGCTGTGTCCCAGTCAGTGCGCTGTGTCCCTGTCAGAGCGCTGTGTCCCTGTCAGTGCACTCTGTCCCTGTCAGTGCGCTGTGTCCCAGTCAGTGCGCTGTGTCCCTGTCAGTGCACTGCGTCCCAGTCAGTGCGCTGTGTCCCTGTCAGTGCGCTGTGTCCCTGTCAGTGCGCTCCGTCCCAGTTAGTGCCTTCCCTCCCAGTCATTGCGCTGTGTCCCTGTCAGTGCGCTGTGTCCCAGTCAGTGCGCTGTGTCCCTGTCAGTGCGCTGTCTCCCTGTCAGTGCGCTGTGTCCCAGTCAGTGCGCTGTGTCCCTGTCAGTGCGCTGTGTCCCAGTCAGTGCGCACCGTCCCAGTTAGTGCGCTCCCCCCCAGTCAGTGCGCTGTGTCCCTGTCAGTGCGCTGTGTCCCAGTCAGTGCGTTCCGTCCCAGTCAGTGCGCTGTGTCCCTGTCAGTGCGCTCCGTCCCTGTCAGTGCACTGTGTCCCTGTCAGTGCGCTGTGTCCCAGTCAGTGCGCTGTGTCCCTGTCAGTGCGCTGTGTCCCTGTCAGTGCGCTCCGTCCCTGTCAGTGCGCTGTGTCCCTGTCAGTGCGCTCCGTCCCTGTCAGTGCGCTGTGTCCCTGTCAGTGCGCTCCGTCCCTGTCAGTGCGCTGTGTCCCTGTCAGTGCGCTGTGTCCCTGTCAGTGCGCCCTCTCACGGTCAGTGCACTCTGTCCCAGTCAATGCGCTGCGCACTCGTCAGTGAATTACAGTTCGTACCAGTCAGTGTGTTCCAGTCTTGTATAGTGCATACCGGTCAGTGTGAGGCACAATGTCCCGTCAGTTTGGTACAGCGTGTCCCAGTCAGCGAGTTACAGTGCCTGTCGGTTAATGCATTACAGTGCGAACAGGGCAGTGTGTTACAGTGCATCCCGGTCAGTGTATTACAGTGCGTACAGGGCAGTGTGTTACAGTGCATACTGGGCAGTGTGTTACAGTGCGTACAGGGCAGTGTGTTACAGTGTATACTGGGCAGTGTGTTACAGTGCGTACAGGGCAGTGTGTTACAGTGCGAACAGGGCAGTGTGTTACAGTGCATACTGGGCAGTGTGTTACAGTGCGTACAGGGCAGTGTGTTACAGTGCGTACAGGGCAGTGTGTTACAGTGCATACTGGGCAATGTGTTACAGTGGGTACTGGGCAATGTGTTACAGTGCGTACTGGGCAGTGTGTTACAGTGCGTACCGATCAGTTTTTTACAGTGCGAACAGGGCAGTGTGTTACAGTGTGAACTGGGCAATGTGTTACAGTGCATACTGGTCAGTGTGTTACAGTGCGTCCTGATCAGTGTGTTAGAGTGCATACTGGTCAGTGTGTTACAGTGCGTACAGGGCAGTGTGTTACAGTGCGAACAGGGCAGTGTGTTACAGTGCGTACAGGGCAGTGTGTTACAGTGCGAACTGGGCAATGTGTTACAGTGGGTACTGGGCAACGTGTTACAGTGCATACTGGTCAGTGTGTTACAGTGCGTCCTGATCAGTGTATTAGAGTGCATACTGGTCAGTGTGTTACAGTGCGTACAGGGCAGTGTGTTACAGTGCGAACTGGGCAATGTGTTACAGTGGGTACTGGGCAATGTGTTACAGTGCGTCCTGATCAGTGTGTTAGAGTGCATACTGGTCAGTGTGTTACAGTGCGTACAGGGCAGTGTGTTACAGTGCATACCGGTCAGTGTGTTACAGTGCGTACAGGGCAGTGTGTTACAGTGCATACTGGTCAGTCTGTTACAGTGCATACTGGTCAGTGTGTTACAGTGCGTACAGGGCAGTGTGTTACAGTGCATACTGGTCAGTGTGTTACAGTGCATACTGGTCAGTGTGTTACAGTGCGTACAGAGCATTGTGTTACAGTGCGTACAGGGCAGTGTGTTACAGTGCGTACCGATCAGTGTGTTACAGTGCGTACTGGTCTGTGTGGTACATTGCGTTCCGGTCAGTGTGGTGCAGTGCGTACTGGTCAGTGTGTTACAGTGCGTTCCGGTCAGTGTGTTACAGTGCGTACTGGTCAGTGTGGTACAGTGCATACCGGTCAGTGTGAGACAGTGCGTACTGGTCAGTGTGGTACAGTGCATACCGGTCAGTGTGAGACAGTGTGTACCGGTCAGTGTGAGACACTATGTCCCGGTCAGTTTGCTACAGTTTGTCCCGGTCAGCATGTTACAGTGCGTGTCGGTCAATGTGTTACAGTGCATACTGGTCAGTGTGTTACAGTGCGTACTGGTCAGTGTGTTACATTGCGTACCGATCAGTGTGTTATAGTGCATACTGGGCAGTGTGTTACAGTGCGTACTGGTCAGTGTGTTACAGTGTATCCTGGTCAGTGTGTTATAGTGCATACTGGGCAGTGTGTTACAGTGTGTCCTGGGCAGTGTGTTACAGTGCGCACTGGTCAGTGTGTTACAGTGCATACTGGTCAGTGTGTTACAGTGTGTCCTGGTCAGTGTGTTACAGTGCGCACTGGTCAGTGTGTTACAATGCATACTGGTCAGTGTGTTACAATGCATACTGGGCAGTGTGTTACAGTGTGTCCTGGGCAGTGTGTTACAGTGCGCACTGGTCAGTGTGTTACAGTGCATACCGGGCAGTGTGTTACAGTGTGTCCTGGGCAGTGTGTTACAGTGCGCACTGGTCAGTGTGTTACAATGCGCACTGGTCAGTGTGTTACAGTGCGCACTGGTCAGTGTGTTACAGTGCATACTGGTCAGTGTGTTACAGTGCATACTGGGCAGTGTGTTACAATGCATACTGGTCAGAGTGTTACAGTGCGTCCTGGGCTGTGTGTTACAGTAGGTACTGGGCAGTGTGTTACAGTGCGTACTGGTCAGTGTGTTACAGTGCATACTGGGCAGTGTGTTACAGTGCATACTGGGGAGTGTGTTACATTGTGTCCTGGGCAGTGTGTTACAGTGCATACTGGGCAGTGTGTTACAGTGTGTACTGGGCAGTGTGTTACAGTGTGTCCCGGTCAGTGTGTTACAGTGCGTTGGGGCAGTGTGTTACAGTGCGCACTGGGCAGTGTGTTGCTTTGTGTCCCGGTCAGTGTGTTACAGTGCGTTACTGGTCAGTGTGTGACAATGTGTACCAGTCAGTGTGTTACAGTGTGTATCAGTCAGTGTGTTACAGTGTGTCCCGGTCAGTGTGTTACAGTGTGTCCCGGTCAGTGTGTTACAGTGTGTCCCGGTCAGTGTGTTACAGTGTGTCCCAGTCAGTGTGTTACAGTGTGTCCCAGTCAGTGTGTTACAGTGTGTCCCAGTCAGTGTGTTACAGTGTGTCCCGGTCAGTGTGTTACAGTGTGTCCCGGTCAGTGTGTTACAGTGTGTCCCGGTCAGTGTGTTACAGTGTGTCCCAGTCAGTGTGTTACAGTGTGTCCCGGTCAGTGTGTTACAGTGTGTCCCGGTCAGTGTGTTACAGTGTGTCCCGGTCAGTGTGTTACAGTGTGTCCCGGTCAGTGGGTTACAGTGTGTCCCGGTCAGTGGGTTACAGTGTGTCCCGGTCAGTGGGTTACAGTGTGTCCCAGTCAGTGTGTTACAGTGTGTCCCGGTCAGTGTGTTACAGTGTGTCCCAGTCAGTGTGTTACAGTGTGTCCCGGTCAGTGTGTTACAGTGTGTCCCAGTCAGTGTGAGACAGTGTGTCCCAGTCAGTGTGTTACAGTGTGTCCCGGTCAGTGTGTTACAGTGTGTCCCAGTCAGTGTGTTACAGTGTGTCCCGGTCAGTGTGAGACAGTGTGTCCCGGTCAGTGTGTTACAGTGTGTCCCGGTCAGTGTGTTACAGTGTGTCCCAGTCAGTGTGTTACAGTGTGTCCCGGTCAGTGTGAGACAGTGTGTCCCGGTCAGTGTGTTACAGTGTGTCCCGGTCAGTGTGTTACAGTGTGTCCCAGTCAGTGTGTTACAGTGTGTCCCGGTCAGTGTGTTACAGTGTGTCCCGGTCAGTGTGTTACAGTGTGTCCCGGTCAGTGTGTTACAGTGTGTCCCGGTCAGTGTGTTACAGTGTGTCCCGGTCAGTGTGTTACAGTGTGTCCCGGTCAGTGTGTTACAGTGTGTCCCGGTCAGTGTGTTACAGTGTGTCCCAGTCAGTGTGTTACAGTGTGTCCCGGTCAGTGTGTTACAGTGTGTCCCGGTCAGTGTGTTACAGTGTGTCCCGGTCAGTGTGTTACAGTGTGTCCCGGTCAGTGTGGTACAGTGTGTCCCAGTCAGTGTGTTATAGTGTGTCCCAGTCAGTGTGTTACAGTGTGTCCCAGTCAGTGTGTTACAGTGTGTCCCGGTCAGTGTGAGACAGTGTGTCCCAGTCAGTGTGTTACAGTGTGTCCCGGTCAGTGTGTTACAGTGTGTCCCAGTCAGTGTGAGACAGTGTGTCCCAGTCAGTGTTTTACAGTGTGTCCCAGTCAGTGTGTTACAGTGTGTCCCGGTCAGTGTGTTACAGTGCACATACAGTGCACACCGGTCAGTGTGTTACAGTGCACACCGGTCAGTGTGGTACAGTGTGTACCTGTCAGTGTGGTACAGTGTGTCCCGGTCAGTGTGTTACAGTGCACATACAGTGCACACCGGTCAGTGTGTTACAGTGCACACCGGTCAGTGTGGTACAGTGTGTACCTGTCAGTGTGGTACAGTGTGTACTGGTCAGTATGAGACAGTGTATACCATTCAGTGTGTGTCAGTGTATAGTCGTCAGTTTGTGTCAGTGTGTACCGGTCAGTTTGTGTCAGTGTGGTACAGTGCGTACCGGTCAGTGTGTTACAGTATGTATCAGTCAGGGTGTTACATTATGTATCGGTTAGTGTGTTGCACAGCATCCCGGTCAGTATGAGACAGTGTGTACCAGTCAGTGTGTTACAGTGTATACTGGTAAGTGTATTGCACTGTGTCCTGATAAGTGTATTACAGTGCATACTGACCGGTTTAACACAATGTGTACCAGTCACTGTGTTGCAGTGCGTACCAGTCACTGTGTTGCAGTGCGTACTGATTTGTATGATGTATTTAGCTAGTGATGTTAGCTCAGGCTATGGACTGTATGTTTGAAGGCTTTATGAGTAGTTGCATTTAAATTGCACTGTTCACAATCTCCCATATGTCGAGATTAGAGTGGTGCTGGAAAAGCATAGCAGTTCAGGCAGTATCCGAGGCGCAGTAAAATCAACGTTTCGGGCAAAAGCCCTTCATCAGGAATACAGGCAGAGTGCCTGAAGGTGGAGAGATAAGCTAGAGGAGGGTGGGGGTGGGGAGAAAGTAGCATAGAGTACAATAGGTGAGTGGGGGAGGAGATAAAGGTGATAGGTCAGGGAGGAAGGTGGAGTGGATAGGTGGAAAAGGAGATAGGCAGGTAGGACAAGTCATGGGGACAGTGCTGAGCTGGAAGTTTGGAACTGGGATGAGGTGGGGGAAGGGGAAATGAGGAAACTGTTGAAGTCCACATTGATGCCCTGGGGTTGAAGTGTTCCGAGGCGGAAGATGAGGCGTTCTTCCTCCAGGCGTCTGGTGGTGAGGGAACGGCGGTGAAGGAGGCCCAGGACCTCCATGTCCTCGGCAGAGTGGGAGGGGGAGTTGAAATGTTGGCCCACGGGACGGTTTGGTTGATTGGTGCAGTTATCTCGGAGATGTTCCCTAAAGCGCTCTGCTAGGAGGCGTCCAGTCTCCCCAATGTAGAGGAGACCACATCAGGAGCAACGGATACAATAAATGATATTGGTGGATGTGCAGGTAAAACTTTGATGGATGTGGAAGGCTCCTGCATTGGCGCCACCTCATGCTCCCGCGAGGAGGTTGAGCAATTCATTAACTTCACCAACACATTCCACCCTGACCTTAAATTTACCTGGACCATCTCTGACACCTCGCTCCCCTTCCTGGACCTCTCCATCTCCATTAATGACGACCGACTTGACACTGACATTTTTTTACAAACCCACAGACTCCCACAGCTACCTGGATTACACCTCTTCCCACCCTGCCTCCTGCAAAAATGCCATCCCGTATTCCCAATTCCTCCGCCTCCGCCGGATCTGCTCCCAGGAGGACCAGTTCCACCACAGAACACACCAGATGGCCTCCTTCTTTAGAGACCACAATTTCCCTTCCCACGTGGTTAAAGATGCCCTCCAACGCATCTCGTCCACATCCCGCACCTCTGCCCTCAGACCCCACCCCAACAACCGTAACAAGGACAGAACGCCCCTGGTGCTCACCTTCCATCCTACCAACCTTCGCATAAACCAAATCATCCGCCGACATTTCCGCCACCTCCAAACAGACCCCACCACCAGGGATATATTTCCCTCCCCACCCCTTTCCGCCTTCCGCAAAGACCGTTCCCTCCGTGACTACCTGGTCAGGTCCATGCCCTCCCCAAACAACCCACCCTCCCATTCTGGCACATTCCCCTCCCACCGCAGGAACTGTAAAACCTGTGCCCACACCTCCTCCCTCACCTCTATCCAAGGCCCTAAAGGAGCCTTCCACATCCATCAAAGTTTTACCTGCACATCCACTAATATCATTTATTGTATCCGTTGCTCCCTATGTGGTCTCCTCTACATTGGGGAGACTGGACGCCTCCTAGCAGAGCGCTTTAGGGAACATCTCCGAGACACCCGCACCAATCAACCACACCCCTCTATGGCCCAACATTTCAACTCCCCCTCCCACTCTGCCGAGGACATGGAGGTCCTGGGCCTCCTTCACCACCGCTCCCTCACCACCAGACGCCTGGAGGAAGAACGCCTCATCTTCTGCCTCAGAACACTTCAACCCCAGGGCATCAATGTGGACTTCAACAGCTTCCTCATTTCCCCTTCCCCCACCTCACCCCAGTTCCAGACTTCCAGCTCAGCACCGTCCCCATGACTTGTCCAGACTTGACCTACCTGCCTATCTTCTTTTCCACCTATCCACTCCACCCTCCTCCCTGACCTATCACCTTCATCCCCTCTCCCACTCACCTATTGTAGTCTGTGCTACTTTCTCCCCACCCCCACCCTCCTCTAGCTCATCTCTCCACCTTTCAGGCTCACTGCCTTTATTCCTGATGAAGGGCTTTTGCCCAAAATGTTGATTTTCCTGCTCCTCGGATGCTGCCTGAACTGCTGTGCTTTTCCAGCACCACTCTAATCTAGACTCTGGTTTCCAGCATCTGCAGTCCTTGTTTTTGCCTACAATCTCCCATATCTCAATTCCATTTGTAGCTTTTAATACTGAATTTGAGTGTGTAAATGAAGAATTGGATGAAAACAGTAACAATCAGAATCATACTGCAATAGGTTTTGAATAAAATCAAATATGACTCAGTTTCCCTCATCTTTCCTACAGTGAACGTGACTCCAGCCTGGGCACAGAGCCCTGCTGTCCGAGGGAGATCATTGTCCCTCAATCATAGCTTCCGCCTGAAAGTGGAGAAGTTGGAGATGGTAAGTTCATGACTCTCAGCCTGACTGGACGTTCTGTCTCTTATACGTGAGCTGTTTTTTGAAGGAACTATCCCATTTCGTCACAAACCCCATAATTGTCTTCCCATAATCTTACATATTAATCCTCTTTTGTTCCATGTCTTTTGGCATCTTGAAATTCCCAGCGCAATCTGGGAGTGAGTCCCTGATCCTAATAAACCTTCATTTGAAGATATCTCTCCTCTCGTTCCTTTTGCAGTGAATTTCAATCTCTGACCTGTGGTTACTACTTGAATGACCAGAGGAGATGTTTAATCCCTCCTTGCTGGATCACACGCCTTATAATTTTCATTACTTTGATCAATTCTCCCCTTACCTTTCTCTGGTCAAATGTCAGCCTCTTTGATCTGCTCACAGAAGCTGAGGGTCTCATCCCTGGTACCATTCTGGTGAGCCTTCACTGCACATCTTATAGAATCCTGACATCCTTCCTGAAGTATGGTGTCCAAAATTGAAGACACTACTCCAGTGGAAACCTGTCTGGTGACATGTGAAGATGTTCCTCGTTTTTATAATCAGTGGTCCTGCTTACAAAGTCAACTATCTTATATACCTTTGCAACCATCATAAATATCTGAACAATTGATTTAAAGAGGTCTTGTGATGGAGTGCTAATGTCCCTGCCTCTAGGCCAGAGATCCAAGTCAGGTTCCAGGTGTCACAGAGGTTTATCACAACATGCCCAAACAGATTGATCAAAGACACTTGACCAACAGAGCCTGTCCCTCTGACCTGATACAGCTGTCCCAACAGCAGCATTTAAATTGGACTGTGTCTCTATAGCGTATCTCCCAAGAAACATCACTTCATAAATCACAGCTGGTGCATGTATGAAGTGTTCAGATACATTGGATTTTGTGATTATGTTGTTTCTGTCTGGTTTAAAGCCTTTAAAACCTTGAGAGCGTTTTATAGCACTCTCTTCAGCTGCTTCCAGTTATGGCAATCATAGACGACATTCAGATGTAGAGAGGGAGACAGAGGCAGTTCTTCCTGCTTCACTGGTCTACCAGAAGGCTGTATGCTGAGTGTTTCTCTGCCTGATCATTGCCTTTGTTTCTACTGAGTGTTTTTTGTTGTCAAGGGAAAGGAGCCAAAAGGTTCAAACATATTGATTTATTTAAACTTATTCCACAGTAAGTATTATCCACAGCATTAATAATAAGTCTTAATAACAGGGGTCCCAGCACTAATCCCTGTGGGACATAGGTCTCCAGTCATAAAAACACCCTTCCACTGCTACTCTCCATCTTCTATGACTAAGCCAGTTCAGTATCCATCTCACCGCGGACTCCATGTGACCTCACCTATTGTCAAAGGCCTTACTATAGTCCATGTAGACAGCATCTACCACCCTGCCCTCATCATTCACTTTGTCACTTCCTCAAAAAACTCAATCACGTTTCAGAGACACGATTTCCCTGCACAAAGCCGTGCTGCCTATCATTAATACGTCCATATTGTCCCAAATTGGAGTAAATCCTGTCCCCAACAATCTTCTCCAATAATTTCCCTATCACTGATGTAGGGCTCACTGGCCTGAAATTTCCCAAATTATCCCTGTTCCCTTTTATTAACAAAGGAGAAACATTGGCCATTCTCCTGTCCTCTCTGACCTCTCCTGTGACTAAAGAAGGTACAAAGATTTCTTACATGGCCTCAGCAATTTGCTTCCTCACGTCCCTCATATTCTGGCATAGATCCTGTCAGGTCCTAGGGATTTGTCTATCTTAATGCTTTGCAAAACACCCATCACCATCCGATTACAAAATCCTCAGTTCTTTCAGTTTTTACCTCCTTTAGTTATGTTGACATGCCCTAGAATATCAACATACCTGTTTCTAGAGTCACCATCCACCATCTGCTTCTCCTTCATGGATACCAGAGATAGTGAATGTTTATGGTTGTGGTTGGGCCTGCTTTGTCCTGGACGGTTTTCAGCTTCGTGACTGTTGTTGGATGTGTACTCTTCCAAGCAACAGCAGAGCTTTCCATCAAACTCCACATGTAGATGGTGGACTTTGGAGAGTCAAGAAATTAGTTAACTCAGAAATCCCAGCCTCTGACCTACTCTCCCAACCACAGGATTGATATGGTTAGTCTGGCGAAGTTGCTGGTCAATGATAAGCCCCAGGATATTTACAGTGGGGGTTTTGATGACGGTCCTGCTGTTGAACATCGAAGGGAATTGATTAGATTCAACCTTGTTGATGATGGGCATTGTGTGGCGTGAATATTACTCACCAGTTATTGTCCAGAACCTGGACGTTGTCAGGGTCTTGCTGTATTTGGGCGTGGACTGCTTCAGTATTTGAGCAATTGTGAATAGTACTGAAAACTGTTCAATTAGCACACACATCCCTGATGTTATGCTGCAGAGGAGGTGTTTGTTGAAACAGCTGAAAATATTTAGATTTAAGACACTACTCTGAGGAGCATTAGATCAAGAGTAGGAGGCTTTCAAACTAGGATTTGGTCTTTTGAACTTATTGTGCTATTCCGGGGATGGTGGCTGGTCTGATCTGGTCTAACTGCACTTTCCTACCTGTTCCCCCTATAAATGAAAACATAACTGCTGCAACAGTTTCAGAATCTACGATGATCTGGAGTAGTGTGAACAGTTTTAGTCCCCTTATTTATTTCATTGGTGGCCTTTCAGAGCAGGTTCACTAGGATGATCCCTGGGATGGAGGAATGGTCTTATGAGAAAAGGCTGAACAGGTTGGGACTCTACTCATAGAGTCATAGAGATGTACAGCTTGGAAACAGACCCTTCGGTCCAACCCGTCCATGCCGACCAGATATCCCAACCCAATCTAGTCCCACCTGCCAGCAACCGGCCCATATCCCTCCAAACCCTTCCTATTCATATACCCATCCAAATGCCTCTTAAATGTTGCAATTGTATCAGCCTCCACCACATCCTCTGGCAGCTCATTCCATACACGTACCACCTTCTGTGTGAAAAAGTTACCCCTTAGGTCTCTTTTATATCTTTCCCCCCTCACCCTAAACCTATGCCCTCTAGTTCTGGACTCCCCCACCCCAGGGAAAAGACTTTGTCTATTTATCCTATCCATGCCCCTCATAATTTTGTAAACCTCCATAAGGTAACCCCTCAGCCTCCGATGCTCCAGTGAAAACAGCCCCAGCCTGTTCAGCCTCTCCCTATAGCTCAAATCCTCCAACCCTGGCAACATCCTTGTCAATCATTTCTGAACCCTTTCAAGTTTCACAACTACTCCCTGGAGTTTAGAAGAATGAGAGATGATCTCATTGAAACGTATGGGATTCTTAAGGGGTTTGACTGGGTCAATGCTGAGAGGATGTTTCCCCCTCATGGGAGGGTCCCGGACCAGAGGGCACAGTCTCAGAATAAAGGGCCACCAGTTTAAGATTGAGATGAGGAGGAATTTCTTGATCAGAGAGTTGACAGTTTTTGGAACTCCTTGCCACAGACAGCTGTGGACACAGAGTCCTTGTGTATATTTAAAGTTGAGATAGATAGGTTCTTGATAACTGGGGGAATCAAGAATTACCCACAGAGAACAGGAAAATAGGTGAGAGGAATGTTCCTATTGGTGGAGCAGGCTCAAGGGGCTGAATGGCCAACTCCTGTTATTATTTCTTATGGCCTTATTGCCTCCAACAACCCACAACCACCCTCGTTTAACCTAGGTATGACAATGCAAAGTTTGGTTTGGTTTTGCTAGGAATCCTTGATGCTACACTAATTCAAATGCTGATTTCAAGGGCAACCATTCTGATCTTACCTTGGATAAGCAACGTGTTGGGTTTCTGTACCACCTATAATTACATTAAAGTAACATGAGCCATGAAAACACGGCAAGCCTAAAAATCAGGAAGCAAGGGTTCTGTATTTCACTGGCACCAAGTCGTTACAAACAGGAAGGGAAATTAATGATAACAAGGTACTGTTTACACTGTAAGGTCTTCCTCCCTGTCCCAAAGAACTGCTCAGCTCCTTTGGTCAGTTCCCTCCATCCCTATTGCCCCATGCTTCTGGAGGCTCTGTTAAATGAGTGAGCAAGATTGTGGCAAATGGAATACAATCTAGAGAAATGTGGAGTGATCAGCTTAATTGGGAAAAATAATATTTTTATAGGGTGATACACTCGGGACTGTTGACATTCAGAGGGATCTGGATGTCCTTGTACACCCCAACCACAGAGTGAATATACTGACACAGCAAGCAATTAGAAAGCTTTATGACCCATTAGGTTGTGTCCTTGCCTCTGAGTCAAAAGCTGTAGGTTCAAGTCCCACTCCAGGACAAAATGACCAAGGAAGGTATGTTCAAATGTGGCCAAATGGATTGTGTATTAACTCGGAAGTCCTTCCAACACCTGCCAATGGCAGGCAGTAAGAGTCGGAGAGATTCCTATTCAGCCATGCGATGGAAAGACTGCTGGAGTTTCAGCCACCTCTATCCATAGCTGTGGACTACAATATACACATTACCACAACAACTCAGACTCACAGAGTGAACTGTAATACACGACCACCACAGCAATCAATCAGCTAGGCAAAAGATATGTTTCATGAAGACTTTGATACAACTCCATGTGGTTTCTTCCCACCGTACAGCTTTCAGCTTTACTTCCCTCGATAGCAAATGAGTGGGTACATGTTAAAGAGAAAGACATGAATTTATACTCTGTACACATCACAGAACCAAATAATGAACTACTCGTTGATTTGTACTCACTATTGTGCTGTAGGAAATGCAGCAGTCAACTTGCACACAGCAAGCTCCCTCAAATAGTAACGAAGAAACTGATCATATTATCTATTTTAGTGATATTGGTTAAGGGATAAAAACTGAGTAAGACACCGAGTAGAATGCCCTGTTTAAATAGTGACCAGGGAATATGCCCAGCTGAGAAGGAAAATGGATCCTTAATAGAAAATGCACATGGATCCTGTTTTGGCAGATCTGTTGAGGTTGGACTGTACCCAACTCAGCTGAGGTACCATAGGGTATTGCTACTGTATAGACACTGTTGGAGAGGGTGGCCTGGAAAGGCCACATATTATCTCGTAGCAAAGCTGCAAGAAGTTTTTTAAATGATATGTCAAACCAAGGCCCCATCCACCTTTTCGGGTAAACATAAAACATTCCAGGCCTCGATTTTGAAATTCTCGTCCTTGTTGCCAAATACCTGCCAGGCTTTGTTATCTCTTCAGTCTCCTCTGACCAGAAAACCTTCTGATATGTCTGTGTTCCTGTAATTCTGGCCTTTCACTCAGCTCCAATTATAATCATTACGCCATTGGCGGCTGTGACTTCAGTTGCCTGTCCCCAAGGTCAGGAAGTCTCTTTCCACACTTCTCCATCTCTCTACCTCACCCTCCTCCTTTAAAATGTCCCTTAAAAATCTACTTTTTGACCAAGTCTTTGGTTATTTGAGCTAATGTCTTCAAAATGTGTTGTATTTTGTATTGTTATTCTTCTGTGAAGCACCTAGGGGCGTTTTAGCACATTACAAATATACATGCATACATTTATACACACAGAGTACATATAATAGTGTATGAGGGAAGGCCATCAGAGCATGTAATGTGTGAATAAATACTGATGGAATGATTTCTTTAAGTCTCACCCTGAGAGTTGTTTAATAAATTCTTCATAATGATACAATTTTGGTGCTCTTTTCATTTTATTCCCATGATGAAATCATGACATTACATTTGCATGTTGTGGTCTTGACATTCTGTGGAGATCTCTCCTGGTTTTACACTGCTACCTCATTAATCTTTGATACTTGAAGGAATGTAAGACCAGTCTATCTCACCGTTACTTCCTATTTAATCCCTTTGGCTCTGGTGTCATCCTGTTTGATCAACTTTGCATTGTCCCATTATTCCATATGCATTGTCATAGAGTCTTGAGGCACTGTCCAAGGACACGAGCTTCCTATCCATGGCAGCATGGTGGCTCAGTGGTTAGCACTACTGCCTCTCAGCGCCAGGGACCTGGGTTCAATTCCACCCTCAGGCGACTGTGTGGAGTTTGCACATTTTCCCTGTGTTCGCATGGGTTTCCTCTGGTTTCCTCCCACAGTCCAAAGATTTGCAGGTTAGGTGAATTGGCCATAGCAAACGTGGATTACAGAGATGGGGTAAGGGGGTGTGTATGGGTGGGCTTCTCTTGGACAGTCGGTATGGACTCAATAAGCTGAATGGCCTGCTTCTGCACTGTAGTGATTCTCTAATCCTGGGTCCACCAGCTGTGCTTCCACCCAGCAGTGTTTCAGTAACTGTTGTACATCCTTTCCTTATATAATTTTGGCTCTGATCTTATACATTTGCTGCAGTTGGCACTCAGCTGCCCATCCCAGCATCCCACCTTAGCTGTTCAGTATTGGGTTTTTCTCCTGTAATGTAAGTTGTGGTGATGGTTCGAAGTCTGGCATTTTTGGTGATAGGGAGGACTGCAGATGCTAGAGAAGTCAGAGTTGATAAAGCGTGGTGCTGAAAAAGTCTGGCATTCTTGCATTTTTCCTGATGAGTGCATGATGAAAACACCACCAATATGTACAGTCTTGTCATCAGTATTCAAGAAAATGGCGTGAGAAAAAATGGAGAGCAAGACTGAGCAAGCATGAGGTTAGTAGGGAGTTACAGGTTGAGAAGAATATTTTTGGATCCAATATTTTTGATCTGCTGGTGTTTTCATACTTACAGCGTGGAAACAGGCCCTTCGGCCCAACAAGTCCACACCGCCCCGCCGAAGCGTAACCCACCCATACCCCTACATCTACATTTACCCCTTTACCTAACACTACAGGCAATTTAGCATGGCCAGTTCACCTGACCTGCACATCTTTGGACTGTGGGAGGAAACCGGAGCACCCGGAGGAAACCCACGCAGACACAGGGAGAATGTGCAAACTCCACACAGACAGTCGCCTGAGTCAGGAATTGAACCCGGGTCTCTGGCGCTGTGAGGCAGCAGTGCTAACCACTGTGCCACTGTGCCACCCATATTATCTTGTTCTGAAAGCTGAACAATAACACTCAATTTTTTGCCATTAATTTTCAAGGCAAAAACAACAATGAACCTCACTTTGTGTTTTTTAAGCTATTCACTGTTGGAACATGGGCATTTATTGCCCCTTGAGAAGGTGGGGGGGCGGGGGTGGGGGGGGAGCTGCCTTCTTGAGCCGCTGCAGTCCATGTATTGCAGGTAGATCCATAATGTCCTTAGGGAGGGAATTCCAGGATTCTGACCCAAAGACTGTGAAGCAACAGCAATATATTTCCAAGTTAGGACAGGGAATGGCTTGGGGAGGAACTTGAAGGTGGTGGTGTTTCTATGTATTTTCTGCCCTTGTCCTTCTAGATGGAAGTGGTCATAGGTGTGGAAGCAGCTGTCTAAGGAGCCTGAATGAATTTCTGCAGTGCATCTTGCAGGGTAATAGATCGGGGAGGTAACAGCCTAGTGGGACAATCATTGGACTATTATTCCAATGTTCTGGGGGCCCAGGTTCAGACTCAGCCAGGGCAGACAGTGGACTTTGAATTCAATACAATATCTGGAATTAAGAGAATGATGATGACCATGAATCCATTGTTGATTGCCAGGAAAAACCCATCTGGTTCACTAATGTCCATGAGTGAAGGACATTACCTGGTCTGGCCCACATGTGACCCAGACTGTCAGCAATGTGGTTGACTCTTAAGTGCCCTCTGGGTAATTAGGGACAGGCAATAAATGCTGGCTTGGCCAGTGACCCCCTCATTCCATGAATGAATAGAAAAATGGTCTGATATTACAGAAACATCACTCAGTGATTTCGAGCTTTTAGCTGAGCTCATGGGAGAGAATTATCACTGAATTTATGTGGCTAACCATTACATTTGTCATCTACTATTATTCACTACATTATATCAGTCTTGAAAGTAGAAATTCCTTTTAATTTCTTCAGACTGAGACACACTCCTCATTCACAGAATTCTTGGCAATAACAGGAAGGTAGGAAATCTGTGACCTGAGATCAGGTCTGTTTCTGGTCATCTGGACATTTGTGTGGGGCTGCATACTTCCCAAATAACTTAGAGGGGGTACTCACCATTTGCTAGTGGGCCCAGAGAAAGCTCTGCATTCTCTCTACTGTCTCAATCGGCTACCAGCAGACTGGTGTGTATATGTGTGTGTGCATGTGTGAGAGAGAGTGTGTGTGTGTGTGTGTGTGTGTGTGTGTGTGTGTGTGTGTGTGTGTGTGTGTGTGTGGTGGGTACTGGTGGAGAGGGGACGTTGTGCTTGTAAAGTCAATTACAAGGAATCCGAGACTTGTTGAGTGTAACTCAGAGTTTCCAAGTTTGGAATCTGATCTGTTCACCTTTCGTTTCCAGGCACTCGGATATCTTGGCATCGAACCAACTGAGGAGCAGCAACAAAGCCTCCGGCAGCAGCTTCAAGTGGACTCCAAGGGAACAGTAGCCTATGGAGGTCAGTGTTCCACTTGATTCAGTCCCCTGCCTGTAATTTTCCATCTCTTTGCCTCCAGTTCTCCTTCTGTAGGGCATTTCAACCCTCCATCCCCCTCCCTCCCACCAGTTATCTGTGGTTAGACAATGAGCCCACTCTCCAATCTGTTTCCCCTTACTTTACTGGGGGAGTAGGGTGGCATGGCAGAGAGCAGAATCTGACCTGATGTTGACCACTTTCCACTCCCTTCCACATTGTAGAAAAACAGGACTCGCTCCTTGCTGACCCCGCTGCCAAGAGGGGGAGTCTTTACACCAACAACAGCAACTTGTATTTATGTAGCACCTTTAATGTAGTAAAACAACCCTCGGCTTTCTCAGGAGCATTCTCAAACAAAGAATGTCAGTCACGTAAGGCAATTCAGACAGATGGTCAGCACTTCATCAAATTGGTAGGTGTTAAGGAACATCTTAAAGACATAATGAGAGGTGGAAAAATGTAGAGAGAGAATTCGAGAGCTTGGGTCTCAGACAGCTAAAGGTACGCACGCCAATGGGAACCTGTGGCAATTGGAGATACCCAAGAGGCCAGGATTGAAGGAACACTGTCAGCTCAGAAGGTTGTAGGTGTGACAGAGATAGGATTGTGGAGGAATACAGAAACAAGGATGAGCATTTTTTAAGTTGAGGCATTTTGAAACAGGAATAGTTGCACCAGAACTCAAAGCTTGAAAACAAATCAGAATTTCCAATTTCAATCGTCACTTGCTTGCTGTGCAGGCGTGATACAGCACTGGAAGACAAGCTATGGAAACAGTCTCAGACGCCAGGCACCTTCTCGGTGATAAGGCAACAACCTTCCTCCTTCAGCTCCAATAGGAGCCTCCTATTCTCCCCCTCTCTACTCCACATGGCTGACAGCCACAGAATGAAAAACCTACAACGATGACTGATTGAAATTTGAAGAGTTCACATCCTCCGCACTTTATTGCAATTGAAAAAATTCATAAGGGAGGCCCATTATTTCTAATGAGCTGCTGAAGACACACATCACAGAACTGAGAGTGAAATATGTGACTGCAACACTCTCTTCCTCCTGAATGAGATCACCTCAGCATGTGGTGTACTGCAGCAGAGTTGAACTGGGAAATGAACAGTGGGGGAGTGTTTATTACTGTACAACACTGACACATCACAGGACAGATCTTTCAGTTTTAATCCAGTCACCCGAATGAAGGATCAGGGAATTAGAATAATTGTAAAGAGAAAGTAGTAAGTGCAATTTCAGTTCTTTAAAGGAACCAGAAAAACTGGAATTGTTGTCCCTAGAACAGATAAGGGGTTAGAGTCTTTTTTTAACGCTGGTATTGAGATTGTTTTGAGGGCTAACTTTTGATTTTTTGAGGTTCTTTTTTATTGTCATGGATTTTTTAAATGAAATCATACAGTCACATCTTACCTTCTGTGTTTGTTTTGAGGGGTGCTTGTTAGACTAACCAAGGACATGTATTATTAAATACCTTCTTCGTCTGCCAGGAAGCAGACTCAATACAAACCTTCAAAAAAGTATCAGATAAATATTTGAAGAGGAAAAAAAATTACAAGGCTATGGTAAAGAGCAGGAGAGTAAAACTAAGTGAGTAAGTTCTTCACTGGGCAGAATTATCCCCTACCTGGACATGGTGAGAAAGTTAGCAAGAAGGAAAAATAATTGGATGAGTTACTGCTCAGAAACTCAATAAATACATTCTGCGTGAAAAGTTTCATTCGGGACTTTCTCAACCTGCTGTAGTGATTGGAACAATGTCAGCCAGGTGGGTCTCATAGAATATGAGTTCCCTGATGGGGGCTGCTAACCTGGTCCAATCAGAGAGACCTGGCTGACAGAGAGAAACAGGAGCGTCAGAGGTTCTGCTCACTCTAGGAGTTGGCTCTCAGCTAGCTGGGTCAGTGTAAATGAAGGGTGACTTGGTGATGGGATACCGGCCTTCGTGGAGTTACTTCATCTCTCACCAATTAAGGTCATTCAGTGGACAATTAATGGTCAGTTAAGGGTCTCAGTTCATCACCTCCCAGGCAGATGAGAATGCTGACTATGTTCCTGTGGATGACCAACGGGGTGTGGTGACTCAGCATGGCAGTGTTGGGATCTGTGCTATCTCACCTCAGCTGGGGTGGCACAGTGGCTCAGTGATTAGCACTGCTGCCTCACAGCACCAGGGTCCCACTTGGGTTACTATCTGTGAGGAGTTTGCACGTTCTCCTCGTGTCTGCGTGGGTTTCCTCTGGGTGCTCCGGCTTCCTCCCACAATCCAAAGATGTGCAGGTTGGGTGAATTGGCCATGCTAAATTGCCCATAGTGTTAGCTGCATTAGTCAGAGGGAAATGGGTCTGGGTGGGTTACTCTTTGGAGGGTCGGTGTGGACTTGTGGGGCTGAAGGGCCTGTTTCCACACTGTAGGGAATCTAATCTAAAGAAAAAGCTCTTCATGAAGCTATTGGCACACAATAGGTCAGAGTATAGCAGCTCTGGGGAAGGAGGTTTTATCACTGCTCGCCCCCACACTCCGTCTCAAAAATGGAAAAGTGCACCCTCAATGTTGGCATCAGCACAACAGACCAAACAGCTGTCTTCTGTCAACCATATCAACTGTTATCTGTGGCAGAGTAGGTGAGATAAATTATAAATTGAATAGGTGAAAGTGAGGACTGCAGATACTGGAGAATAGAGTCAAGAGTGTGGTGTTGGAAAAGCACAAAAGGTCAGGCAGCATCCAAGGAGCAGGAAAATCAACCTTTCGGGCAAAAGCTCTTCATCAAGAAACCTTAATGACAGGATATCAGTCATCAATAAGATCAGTAAGATGCTGCATAGCTTTCTTCATCACTGAGGGTGGCTCAAACCAATATTGGTTTAAAAGAATGACAGCCTGTGGATAACTGCGATCTCTGTCACGCTGCTTACTTAGGGAGTTGGGGGATGGGTCAGGAATACCGATCGGTATCCAAAAAGAACGCAAATATCACAGCAGTGAAGTGCTGTGCTTCTGTACTTGACTGTTCATTTTTCATTGCTGCCGATGGTCAAGGTGCACGTTTAGTAGTGGCTACAGCATTGGCTGTTAGCCCACTGCAGAACCTCCAGCCTGAATCCACATCTTCAAGAGAGGAGGAGAAAAATTAAAGAGATGTAATGGACCAAATCTTGTTGGAGGGGAAGCTGTTTTTGAATATTTTCTGCACCTTTCAGCTTGAGAGTGTAAGATATTAATAGCACAGCAAGAACAGCAGGGAGTCAGTGACCTCAGTGAACTGCAGGCCCAATGGTCTGTCACTTTAATCACTAAGATTTAAGGAATAAAAATGAAAGAGTATTGACTAAGAATGCAGTAGAATGAATTAGAGTCAGATCAGATACAGAAAGAAATAGAGAGGGGAAAGGTATGATTGGATTAAAAGGGTGAAAAACAGCAAAAAGGAAAGATAAGGAGAAAACCTGCAAAGCTGACATCTTTAAAATCTCTTAACAATTCATTTCCTGAAGGAATCAGATGCCGCTATTTAAGTAGTTCACTTTGGGCCAAAGAGACATTTGACATTGTGCTAAGGTTCAAACAATACTTACAAAATTAATAATAAGCTTGGAAATTTTGTGATGGAGCTTAATGAATAATCAATGTGTAAATCCAACAGGTTCTCAGAATCACATTCATGCAGGCTATCCCTTAATCCCAGGTGGTTTACTGCCACATTGATAACTATGTGCATCATTAACACTCCATCATTTATCCATCAAAATTCACTCAACATATGTTCTGTTCACAAACCTCTGCTGATGTGTTACCATTTCACTCCCATGCAATGACTACCACCCAGACTTTGTCCAGGCTGCCAGAGACTTGTTCCGATTGCAGCTTGGTGAGACTACACCAGGAGCAGGAGCCAGTATGTTTGCTTCCAGTGAAGAGGCCACCCTGACTGAGACAACACATTCCACACAGGTGAGATTCATACTGGCCGAACAGATTGTAATTCACCCCTGGGTGTTTGTTATTCTATATTTCAACCCCCCTGAACCCTCTATCAGATTCCAGGCTGTCACTCATTTACGGATGTATGTTCTATATATAAACATCTCTGAACCCCTCAATTAGATTCGAGGTTGTAACACGCTCCTGCATCTCCATATTTCCAGAGGCTAGAAAACCCCATATCTCTTGCTTAAATTCTAGTCTGTACCTCACTCCCAGGTATCTGATTATTCTATATATAAACCATCCTGAACCCCTCAATTGGATTCCAGTCTGCACCTCACTCCTGGATATCTGTTATTCTATACATAAATCATCCTAATCCCTCAATTAGATTCAAGCATGTAACTCTTTCTCACATATCTGTTGTTCTGTATGTAACATCCCCTGCATTCTAAATTAGATGTAATTCACTTCCAAGGAATCAGTAATTCAACATAAACCACCCCAAACCTTTTGCTTAGATTTGTCAGTAACTCACTCATGTATGTGTTATTTTACGTGTAATAGTACTGAACCCAGTTGATCAGATTCTAATCTGTAACTCACCTGTTATATTCAATATATAATTAACCCAAGCACCTCAATTAGATTTGAATCTTTAAATCAGTCCTGAGTATCTGTTTATTCTGTTTTTAAAACCCTAAAATGGAATCCAGATCACTTTCTGGTTTCTGTTATTTCTATGTATAAAAATCTTGCAAATCCCTTGATTCAACTCTAGCCTGTAACTCACTCCCAAGTATCTGTAATTCTACATATAAATCCTTCAAGTTCCTCAATTAAATTCCAGCCTATAGGATATTTCGGAGTATCTGTTGTATTGCTTTGTAAAACCTCAGGGTCATAATCATAGGCCATTCATCCCATCAAATTTGCTCTGCCACTCAATGAGATCATGGCTGTTTTGATAACTTTCAATTCCACTTCCCTGCTCTTTCCCCAGGATCTTTGATAACCTTGCTGATTTAAAGTCTGTCTATCTCAGCTTTAAATCTGCTTAATGAACTAGCCTTCACAGCGCTTTGTGGTAAAGAATTTCACAGATTCATTCCCCTCCGAGAGAAGAAGTTCATCCTCAGTCTTAATTGGACAATCCCTTACTCTAAGACTTTGCTGTCTGATCCTATGCTCTCTTTCAAGAGGAAACAACCCTTCCACACCTACTCTATCAAGCCTGCTAAAAATCTTGTACGTTTCAATAAAGTTGCCTCTCATTCTTCACAAGTCCGTTGAGTACAGATCCAACCTACTCAACCTCTCCTCGTAAGTCAGTTCCTCCATACCCAGGATCAACCTAGTGACCTTCCTCTGGACTGTACTCAATGCCAGTAAAGTTTCCCTTCAATAAGGGGACCAAGTATTCCACCTGTGCTCTGACTAGTACCTTGTATAGCTTTAGTAACACCTCCCTATTATACCCCATTTGCCTTGAAATGAAGGACAACATTCCATATGCCTTCCCTATTACCTGCTAAATGTGGATGTCAGCTTTTGATGATTTATGCACAGACACCTGGGCTGTAGCCTTTCTCATTTAAATCATATTGAGCTCTACTATTATTCCTCACATGTTCCCACATTATATTCCAATGACCAGGTTTTTGCCCATTTGATTAACCAGTCTATATCCCTGTGCAGACTCCTTGTGTTATCCTCACCACTTTTTCCCACCTATTTTAGTGCCTTTTTCAAAGTTAACAATAACACATCTACTTTCCTCATTCAAGTAATTAATCAATATTACAAATAGTCGAGACCCCAGAACTGATCTCTGTGACACACCACTAGTTAAAGGTTTCCATTTCTGAAAAATGTCCTCTTTATCCCAACTCTCTGTCTCGAAGCCTCTGTCCATGCCAGTTTAATACCTCCATGGGATTATATCTTATTATGTAGCCTAATGTGTGGTATCTTACCAAAAACCTTCTGAAAATCCAAATATATCATAATCTGCTGCTTCCCTTCAATCCTGCTTGTCACCTTCTCAAAGAATGTACATGATTTCCCCTTCATGAAGTGATGATGACTCTGCTTGATCATTTTTTTGTGTTTCTAAATGCTCTGCTACTATTATCTGTTATAATCACAGAATTTTACCCTAGAGAAGGAAGCCATTCGACCCATCATATCTGTACCAACTCCCAAAACAGGTCATCAGCTAGTCCCATTCTCCATCCCTCTCTCTGCAGCTATCTACATTCATCATTTTCAGAAATATATACAATTCTCCTTTGGAACCCGCCTCCACCACTCTCCCAGGTAGTACATTCCAAATCCTAACAACTGTCTGAATATAGAAGTTTCTCTTCATCTCACTCCCAGTGTCTTTTGTTGACGGTCTTGAAACTTTGACCCCTAGTTACTGACGATATTATCCCTCTTTACCCTGTCAATGAGGTCACCTCTTAATCTTTTCTGCTACAAGGAGGAGCTCAATTTCTCTAATCTTTCCTTGAATCTAAAATCCCTCATTCCTGGTATAATTCTAGTAAATCTTCTTTGCACTGTCTCCAAGGCTTTAACATCCTTTCTTAAATAAGGTACTCAGAACGGAACACAATACTCCAAATGTGGGCTGACCAATGATCTGTAGAGGTGGAGCATCACTTCCTTGCTTTTGTACTCTAGGCCTCTATTTATAAACCCATGGATAGTATCAGCCTTCTTAACAATTGTTTCAACTTGTCTGGCCATCTTCGGAGAATTATGCATGTCAACCCCAAGGACCTTCTGCTCCTATACTCCCCTCAAAGATATACCATTGATCTTGTATTCTCTCTCCATGTTTCTTATACGGAAATACATTTTCTCACATTTCTCTGCATTGAAATTCATCTGCCAGGTATCCGTCCATTTGGCTAATTTGTCAATGTCCCTCTGAGTTGGCTCAGTGTCACCATCACAATTGACTAGTCACCCAGCATTGTATCATCTGAAAATGTGGAGATTTTGTCCTCAATACCCATCTCCATACCATTTATATTAATTGGAAAAAGCAACGGTCCCAATATGAATCCCTGAGAACACCACTTTCAATTCCTCTCCAGTCTGGGAAACACTAATCTATACCTGCCCTCTGTTGTCTATCTTTTAACTAACAACTAATTCATCCTGCCAAGGTCTCATCAATCCCAAACATTTCTAATCTACTAACCAGCCTGCCATGTGGTAACCTGTATCTGCAAGTCCAAATAGACTGACATTTTCCTATTTGTGGCTGTTAAACTAGCTTGCCTACACTTACCATCTTTTTGTCTCTTTCACCTTTGAAATAAAGTGTTACACTAGCAGTTTTCTAATCCTGTGGGACTTTTCCAGAACCTAAGCATTCCTGGAAGATTATTACTGTGCATCCACTATCTCTGGAGCTAGTTCCATTACTATTGTAGAGTTCCAACCATCAGGTTCAGCAGATCTATCAGTCTTTAGTCCTTTCTGTTTCCAGTCCTTCCTTCTCTAGTGGCAGTTATTTTATTTATTTTATTTTGTCTCCTCCTTTGCCCCTTGATTTTATATAATTTTGGAATGCTATTGGTGTCTTCAACTGTGAAGACTGATGCAAACTATTTGTTCAACTCTTTTGCCATATCCTGGCTCCCCATTACTGTTTAACCAGCCTCATTCTATAAGGGGCCTATCTTATTTGTGATCACAGATCACATGATTTGATCTATTTAGCTCCCTACCCAACTCCTTGAATCCTCCTCAGTGTGATCTTTAACCAGAGCCTGGGAATAGGCATTGTCAACTTCACAATTGGATCCTTTACATTCTTTACACCAACTGATGGCTCGGCAGACAATCAACAATACAATAACAGTTATGTGTCCAAATAGGAGTTGTTTTGAGATGACACAATGCCATTCTGAAAGGTATGCTGACACCAAACAGATGGAAGAGAATCCCAGAGCCCAGGCTGAGGAACCAGTATCTACCTAGCCCACTCTCCTGCTCTTGCTGCTCTCATTGAGTTACCTTATCAACAGAATTAAAATATTAAATTGTGTTACGTGCTGTGCTGTAAAAAGCCCCCCACTCTTTATACTGAATACCTCATGAATTTTACAGATTACATCGTCCAGTTCAGTGGATACAGAAGATTTGGAAAGAGTCACCCAAGAGAGGAATGAGGCTTTAAAAGAGCTAAAGAAAGTGAAGGTGAGGGAAGGTTACTGCTGCCTGGGATAATGACTTTGTCCTCCTGCATGTTTAAAAAATTCACACATCACAAATTATGATTCATTTTAAAAAGTTTGTTTTTATTTAGAAATGTGGTCCATTGAAGTGGATTCCTTGAATCGGTTCGCACAGGAGGCCGTACCATCCATCATGACAGTGCAGTCTCCTTGTAGAAATTTCCTACTTAGCCCCACTCCTCTGCTTCCAGCCCAAAGCTGGAAGAATTCTTTTCTTTTGTGATTCCATTTTGAAATCTGCTTCCACTTTTCTTTCAGGCAATGAATTCCAGAACATAAGAATTTGGTCCAAATAAAAAGTGTTGTCAGCTCTTGTTGTTTCTCAATGAGTTTTGTGTTCTCTGCAACTCTTCCTTCTGTCATTGAAAGCAATGTCTCCTGATACAGAACATAGAAAGTTACAGCGCAGTGCAGCCCCTCGATGTTGTGCCGACCTGTGAAATTAATCTGATGCCCATCTAACCTACACCATTCCATTATTATCCATATCCTCTGGCAAACCTTAATCCCTTCGAAACTCTAAGAACAACAACCCCCAGCTTCTCCATTCTTTCCATGTAACTGAAGTGCCCGATAGAATTCTTTCTGCACTGTCTCCAACACTTTGACATTCCTCCTGTAGGTTTCACCAGAATTACGTTCTGGTGCTTAAGCAGAGTCTTTAAAGTTTATCATAAGCTGTATATCCAAATCCAAGTCATTAGTATGTATCAAAACAGCAGTGATTGTAACACTCACCCCTGAGGGGCCACTACTGCATACTCCCCTTCAGGCTGAAAACAACTTCCATTAATCTGTCCCTTAGCCAGTTTTGTGCTTCCTTTACTCTCCTGGGTTTAATTGTGTTAGCACATCTAATATGTAGTACACGGTCACAAGCTGTTTGAAAAACCATACGTGTAGCATCATTAATCCTCTCCATTATTACATCCAGAGTCATAATTCCTCTTTCTTAATTCCTGATGGTACTGACTTCTCTTTAAATGAATGTTCAAATGAAGAACTCTTGTTGTTTAAAAGTGATCCAGAATGCTCTTTTCAGAAGAGATCCGGATGGTATGAATTCATCTGAGAGCAATATCCTCGGCTGTGAGACTGACTGTTTCCAGAGTGCCCAGATCGGTCAGATTCATGATATTTATGCAGATAGATCAATTCATTCAGGCTGAGGGATGTCTGCCAGTAAACTGACATCACTGATGTGGTGCGTGCATGCAAAGGTGGCCATTTTTTCAGCCACCTTTGTGTTCACATCAATTATTCCAGTTTTAAAAAGGAGTTGAACTGGTTGGAATCTCTGGTCCGAGGTAATGTGTCTGGAGTCCTGAAGAGGGACGTAGTGATTTAATTGCCAATTAGAGATTCTGCCCTATACAACAACAATCTTTATTTATGTAGTGCCTTTAACTTCATTAAAATCATTCCAAGGCACTTCACAGAAGTATAATGAGACAAAAAACTTCAGATCATATTGAACCATTAACGAAGGCATTAGGACGGGGACAAAAAGCTTGGTCAAAGACGTATGTTTTAAAGAGCATTTTAAATAAGAGAGAAAGAGGTGGAGAGGTCCAGGGAGGTGAGAACACAGACAACCAAAGACACAGCCATCAGTGGTGATATAAAGGCAATTGGAGATCTGCAACAGGCCAGAATTGTAAAGTCACAAGAGTGAGGGAGCATCGTAGGGCTGGAATGAGTTGCCGAGAAGAAAAGGGAATTGAGGACATCGAGGGATTTGAACACAGGTTGAGAATTTTGAATTTGCAGCTTTGGTGAATAAGAACTCGAAGCATCAGTAGGTGAGGGTGCTTGGAAGACTACAATTGCCTGAAGTGAGTGTGGAGCTCTGTCACAGTGACTCCACCAACTGCTGGGATGTGTGCTTCAAACTGGGCTTCCAGCCATATGTCACTGAGCCAGGAGCTGAGAGCGGCTGGATTGTAAAGCAAAACATTTCTTTTCTCTCTCTCTAAAGTTGAGCTGAATGCTGAGACTAAGAATCTGCTGGAACCCCTCACTGATACATTTGGAGGGCCAGAATCAGTCAGGAAATTCCATCTCTCCAGATCATTTGGGCGAGAATACTGCACTGCAGTTTTCAGGGTTTACGCTGCACTGATGTTGATAGAAAGGAGAGAACACCAAACACTTGATCCCTCCCTACCTCACAGGATCAGTCTTCATTTCACTCCCATTCCAATCTGTTTTGGATCACATTAAGGGAATGGGATGGAAGAAAACACCTTCTTTTCCTCTTCCTCCAGTCAAACCCAGCGAGAAGCTCTTGGGCCCTCTGTAAGCAGCAGAGTGAACACTGTATTAATGCATCTGAAATATTTCCTTTCACCTAACTTCACTACCTAAAGGTAGTGTCACCTACCTTTCCAGGTACCTTTCCAGGTAGGTGACACTAACAAGGTCACATTTATTTTCTAGCCTTTGTTAAACTGGGGATATTAGAAACCAACCCAAATGGGCTGCGTTTTGTTAAAAAGAATGAGGAAAGACAACATAAACTGAAGGATACAAATTTAAAGGGCTACAGGAACAGGACCATTAGGATGCTTGAAGGTAGCAGGACATGTTGAAAAAGGCAGTAGAAACAGATTAAGTAGCAATTTTCAAAAGGAAATTAGACATTTAATTGAAGGGGATAGATTTCCTGGACATCGCTGTTAGACTGGGTCTGCAGCAGGTGGTGAAGGAACCAACAAGAGGGAAAAACATACTTGACCTCACCCTTACCAATCTGCCTGTCACAGATGTATTTGTCCACGATGGCATCAGTAAGAGTGGCTACTGCATAATCTTCTTCACGTGATGATACCCCCTATCGTGTTGTGTGGCATTATCACCATACTAAATGGGACAGACCTCAAACAGATCTAGCAGCTCAAGACTAAGTATCCATTCGGCGCAGTGGGCCATTCGCAGCAGAATAACACAATCCACAGCCGCATGGCCTGACATATCTCCCACACAACCTTACAATCAAGTCTGGGGATTAACCCTGGTTCAATGGATGGTGCAGGCGGGCCTGCTAGGAGCAGCACCAGACATACCAAAATGTTGAAGACACTACACTGACTACTTGCGTGCCAAACAGCATAAGCAGCAAGTGATAGACAGAAGTAAGTGATCCCACCACCAATGAATCAGGTCTAAGCTCTGCAGTCCTGCCACATCTAGTTATGAATGGTATGGATAATTAAACAACTCACTGGAAGAGGAGGCTCCACAAATATCCCCAACCTCAAAGATGAGAGAGCCCAGTACATCAGTGCAAAAGATAAGGCTGAAGTTATTATTACAACCTTTAGCCAGACGTGCCGAGTGGATGATCCATCCCAGCCTCCTCCAGTAGTCCCCAGCATCACAGATGCCAGTCTTGGACCAATTCAGTTCACTCCATGTGACATGAAGAAACAGTTGGAGGCACTGGATACTGCAAAAGCTATGAGCTTTGACAATATTCTCACAATAGTACTGAAGACTTGTGCTCCAGAACTTGCTGCTCCCCTAGTCAAGCTGTTCCAGTACAGCTACAACACTGGCATCTATCCAACAATGTGCAGAATTGCCCAAGTATGTCCAGTACACAAAACAATAAGGACAAACCAACCCAGTCAATGACCACGCCATGAGTCTACTCTCAACCCTCAGTAAAGTATTAGAAGGTGTCATCAGTAGTGTTATTGAGTGGCACTTGCTCAGCAATAACCTGCTCAGTGATACACAGTTTGGTTTCCACTATGGCCATTCACTCCTAACCTCATTACAGCCAAACATGGTCAAAAGAATGAATTCTAGAGATGAGGTAAATTGATACCCCTTGACATCCAGGCCACATTTGACCGAGTGTTACATCAAGGAGCCCCTGGCAAGACTGGAATCAATGGGAACTGGGCAAACACTTCCCTGCTTGGAGTGATACCTGGCACAAAGAACAATGGCTGTGGGTGTTGGAGGTCAATGATCTAAATCCCAGAATATCTCTTAGGAGTTCCTCAGAATAGTGTCCTGCGCTCAATCATCTTCAAATCTTTCATTAATACCCTACCTTCCATCAGAAGGTGATATTGGGGAATGTTTGTGATGATTGTACAACGTTCAGCACTATCCACGGTTCCTCAGATACTGAAACAGTCCATGTTCAAATTAAAGAAAATTTCAAAATTTCAGCTGACAGGTTGCAAGTAACATTCACACCACACAACTGTCAGGCAATGACCAACTCCACCAAGAGAGGATCTAAACATTGTCCCTTGACATTCAGTCTCATCACTGAATTCCCCCACTTAGAACCTGGGGTTACCATGAACAGAACTTGAAATTGGACCCATCATATAAATAGTGGCACCAAGGGCAGGTCAGAGGTGAGGAATACTGCAGCAAGTAACTCACCTCCGGACTCCCCAAAGCCTGTCCACCATCTACAAGGAATAAGTCAGACTGTGATGGAATACTCCCCACTTGCTTGGATTGGTGCAACTCCAACAACAATCAAGAAGCTTGACACCATCCAGGACAAAACAACCCACTTGATTGGCACCACATCAACAAACATTCACTCCCTCCACCACCAATGTTCTGTAGCAGCAGTGTGTACTATGTACAAGATGCACTGCAGAAATTCACCAAAGATCCTCAGACAGCACCTTCCAAACCCACTGCTGTCTAAAAGGAGAAGGACAACAGAGACATGAGAATGTCCCCACCTGAAAGTTCCTCTCCCAGCTACTCCCCATCCTGACTTGGAAACATCCCCTGTTCCTTCACTGTTGCTGGGTCAAAATCCTGGAATTCCCTCCCTCAAAACATCGTGGGTCAACCCACAGCAGGTGGACTGCAGCAGTTCAAGAAGGGAGCTCATCATCACCTTATGAAGGATTATTAGGGAATGGTCAATAAATGCTAGCCCACCAGTGAAACCCACATCCCCTAGATGACTGAAGAACATGTGAAATAATTTAAAAGTGAGGATATGAGAATTTAAAACCCAATACAGAAGGATCAAAGCCCAATGTAGGTCAGGAAGGTATTGGGAGAAGGAAACTTCGTAAGGATCCACAGCGTTTTGGATAGGGTGATGTTTATAAATGGATGGTGCACCAGGGTAACATTGGAATAGGTGACAAAGGCATGGGTGAAAATTTTATATAAACTGAGGCAGTTGTTTTAACAGTTAGGAGTTTTGTTTGGGCTATTCCACTGTTGAGTTGGCACCAAATTCTGGTTGAGATATTCGTACAGAGAGTTGTAGGGATGACAATTAAAGAGGTGTACAGCTATTGGTGTAGGTACAGTTGCAGACTTTATCAGTGTTTATAGAATGGTACAACATGGAGGGGGGCCATTCAGCCCATTGCATCTCTCCAACCCTCTGAAGAACATCCCGCCCAGACTCAACCCCCCTACCTTATCCGTGTAACCCTGCATTTCCCATGGCCAATCCATCCTAACCTGCACATCTTTGGACTGTGGGAGGAAACCAGAGCACCTGGAGGAAACCCACGCAGACACAGGGAGAATGAGCAAACTCTGCACAGACAGTTGCCCGAAGCTAGAATCGAACCCACGTCCCCACCGCTGTGAGGCAGCAGTGCTAACCACTGAGCCACCATGCCACCCAAATATTAATTATCTCATTGTAGCAGTGTACCATTACAGGTGTAGGAATGGTTGGCAGTGTTTATATGGGTATATACTGTTATCTAGTTGAAGGGATGATAGTTTCATGAGTACAAGACACATTCAAGAAAAGGAGGAAGGTGTTGTATTTAAGAAATGTATATTGTGTTGGGGAGGGGGATGTGAAAGGGTGAAGGACAGTAGCTGAGGAGTTGGAGTATTTGTGTTTACAGTTATCCTAGGGAGAAGGGAATGGGTAGTGGGTCTTACAAACAGGACGAGCACTGAGGAGGGGGCATGGGGGAAGGAGGAGTAATTAGGGAAAGAAGCAGGATTTCAGGGCAGTGATTCTGAGGATTGGAAGGGATAGTGTAGCTGGGAAGGATGGTGCAGCTGGGAGGGATGGTGCAGCTGGGAGGGATGGTGCAGCTGGGAGGGATGGTGTAGGTGGGAGGGATGGTGTAGCTGGGAAGGATGGTGTAGCTGGGAAGGATGGTATAGCTGGGAAGGATGGTATAGCTGGGAGGGATGGTGCAGCTGGGAAGGATGGTGTAGCTGGGAGGGATGGTGTAGCTGGGAGGGGTGGTGCAGCTGGGAAGGATGGTATAGCTGGGAAGGATGGTATAGCTGGGAGGGATGGTGCAGCTGGGAAGGATGGTGTAGCTGGGAGGGATGGTGTAGCTGGGAGGGGTGGTGCAGCTGGGAGGGATGGTGTAGCTGGGAGGGATGGTGTAGCTGGGAGGGATGGTGTAGCTGGGAGGGGTGGTGCAGCTGGGAAGGATGGTATAGCTGGGAAGGATGGTATAGCTGGGAGGGATGGTGTAGCTGGGAGGGGTGGTGCAGCTGGGAAGGATGGTATAGCTGGGAGGGATGGTATAGCTGGGAAGGATGGTATAGCTGGGAGGGATGGTGCAGCTGGGAAGGATGGTGTAGCTGGGAGGGATGGTGCAGCTGGGAAGGATGGTATAGCTGGGAAGGATGGTGTAGCTGGGAAGGGTGGTGTAGCTGGGAAGGATGGTGTAGCTGGGAGGGATGGTATAGCTGGGAAGGATGGTATAGCTGGGAGGGATGGTATAGCTGGGAAGGATGGTGTTGCTGGGAAGGATGGTGTAGCTGGGAGGGATGGTGTAGCTGGGAGGGGTGGTGCAGCTGGGAGGGATGGTGCAGCTGGGAAGGATGGTGTAGCTGGGAAGGATGGTATAGCTGGGAGGGATGGTGCAGCTGGGAAGGATGGTGTAGCTGGGAAGGATGGTGTAGCTGGGAAGGATGGTATAGCTGGGAAGGATGGTGCAGCTGGGAGGGATGGTGTAGCTGGGAAGGATGGTGTAGCTGGGAAGGATGGTGTAGCTGGGAAGGATGGTATAGCTGGGAGGGATGGTGCAGCTGGGAAGGATGGTGTAGCTGGGAAGGATGGTGTAGCTGGGAAGGATGGTATAGCTGGGAAGGATGGTGCAGCTGGGAGGGATGGTGCAGCTGGGAGGGATGGTGTAGCTGGGAGGGATGGTGCTGAGGTTGCATGGGGTAGAGAAGCAGCGGATGTTTCAAACATCCCTGAGCTCCTTCCCTTTATTGGAGGTGGTGGTTGAGGTGGAGAAGGGTATGACAGGGTTAATGTTTCAAGTCCATTGTGATTCTTCTTTCTGAAGACCATTCACATTGAATTCAAAATATTAACTTCCCAGACGCTGTTAGACTAGCTGGGTTTCTCCAGCACTTTCTGTTTTTAATTCAGATTTCCAGCATCCACAGTATTTTACTTTTATTTGGAGTTTAACAGGATAAAGTGAAGATAGGTCTGTTGGAGAAGGTGAAGTTCTTAACTTTCAGTATCAGCTAATTAGCTTGGCTGGTGATTTCTGCTCCATAGTTGCTGCACTGAACAGTTAGAATAACAATTCTCACCACGTGGCATTGACATGGCATTTGACTTCTAATAAGCTATCAGCTTCTGCCCTCTAACAATATACAGAGCGTAATATTGATATTATAATCTATTTAAACACAAGACCAGAGCAGAGAATGGGTAACCAGAGTTTATTAAAAACTCCACTACCCATGTCTTAATGCACACAAAGGGTGGAATTTAATCCAGGCCACAGGAATCTCCTGGTGAGAGTCCCTCACTCCATCCTTTGAGGATAGCCGATCGGCAGCAGGCCATTCCCAGGATTAAGGACACATCCAGTGGAATCCCTTCCCAACAGCTGCTGACCAGACTGATGCCACCAGCCCTTCATCATAAGCAACATCACTAGGAATTGAGGCAGTTATAAGAGGTACACCCACTAGGAGCTGAGAGACTCAAGACCATAGTGAGTGAGAGCAGGGTGAGGCTTCCCTGGGATTGGCTGGACTGGCGAGGTAGTGGGAAGGGTGTCTGAAGAAAGTGTGGGGGTGGCTATCAGAAGGCTCCATTCCCCCCCCAATGCGAAGGACTGGGTTTTGCGGAAGTGTGATAAGGCACCCAGTCGAACATTGGCATTGGAGTGGATAAGCAACCCATGGACCTTCTCACCCAGGACTTGATCAGGGCTGTGGTCAGAAGGTATGGGATCCTCACCCCACACATGCACCCTTTAGCTCATATAAATGCTTCTTCCTCCAATAGAGCTCCAACAACACTCAAGAAGCTTGACACCATCCAGGACAAAGCAGCCCACTTGACTGGCACCACATCTACAAACCTCCACTCCCTCCACTACTGACACATCCAAATTTCAAAAGCAAAATGCTGCAGATATTGTAAAACTGAAATAAAAACAGAAAATCCCCAGCAAGTCAGACAGCATTAACCGAAATGTTAACTTGGTTACTTCATCCAGAGATTAGGTTAGATTAGATTCCCTACAGTGTGGAAACAGGCCCTTCGGCCCAACAAGTCGACACCGCCCCTCCAAAGAGTAACCCACCCAGACCCATTCCCCCACTCTATATATACCCCTGACTAATGCACCCAACACTATGGGCAAATTAGCATGGCCAATTCACCTGGCTTGCACGTCTTTGGACTGTGGGAGAAAACCAGGGCACCCGGAGAAAACCCACACGGACAAGGGGAATGTGCAAACTCCACACAGACAGTTTCCTGAGGCAAGGATCGAACCCAGGTCCCTGATGTTGTGAGGCAGCAGTGCTAACCACTGAGCCACCGTGCCACCCTAATGTTGGGCATTGAACAACACTTACTTTATAATGTTGACTGCTTTAAGAATTACACCAGAAAACAGTTTAACATCATTGTGCAGATTAACAGTATGACCCATTTGTACGGAATAAAAGCTATATTTATTCATATGAGGCCCTGTACTTTATAGGCAGAAGTGATATATCTGTATTTTGTAGCCTTTATACTGAGTATGGAAATCACCTGTTACATGCTCATGACACTTCCCTGACCTGCCTGGTATGAACTTAATCAGTTAACGAAGACATTAACAGTTCCTGTTGAATCTCCATGCTAGGTAGACTCCAAATAATTGCACTCTACTCACACTCTATAAATTGTCACTTCCTTTCTAAAGTTGCTTTTTTTGTATCTTAGCTTGGTATGTGCAAGGCAAAATGTTTGATTTCGTGTCTCATTTCAATAATGTTTAAATCCTTGTGTTGGTGTTACTGTGCATCGGCTCCACAGAAGGATTGCCTTCCTGAGCGTTCACCATCATTCTCTCAGATCGTGACTTAATTTCAAGCCCTGCTGCACTTTTCCACTGTATCCTAATAAGCCATAAGTCCTTTGTGTCCTAAAATCTACCAATTTCATCATTGAAAAATGTCGAGGGCACGTGATAGAATGTACACCTCCAACAGACAGTGTTAACTCAACATTATTACAATTCTGTTTCTCTCCCCGAGACATTTCCATTTTTGGTTAATGATCTGTGACTACATAGCTGTAAAAAATCCTTTTCTTTTATCTTTTTATTGAGAGCTTCAGTCTCACTAAAGAGGTTTAAGCTAATCCACATTCAACAATCTACTTTGAAAACTCTGCTCACGTTTTGACAGCTGTAACAACAGCTGAGACAACTCAAAATATTTTATAATAATCAACCACAATCTAAATAAAACAACCTACAATATTCTTTAAAAATTCCAATCTTACCATCTCCCGATGTTAACACATTCTTTGAAAGTTCCAAGGCCCAGATTTATATCTTCAGTAAAAATAATCAGTTTTCCTTTGTTAATAGCCTATCTATGACCAGGTTCCTTTGAAATCCATCTATTAGTTTGAGATATATTGCTTGCAAACTTATAGGAATAAGAACATTTCCGAACACTCCATCAATGACAGAGATAAATACATCTGTCAGTTGAATATCCACAGCTCTCTGGAGTAGAAAGTTTCAATGATTCACAACAGAAGTTGCATTAATAAGCATTACATTAATATTTCAAATGCTTAACTTTTTGGCTGTAGCATGCTATTTGGAGATGCCACACATAAATCTGGTTTTCCTCAATGTATCTGTAACTCTCCGTTTCTGAAAACTGCTCTACTTCTGTTCTCTAGTCCCTGTTATTACCCAGGAGGTTCCAGCCAGCCTGCAAGGAAATTTACTGCAAAACTATCATTTCTTATCTGGGCTAACCCAGCCCTGGGCTCCTAGTTTCACAGAATTGTTTTGAACTGAGTGCCCCGCATTATTATGTCCTCTGCATGATAATATGGTGAAGGAAAATTTTATTTGAATCTCTGCAGACACTTCACAAATATGAGGAGAAGGCATAACAATAAATCCCTATTTGAATGTGACTCAGATAACATTATTTTGTTTTAACATTATTAATAAGGTTGTGACAATATATTTATTTAACGTTGTTTCACTTGAACATTGTTTGCCATGGATTTCCTGTTCCGCGGTCAGCTAGCTCTAAGACCTTTTTTTTAACCACATTTTTGCTCCGACATTCAGTCCTGGGATTTCCAGTTTCTGCTCCTGCTGTCAGCTCCTCTTCTCCTTGCCTCATGTAATCCAGCTCCCATTGCCAAACTCTGTTGTTACTTTTAAACTCTCCCCGTCTCCATTTCTCTCCTGGCTCCTGCTCTGAACTTGTAGTGAAGTTCGAGGCTCTGTCTAGTGGGCTATAATCATCAGTGCAGGTAGTTCTGCCATCACTGATTAGCTTGGGCCATTAAACGGAGCGTTCTCAATTAAAATGTCATCAGCTGACTATAATTTTAATATGCTACATTTATATTGTATTTCAGGGGCTCCTGTGGTATAATGATAGTGTCCCTATCTCTGAGCCAGGAGACCTGGGTTCAAGTTAAAAATTTACTAGATAATATCAGGAACAAGGGAATTTAGACACAAGTAATGATTAGAGAAATTGTTGGAGCAGAGAAGATTAAGAGGTGACTTTATTGAGGTGTTCAAAATTATGAACAATTTGACAGGGTAAAGAAGGATATTCTGTTTCCACTCATTGCTTTGTCAGTAACTAGGGATCACAATTTCAAGATTGTCAGCAAAAGAGCTCAGAGTGAGATGATGAGAAACTTCTTTACTCAGAGAGTTGTTGGGATTTGGAATGAACTGCCTGGGAGAGTGGAGGAGGTGAGTTCCATAGGAGGTTTCAAAAGAGAATTGGCAGTATATTTGAAAGCGATGTATTTGAAGGCGACAGAGGTAGAACTGGCGAGTGGGTCTACCTGGGTGACTCTTTCAGGAGCTGACATAGACGTGATGGATCCAATGGCCTCCTTTGGTATTGTAAAATTCTGAGTCCCACCCTCTTCCCGACGTGTGTAATAAAATCTCTGAACAGGTTGATTTGAAAATATCTTCATATTGTATTTTGGGGGCTCTAGTGATTTATTGGTAGTGTCCTAATCGCTGAACCAGGAGGCTTGGTTCAAGTTCCACTTGCTCCAGAGGTATGATCACATCTCTGAAAGTATTGATTAGAAAGTACCTTTATACTGTATTTCTTAATTTAATGTATTTAATTGTAATGTTTATTTATGAACATAGGCATCTGTTCCAATGTGATGATGTTCTAATGTTGTTATCTGCTAATAAAGTTCCTGAAGTACCTAACTCTACAATGTTCTTTTTTATATTCAATGATTTATTTTGTTCTGCAAGTTTTTTTCAGCTGGGGATGCACAGTACTGCACAAGTATGGTACAGAATTTTAACATGTACATTGTTTACTCTGAGCAAGCAATACCCAAAGGAACCTAACTCCAGTTTTATCGCTGATTTCTATAGGAACTGATGGTTTGTTTAATGCTGATTTACTTAAAGTTCTGAATTTCAGGGGCACAATCGCACCTGTAAGTGAGGACTTATTGTATGTCAAAAAGAATGTTTTGAGTGCAATTTGACTGTTCGTTTGGTTCTGATGATAAGCCATATTGAACTTGAAAATTAACCCAGTTTCTCTCTCCACAGATACTGCCAGACCTGCTGAGCTTCCCCAGCATTCTCTGTGTTTGTTTCAGATTTCCGGCATCGGCAGTGTTTTGCTTTTGTTTTAATGTACATGATGTCATTTCCTGAACTGCCATGCAGCATTTTTCTTTAGTCTGGTTTTCCTATTTTTTTCAGCTGCTCTTCATTTTCAATTTCTTCCTCCCCTTCCTTCAGAGGCTATCGTCTTGCTGCTTCCACAGGCACCGATCATATCTTTTATTTCCAGTGTTAATCTGATGAGTTAGATGATGACAATAATTGCTATCCTATTCTGTGAATGTGAAGATTCCTGTACAATCTTGTCTACCTCTAACATTCCTCCCTCTCTCTGAATATGTCTTTGTCTTGCTGTCTCTGTCTCTGGATTACTGTTTTGTATTCTGTCTGGCTTCATGTTTCTCTGTCTCTTATTCTCGTTTTCCTTGTCACTCTTTCTTGCATTCCGTCCCACTAAGTCTTTGTCACTCTCTCCCTCTGAGTCTCATGCTGTGTTTCTTCCTATCTGTCTCATTGATCTTCTCCCTTCTTGGTTCATCTTGTTCCCTCTTTCTCTTATAGAGTCATTGAATCAAAGAGAGGTACAGTATAGAAACGGACCATTCAGCCCAACCCGTCCATGCCGACCAGATATTCCAACCCAATCTAGTCCCACCTGCCAGCACCCGACCCATATCCCTCCAAACCCTTCCTATTCATACACCCATCCAAATGCCTTTTAAATGTTGCAATTGTACTAGCCTCCACCACTTCCTCTGGCAGCTCATTCCATACACGTACCACCCTCTGAGTGAAAATGTTGCTCCTTCAGTCCTTTTTATATCTCTCCCCTCTCACCCTAAACCTATGCCCTCTAGTTCTGGACTCCACCACCCCAGGGAAAAGACCTTGTCTATTTATCCTATCCATGCCCCTCATAATTTTATAAACCTCTATAAGGTCACCCCTCAGCCTCTGACGCTCCAGGGAAAACAGCCCCAGCCTGTTCAGCCTCTCCCTGTAGCTCAAATCCTCCAACTCTGGCAACATCCTTGTAAATCTTTTCTAAACCCTTTCAAATTTCACAACATCCTTCCGATAGGAAGGAGACCAGAATTGCACACAGTATTCCAAAAATGGCTGAACCAATGACTTGTACAGCTGCAACATGACCTCCTAACTCCTATACTCAATGCTCTGACTATTAAAGGACAGCATACCAAACACCTTCTTCACTATCTTGTCTACCTACGACTCCACTTTCAAGGAACTATGAACCTGCACTCCAAGGTCTCTTTGTCCAGCAACACTCTCGAGGACCTTACCATTAAGTATACAAGTCCTGCTCTGATTTGCCTTTAAGCACCTCACATTTATCTAAATTAAACTCCATCTGCCACTCTTCAGCCCATTGGCCCATCTGGTCAAGATCCCTGATTCTTCGCTGTCCACTACACCTCCAATTTTGGTGTCATCTGCAAACTTACTAACTATACCTCCTATGTTCACATCCAAATGATTTATATAAATGATGAAAAGCAGTGGACCCAGCACCGATCCTTGTGGCACTCCACTGGTCACAGGCCTCCAGGTTGAAAAACAACCCTCCACCACCACCCTCTGTCTTCTACCTTTGAGCCACTTCTGTATCCAAATGGCAAGTTCTCCCTGTATTCCGTGAGATCTAACCTTGCTAATCAGTCTCCCATGGGGAACCTTATCGAACACCTTACTGAAGTCCATATAGATCACATCTATTGCTCTGCCCTCATCAATCCTCTTTGTTAATTCTTCAAAAAACTCAATCAAGTTCATGAGACATAATTTCCTGCGCACAAAGCCATGTTGACTATCCCTAATCAGTCCTTGCCTTTCCAAATACATGTATATCCTGTCCCTCAGGATTCCCTCCAACAACTTGCCCAACACCGATGTCAGGCTCACTGGTCTATAGTTCCCTGGCTTGTCTTTACCACCCTTCTTAAATAGTGGCACTATGTTCTTGCTTCCTTTTGTTCTCTTCCTCTCTCACGCTTTCTCTCTCTCTTGAGCTCTCTCTTGTTCTGTCTATCTTTCTTGCTCATCCTTTTCCACTCCCACTTTCACTTTCATTCCCAATTGCCGTTTATTTTACTTTCTCTTTCATTTTCTCCCACTTTCACTCTGATTCTCATTTTCCCTTTCTTCCACTCTTACTCTTTCTCCCACCATCTGTACATTTTACTCATATCCACCATCAATGCCAGAAGCATGCTACAGTGTTGATAGGTCCATTAAAGTTTCCCAGTGTCGCCACCACTTTCTTCAGCACAGATGGGGTTTTAAGGCTCAGTATTTCGGCTACTGGGGGGAGTCCCTAACAAGAGAATGCTATATTAAAATTACAGCTTGGCCATTCCGAAATGATAAGAAACATTTCTTCACACAAGTGATAGTAGAAACCTGCATCACTCTCCCCACAAAAAGCTATAGGTACGAGGAGACACTGAAACTTACAAGACCAAAATCAGCTTTATTCTGCAAAGTTATTGAGGAATATGTGACAAAGGCAGGTAAATGGTTAAGGTGCAAATCAGATCTAATCTTACAGAATGACACAACAGATTGAGGGGCTGAATGGCCTGCAGTTTTTTTTATATGGGTGAAAATTCCCTGGAGTAAATAATTTTCCTGCTCTAAGCATTTACAATTTTTCAACAACCCTTTATCCTTATTTATTAGACTGTTCCAGCAGCATCTGAGGAGAGAAATCAGAGTTAACGTTTTGGGTTGAATGAACCATCAGATGCTGCCAGACCTGCTGAACTTTTCCAGCAATTTCTGTTTATGATTTACAACATCGGCAGATCTTTTAGTTTGTATTAGACTGTTTGCAAAACAAGACCAGGTAAACTGAAGAACAAGAATAACCAAGATACCCCAGAAACGTTGCTCATAAAAAAAGGTGAAGTAAAAGAGGAAGTTTTGTGAAGCGATCACTCACCAACGTCTTGTCTTCCATTCTGCTCAGGATGAAATGGTGGAATCTGAGAAAAGCAGGAAACAATTGACTGATGAGCTGCAGAAAGTTAAACAGGTGAGGATTTAGAGTCCTAGTCTACACTGAAGTTGCGAAGAGGCTGTTTGTTAGGTAGCCTCTATTGGGCCAGTATTCTTGCCCGACCGTGGGTTAGATGCTGTGTCAAAGACTGGGGCTTTCTGGTTCTACACTCACTAATCCATTCGTGTTTCTCGGCCTGTGTACTTCAATCTATTTTTTATTGCAGTATGTTCTGGAGGGATAATGGTTCTGTCACTGAAGTGATGTTAATTTGAGGGAAGAACTTGGAACCTTAGAAACATGTGGTCCATCATGACTGTTCTGGCTGTTTCAAGGGCATATTCGATTCGATCCACTTCCCTGCTCCATCACCTGAACATTCCACCTTTTCAAAGTATATATGTGATATTCTACTGAGGGAGAGCTTAAGCAAATTGATTTTTTTCTGCTTGTACTGTTACCCAGGTCCTATGGCATTCAAAGACACTTTCGCAAAACTCCTGAAATTGATGCAGTGCTGCATTGTCAGTGGAATTGCAGCCTGTGAGGATCGTACTGTACTGTATTATTAGGAGAGGCTATGGCCTAGAGGTGTTACCATTATACTTTTCACCCAGAATAGCATGATAGATAGTGGAAATTGGAAATAAGGATCTAATGATGATCATGAAATGTTGTCATTTGTTGGAAAGACCCACCTGGTTTACTAATATCCTTTGGGGAAGGAAGCTGGCATCCTTACCTGGTCTGGCCTACATGTAACTCCAGACCCCCAGCAACGTGATTGAATCTTAACTGCCCTCTGGGTAAATACAGATGGGCCATAAACACTGACCCAGCCAGCGACATGTGAATGAATAAAGAAAACCAATAGGTTTGATACAGACAGGCGTATTTCTGGATATTCTTGTGGGAGAGACGGTTAAGTGTTGCAAATATAATGGAATAAGAGGTCATATTAGGTGCAGGATATGGATAAACACGATTTCTCAGGGTGCTTCAGTGGGCAAGAGAGAATTTGGGCCCATTGTTGAAATTACTGCAATTTCTATCAGGACAGTATTGGAAAGCCATCCTGCCAAATCATGCCAGACACTTCAAAGGAACACTAACAGAGAATGTTTTTGAGATGCTTGTTGCTAAGCCATGTGAGTAATACCACAGCTTTCTCAGTTATTAATGGCAGATATCTGCTGTGCACTGCTCCAGTGTAAGATCAGAGACCTCCTGTTTGTTTTGTATCCTGTAACTGTGTCTACTATGCTCTGGTTGGTAACCCTGGAAGTCCACTGGATGTATACTGCAGTAGATGACCATTGCCTTCTGCAGGACGGCTGACCAGGACACTCTGATTGCCTGCCGTCAGGTGTACTTCAAGGGTTTACAGGCTGAGAATCAACCTGTGTGATCATGTTATCTTCTGTGGCCCCACAAGGGACTTAAACCCAGGATTCTAGCCCAGTGTTAGAGACATTACCCACTGCAACACAAGACCTCCTCTAGATACTGTTAATTGTTTATAAAAAGAAAGATTTGTATTTTTGTAGCACCTTCACCTCAGGACATCCTATAGTACTTTGCATCCAATGAAATACTTTTGTTTTGAACATCGGTGTTTAATGTAAGAAAGCAGTGGAATGGTGTACAGCACGCTCCCCCGAACAGCAAGATGTAAATGACAGGATAACTTAATAAGAGAATAAAGTACAAGTCAGGACATCGTGGAAACCACTCTGTACCTCTTTGGAATAGTGGCAATGGGATCTTTTACATCTACCCGAGAGGGTGAACAGTGCTTCGGTTTAACATTGCATCCAGCACAGACGATAGATTTCATTGAGCTCTCGGTTTTCCCCAGAGTGGGAGGAGCTCTTCAGAGAATCCAATGGAATATAAACACTGTACCAGACCAACCAGCTAACATCTGTGCTCCATATCAGCCTCCTCACTTCCTCCTTCATGTCAGCCTAACAGAATATCAACTGTTCTCTTCAATAAGCAGGCTTTTTAAATCTTATACAGATTAACACTTGTTTTAAAATAGCACAGGGATGCATTAGGCAAAATGCATTAACGTTGTGCTATCTGTGCATATGGATTGAACCGATCTGGGACTGGATTGTACCAAGTACTCAGACCTGGTGAAGGAAAGGTTACCAGCAGTGAATTATAATTGTGATTCTTTTATTATCATATTTTATTTTAAGGGAATGCATCCAATTAAAGGTTCCAAACCAAATCACTGCAGGTCAAAATCAGTACTATTTGGGTTTTTTTTCAAAGAATTCTATTGAGCATTTAGAATTTTTGCAAATTTCAGCACAAATGGTCAAGGTTTTGTGTCCAAGGAGAGAGCTATGCTCTGTTATCATGAATATTTTGCCCATAAGCATCCCCATCTTCCCAGATAACAGTTCCTGGCTCCTTTTGATATTACAACTATTTGAACAGTTACCATTTACTTTATTCCTCTCCTCACTTGCTGCCACCTGCACATTGTACACTTCCTACAACACAATATTATTGTGGTACTCCATGTGATATTCTTTAAGAAACATACCCACTCCTGTCTATATAAAATCCTATAAATAATACACTCCTACTGATGTAAAATCCTGCATATATCACATTCCCACCTATTCAAAATCCTATATGTATTACACTTTCCACCTTTGCATAATCTGTATATGACAGTTAGTTCAGCATTATCTTGTAGATAACCCAAACTATGTACATGAAATGCAGGAAAATTGTTTTGAACCATGTTTATTGTGGCTATTGGTGTTTAATTTCATTGTCGCGTGTATAGTACATGGGAATTCTGTGCTTGCAAGGTCAGTAGCTTCACTGCAAGAGAATGTTCACAAGCATAAAAGCCTCACAGTTTCTGGCAGAGTAAACAGGCAAAACTGAATCCCTGCGGGGACAAGGCTGTTTTTTCATGTTCACATTGCTGAAGCATGTGAATTGATAGTAAAGCGAAGCAGATGTGCACTTGGGGCGGTTTTTAGGGCCATTATTAAAGACCTTCAACTGGAAAACATTATTTAGAAATAATTACAGTCTAAAAAAAAGACAACATATAAACCTAGGTGTTGCTGATACTGACTTTGCTGACTGGATCAGGAGATTTATTGTGCTACACTTGTCCGTTAATACATCAGGAATGCAAACTGGAATTTCCTCTCATCGGAATAGCAGCAAGCGTGTGAAGCAGCTTCCTGTTGTTCGGTTTCTGAGTCTCTGGTTTTTTTTGCAGGATGCCTTGGGGGAACAGCCCCTGTGTTTGTTCTACTAGAGTGCTGGCGTGTTGCCCTGAACTGCCATGCACCACGATCTGAGTTTCATCTGACTGAGGGGAAACTAGGCAGGGGCTGTACAGATACAGCCATTTAGCCCGACAGGTCCATGTGCCAGAGTTTAGATCAGAGTGGTGCTGGAAAAGCACAGCAGGTCAGGCAGCATCTGAGGAGCAGGAAAATCGATGTTTTGGGCAAAAGCCCTTCATCAGGAATGGAGAAACCACTGCTCACTTCCCTACAGTAACATTTTGATTCTTTCTCCCTTTGGCCAGTTGCTGATACTGACTCTGTGATTCTAAGTTGCACTTCCTAAGCACTCTCTGATAAAGACATTTCTCCTCCATTTCCTGTTGGATTTATTATTATTGATGATCTCTAGTTCCAAGATCGTGATTGTGAAGGAGGAACTTCTTCCCTTTATCTCCCTGGTTGAACCTCTTTATAATTTTTAACAGTCAGGTCACATCCACCCCATTACTGTTCAGCCTGCTCAGTCTTTTCTGAGGGGTAGAACTTCACAGCTTGTGTATCTCCAAGTCTGCTGCACCCCATTTCCAGATAAACAGAAGACCTAAAAATTATCAAGATTAAGCAGCAGTTTCAAGCCAGCATAAAATATACCATTAGTTTGCTTTCCAGAAACAGTAATTGGGATAGGTCCCTGAACATACTGATGTTGCTCAAATATTGGATGGTAACCACAGCTCTCGTGGTCAGTATTTATTTATCAAACAATATCACTAAAACAGATTATCTGGTGTTTATCATATTGCAATTGTGGGAGCTTGCTGTGTGTCTCACATTACCACAGTGACTACACTTTGTGACTATATAGCACTTTGGAATGTCCTAAGGTCATGAAAGGTGTTCGGTAAATGCAAACTTGACTATTTTCCTTTCATTCAGAAGCTTTGATCTTATTTTCTACTCCACCTTCTTATTCCTGACTTTTTCTGTTAGTTCCTACATCATCCCTCATTTCCCCCATTGGTCCCCCAGATCCTCCACTCGTCTCCAGCTTCTCTCATTGGTCCCCCAGATCCTCCACTCGTCTCCAGCTTCTCTCATTGGTCCCCCAGATCCTCCACTCGTCTCCAGCTTCTCTCATTGGTCCCCCAGATCCTCCACTCGTCTCCAGCTTCTCTCATTGGTCCCCCAGATCCTCCACTCGTCTCCAGCTTCTCTCATTGGTCCCCCAGATCCTCCACTCGTCTCCAGCTTCTCTCATTGGTCCCCCAGATCCTCCACTCATCTCCAGCTTCTCTCATTGGTCCCTGGCATCTCCCACCAGTTCCCAGCTGCTCTCATTGGTCCCCACCATCTCCCATCGGTTCCTGGCTTCTCCCATTGGTCCTTGGCTTCTCCCATTGGTCCCCATCCTCTCCCATTGGTTCATGACTTCTCTCACTGGTCCTTAGCTTCTCTCCTTGGGGCTCAGATTTTTCCTGTTTCTCCTGTCTTTTCCCAGGGCCACTATCTTCTGTTCGATTTTGATCCCTCCTGGTTAGTTCTCCATTTTTCCTATTGACCCTTGGTTTCAGGAGCTCAACATATTTGACACTTGCATCTTCCTGGTGGATTAACTTCATTGATCACTATCTATTGGGCCTGGGCACCTGTGTATATATTTAAAATCATTGATCAATACCGCAGAGAAGGAGGCAGTTTGGTCTATTGTGTGTGTGTGCTTGCTCTTTATTAGAGCAAGTCAACTAATCCCATTCCTCCTTCATCTAATTCTTTTCTGAGTGTTACAATTGGGATGCTTTCATCATCCTTTTAGGCACCTGCATCCCAGGTCATAATTCACTGTGTTAAAAATTGTTTCCTCATGTTGTCTCTGCTTCTTTTGCCAAACACCTTGAATCTGTGTTCCTGCTTACTGACCCTCCTGCCAACGGAAACAGCTTCTCCTCATGTACACTCTCAAAGCCATTCATGATTGGAATACCTCAATCAAATCTCCTCGTAATTTTGAGCAACAACGTTTCTGTGGGATCACAAGAGGATATGGGGGTGGGGGGGGGGGGGCAGATATACCCCCCACAGGGACAGATCCTGTACTTGAAGAAACAGCAAGAGTCAGAAGGGGAGAGACCCTGCCATTGGACCAACTGGAGCAGTTACTCTAACCAGTCTCAGGACCACTGTGCAGCAGGCCAGAGTACCAGCTGTTCATCTAGGCAAGTCCTGAGAGCACATTGGGAGCCTGCTCTGAGGGTTAGCTATGGTGGAGGAGAGCAGGGTAACTGCTTATCCAATAACGGAGTCAGCAAGAAGGAAAGAGGAGCCCTTGAAAACCAGAAGATAGCCCCAGAAATCAAAAAGGAGACCTGAGGAGAGTCTCATGAAGAGTCCTTGGGAAAAAAGAAATATCCCTGTGTGGAGCGCTCATGTTGAAATGATAGGACCCACAATGATCCAAGTCCAGCAGATGACCTTTGTAACCATCACCTCTCTTCAGTGTTTAGGGCTATATGTTGACATTGTGCAGCCTGTTTTACATTTCTGCCCAGTTTATTGTCTCTAAAGACAAGGCAATGGGCAAAAAGCATTAGTCCTACATAGGGTTAGAGTTACCCCTAACCAGGGCTAATTAAATACTTGCAAACAGCTAACAAGTATAAAGAACCAGGTGGCCACATTCAGTTCTGTGAGCTTTTACAAACTGCAGGCTGCTTACTGTCGACAATTGAACAAAGCAGAAATCTTATCCCACAATCGCTTGACAAATGGGCAATAGGCGAATTGTGAAATATCAATAAGGACGGTTTCACTGGGAAGGACAACATTTATTTCCCAACCCTGACTGCCTTTGAACTGAATATCTCACGTAAAGAGATATCACTGTAGAGCTGGTGTAACATGTAGGCCAGACCAGGTAAGGATGGCAGATTTCCTTCCCGAGAGGATATGAGTGAACTAGGTGGGTTTTTTTAATGAGATTAGTTTCATGGTCATTTATTACTGAGATTAGCTTTCAGTTTTGTATTTATTAATTGAAGTTAAATTGCACCAGCTGTCAAGGTGAGATTTGATCTAGTGTGCTCAAATTATTAGCCTAGGTCCCTGAGTTGTTGGGCCAGTGACATTCAAACGATGCCACCATCCTTTTCCTGCATCCACCCTGTTCAGCCCTGTAAGAACTTTGTAAACTTTTCATTCATGTAAACTCTAGAAGATGCTGAAAGGTCTGAGATATGAGGAAGATTGTCAGTTGGCTTGTTAGCCTTGGAGCAGCAAAGGTTGCGAAGTGACTTATAGAAGTGTACAAAGGGCATAGATAATGAGAATAGGAAGGCTCTTTTTCCTTTGGCAGAGTGTTCATTAAACAAGGGACAAAACCTTCTAATTCTCATCTTAAATCTAAGAGGAGAGGTGGCAAGAATGTCTTTCACTCTGAGGTGGGCAGGAGTCTGGAACTCACTGCCTGAAAAGATGACTGCGTCAGAAATTTGTGTAACATTTAAGTAGTATTTAAGTATTCATTTGTGTTGCCATAGCCTCCAGAGCTATGGGCCATTAGCTGGAAAATGGGATTAGACCAGCACAAACAGGATGGACCAGGTCCAATCTCCTCCTACAACAAGCCCACCATTCCAGGAATCAGTCCAGGCAGCCTTGTTGTTCACCCTCTGGATCATTTATTGAGTAAGGAGACCAAAACTTTGCACATTACTTCAACTGTGTTTCACTGAGATTCTATACAACTGCAGCAAGACTTCTTTACTTGTGTACTCAAATCCTCTTGCAATTACGACCAATACATTAATTTCCTTCCCAATTGTACTGCAGCTGCATATCAGCATTCAATAACTTATGAACAAGGGCACCCTTGTTAGCAGCTTGTTAGCAGCTACCACCACCCATAGGGCTGTTTAAAAACACTACAGTTTTCACATTCTTCCAGTAAACTCGCAGCATCCATATTCCTGAATCTCAGACAACCCAGTCAGAAATAGGCCATTTAGAACAATTTGTCTTTAATTCGGTCTGTTCCTGAAACCACATTATAACTAAGTTCCTGTCCTAACCAGAAAATATTCATAGGACTTGGAGAGGGAGAAACTGCCCGTGATTGTTATTAAAGTGAATCTCAAATACTTAATTTAAAAGGAAAACTGCTGCATAAAAGGCCCCTGCTCATTAATGAGGGAACTATAGCTAATTGCTCCATCCATCACCACTCGCCCCAAGGTGATCAGATGCTGCTTCACCAGAACCACTGGCTGCCAATTTATCACTTTTACTATCCAGCCAAGCGATCAACTTGGTGGCGGACTCTTCAAACCGTGTGGCTTTTTAATTGAGGATACAATTTATTAATTTCATTGCACTGTTCCAGCTGGGCCATGGTCTCTGAAGCCCTGTTCCAGTTGGGCCCTGGTCTCCGGTGCTCTGTTCCAGTTGGGCCCTGATCTCTGGTGCTCTGTTGCAGTTGGGCCCTGATCTCTGGTGCTCTGTTCCAGTTGGGTCCTGGTCTCCGGTGCCCTGTTCCAGTTGGGCCCTGGTCTCCAGTGCCCTGATCCAGCTGAGCCCTGGTCTCCAGTGCCCTTTTCCAGTTGGGCCCTGGTGTCCAGTGCCTTTTTCCAGTTGGGCCTTGGTCTCCAGTGCCCTTTCCCAGTTGGGCCCTGCTCTCCAGTGCCCTTTTACAGTTGGGTCCTGGTCTCCAGTGCCCTGTTCCAGCTGGACCTTGGTCCCAGTGCCCTTTTCAAGTTGGGCCGTGGTCTCCAGTGCCTTTTTCCAGCTGGCCCCTGGTCTCCAGTGCCTGTTCCAGCTGGGCCGTGGACTCCAGTGCCTTGTTCCAGCTGGGCCCCAGTCTCCAATGCCCTTTTCCAGTTGGGCCCTGGTCTCCAGTGCCCTGTTTCAGCTGGGCCCTGGTCTCTGGTGCTCTTTTGCAGTTGGGCCCTGGTCTCCAGTGCCCTTTTCCAGTTGGGCCCTGGTCTCTAATGCCCTGTTCCAACTGGGCCATGGTCTCCAGAGCCCTTTTCCAGTTGGGTCCTAGTCTCCAGTGCCCATTTCCAGTTGGGCCCTGATCTCCGGTGCCCTGTTCCAGTTGGTCCCTGGTTTCTGGTGCTCTTTTCCAGTTGGGCCCTGGTCTCCAGTGCCCTGTTCCAGTTGGTCCCTGGTTTCTGGTGCTCTTTTCCAGTTGGGCCCTGGTCTCTAATGCCCTGTTCCAGCTGGACTGCTGGCCTCCTGTGCTGTTTTACAGCCTGAATCCAGGAGGAGTGGTAGAATTCAGTCTATCCCTTGGTCTCATCCCCAGCATAGATGCAAAGGAAGCTGACAACAGGAACATAGACTATTGTAGTCTGTCCACACACGTGTCTCTACATAGAAAGGTTATTATCAGATGCGCTCCTACATGAAATGCATTCAGAAGTAACTGTTCTTTAACATGAATGAATCTGAGGTGTGAAGTAACTGTACAGAAACCGGTATCCCCCATCACTGAATCACCCTTTATTTACACATGAACATTCCCTGGTTTTAGAACTGTCTTCTCTGAGTCAGCCCTCAGAGTGTCAGTATCTCTGACATTCCCTATTTTATATGTCAGCCAGGGCTCCCTGATTCGACCAGATTAACAGCCCCAGTCAGGGAGCTCATATTCTGTGGGGTCCAACTGGTTGACCTCATTACAGTGCCTACAATATGTGTCTCACTTCCACTGCTAAAGGTGATGGAGCTTTGAGAAACACCTGGAAGGTGTCGTATCATTAAGGGATGATTGCTTTGAGGGGTTTTTGCAGTGAACAGAATTATCGGTATAGCTTACTCAGATATATTCATTGAGTTACAACTCCTCCCTGTCATATCAAAGCCTTGTAGATCGTTTTAAATAACCTTCAAAGATCTGGAAGAAGGTTTACTCGCTGACTGCGAGGTTCCTTCTTGATGAGAACGAACCTTCCAGCTCCAGCAAGCAAACCTACATCCAGAACCTCAACCTGAGCTACGTATCTTCTCCAAACTTGCTAACCATCAAAGATGTTTATACGCACCTTTGGAGCAGGTGGGACTGTAACCCAGGCCTCTTGACTCAGAGGTGGGGTCACTGCCACTGTGCTATAAGGTCCTTTATCAAAGCCTTGGACAATTGCAGCAAGGCTTCCTTCCTCTTGTATTCTCAACCCATTAGAATGATGGCAGTCATACCATTTATTCTCTAAATCTTGCTGCAACTACACATAAATTTATTATATTTCTTCATTTTCGATGACACTCCAATCCCTCTGAACACCAATGTTTAGCAATACTTAGCATTTAAAAAGTTGTTGATTCTATCTTCCTACCAAGGTGAATGACCTCACATTTCCACATATTATATCCTATTTACCAACCTGTAGCCCAGTCATTTCTCCAGTCTATCTGCCTTCACTAACTGCTTGTATTCCCTCACAGCTTACATTTTTATCTGGCATCATACAGCCAACTTGAATACCTTACACCCGATCCCATCATCATAACTGAGGGTCCAGCACTGCACCCTGCTTCAAAATCCTTATCACAGTCTGTCAGCTTGACAATGTATCATTTGTTCCAATTCTATGTTATCTACCCTTTCACTAATCCTCTGTACATAATATTTTCTGTACACACACTCACACAAACACATGTGGACACTGATGCTAACTAGGATATTAATGTTTTGTGATCATAAAAACCATGAAGCAAAGTTAGGCCATTCTGCCCACCATTCAATCATGGCTAACATGTTTCTGTACCCCATTCTCCTGCCTTCTCCCCATAAACCTTTGATCCCCTTACTAATCAAGAACCTATCTTTCCCTGTCTTAAATACATTCAATGACTTGGCCTCCACAGACTCCTGTGGCGTGGAGTTCCATGGATTAACCAGCATCCAGCTGAACAAATTCCTCCTTATCTCAGTTTGAAAGGGTCGTCCTTTCACTCTGAGAGTCTGCGAATCCAACAAGTGGAAACATCTTCTTCACATCCACTCCATCCAGGCCAATCCTGTTGAAGGGCTTATGCCCAAAACATTGATTCTCCTGCTTCTCAGATGTTGCCTGACCTGTTCGCTTTTCCAGCACCACACTCTCAACTCTGACCTCCAGTATCTGCAGCCCTCACTTTCTCCTCTCCATACACTGAGTTTCAATCAGATCCCCCTCAACATCCTTCTAAACTCTGAGGCCTCAGCCACTCTTCATATGACAGTCTCTTCATCCCTGGGCTCATGCCTGTAAATCTCCTCTGGATCCCCTCCAATGGCAGCCCATCTTTCCTTCAATACTGGACTCAAAACTGCTCACAATATTCCAAATGCAGTCTGACTACAGCCTTATGTAGCTTCAGCAATACATTTCTGCTTTTGTTTTATAGACCTCTTGAAATAAAAGCTAGCATTTCATTTGCCTTCCTAACTGCCAACTGACCCTGCATCTTAACCTTAAGGGAGTCCTGAACTGGAACTCCTAGATCCCTAAGATTTCTGAAACATCCCCCCCATTTGGGAAATAGTCTACACATCTATTCTTCCCACCAAAGTGTATAACCTCACACTTTCTCACATGTATCCATCTCGTACTTCTTTGTTCATTCACCTTTCCTATCCAGGTCTCCCTGCTTCCTCAACATGACCCCTCCACCCATCTCTCTGTCAACTGCAAACTTAGCAACAATGCCCTCGGTTCCTTCTTCCACATCATTAATGTACCCCAAGGAAGAAGAAGCAAACAGAGGGAAGGATGAGGTAATCATGGCTGACAAGGAAAGTCAGGAACAGCACAAAAGCAAAAGATAAAGCATGCACTATGGTGAAGATGAATGGGAAGCTATACACTGACCCCTGTGGACCTCCACTAGTCACCAGCTGTTGTGCTGAAAAAGACCCCTTTCTGCACACATTGTGTCTTCCACCAGTCAGCTAAACCTTTATCTATACCTGTACCTTGCCTGAACACATGGGCTCTTATTATATTAAGCAGCCACCTGTGCAGCGCCCTGTCAAAGGCCTTCCAGAAATCCAAACAGATTACATCCACTCTGTTATCTAACTTGCTCATGACTTCCACAAAAAAATTCCACAGATTTGTCAGGCATGACATCCCCTTGATGAAGCCATGCTGACTCTGCTCTATTGTACTATGCACTTCCAAGTACTCCGCAATCTCATCCTGAATATTGGACTCGAACATCTTACCAATGACCGACATCAAGCTAACCAGCCTATAATTTCCTGCCTTCTGCCTCCCTCCTTCCTTAAACAAGGATGTCACAGTTTTGTGTCCTTGCGACCCTCCCTGACTCCAAGTGATTCATGAAAGATCACTGCCAATGCCTCCACAACTCCTCAGCTATCTCCTTCAGAACTCTAGGGTGTAGTCCACTTTCAGACCTTTCAGCTTCCACAGCACCTTCTCCATAGAAGTTGTCACTACACTCACCTCTGCCCTCTGACTCTGTTGAAGCTGTGCTATGTTGCTGGTGTCTTCCACTGTGAAAACCGATGCGACGTGCCAACTCAGCTCCTCTGCCATTTCTAGGTTCCCCATTACTACATTGGGGTCTCTTTTTTTTAGCGATCCAATGCCCACTCTCACCTCTCTCTTACCTTTTAGATAGCTAAAAGAACTCTTGCAATAGTCTTTTATATTACTAGCTAGCTTACACTTATATCTCATCTTCTCCTCACCCCCCCCCCCCCCCATTGCTTTTTAAATTATCCTCTGCTGGCTTTTAAAGGCTTCACAATCCTCTGACTTCCCACTAATCTTCACCACATTGTATACTTTTTCGTTCCCTTCTCAGCCATGGTTACCTCAACCTTCCCTCAGTATATTTCTTCTTCCTTGGGATGAATTTTTGTTGTGCTTCCTGAATTATTCCCAGAAACTCCTGCCATTGCTGCTCCACTGTCTTCCCCACTGGACTCCCCTTCCCAATCAGCTCTGGCCAGCTCCTCCCTCATGTCTGTGTAGTGACCTTTATTGGAATAACATTACATCTGATTCCAGGTTCTCCCTCTCAAACTGCCGGGGGAATTCTATCACATTATGGTCACTGCCCCCTAGGGGGTTCCTTCACCTTAAGCTCCCTAATCAAGTCAGCCCCATTACACATCAATCAGATCCAGAGCTGCCTGTTCCCTAATGGCCTCCATCACAAGCTGCTCCAAAATAACCATCTCGTAGGCTGTTGGCAAATTCCTTTTCTTGAGATCCACTACCAACCTGATTTTCCCAGTCCTCCTGCATATTGAAGCCCCCCCTCCCCCACCCCTCCCCAGTCCCAGTGCCTTTCTTACACACCTTTTCCATCTCCTGATTTATCTTCTGCCTCACATCCTGACGACTGCTAGGAGGCCTGTACACAACTCCCATCAGGGTTCTTGTAGCTCCTCAACCCTATCCACATGGATTCTACAACTTCCAACTCTATCTCACATCTTGCTGTTAATTTAATTTCATTCCTTGCTAACCAGGCAACCTTGCCCCTTCTGCTCATCTGCCTGATCTTTCATTCAGAGACATATCTTTAGATATTTAGTTCTCAGCTCTGTGATACCTTGCAGACACGTCTCTGTGATACCCACAACATTGTACCCGCCAATTTCAATTTGCGATACCAGTTCATTTACCTTGTTCAGTAATCTGCATTGACCGCCCCCTTCTTGTAGTTGTGCCCTTATCTGCTGGGCCTGAGGTTAGATTCCTGACCCTTTCCATACACTCTGTCCTATTTCCCCTTCTGCAAAGTTTATTCACCTCTATTAGCCCATCCCCCCACCTTTAACTTTTTTCATAATTTTCCATTTTCCACTCTCCAACTATTTAATTTAAAGTCCTATCCATTGCCCTGGTGATGCAATTTGCCTGGACTTGGGTCATAGCTTGACTCAGGTAGACCCCATTCCCTCAGAGCAGTTCCCTCCTTCCTCAGTACTCATGCCAATGTACCATGAATTCAAACCTCTTCCTTCCATACCAATCTTTGAACCACACAGTTACTTCTTTAATCTTGTTGGCCCTGTTCCAATTTGCTTGTGGCTGAGGTCCTAATCCAGAGATTATTACCATTTTGATTTGGCTTTTTAAATTTAATGCTGAAAATGTGTTGCTGGAAAAGCGCAGCAGGTCAGGCAGCATCCAAGGAGCAGGGGATTCGACATTTCGGGCATGAGCCCTTCTTCAGGAATGAGGGAAGATGTGTCCAGCAGGCTAAGATAAAAGGTAGGGAGGAGTGACTTGGGGGAGGGGCGATAGGTGGAAGGAGGTTAAGGTGAGGGTGATAGGCCGGAGTGGGGGAGGGGGCGGAGAGGTCAGGAAGAAGATTGCAGGTTAGGAAGGGGGTACTGAGTTCGAGGGATTTGACTGAGACAAGGTGGGGGTTTGTCTCAGTCAAATCCCCCCACCTTGTCTCAGTCAAATCCCTCAAACTCAGCACCGCCTTCCTAACCTGCAATCTTCTTCCTGACCTCTCCGCCCCCACCCCACTCCAGCCTATCACCCTCACCTTGACCTCCTTCCACCTATCGCATTTCCAACACCCCTCCCCCAAGTCCCTCCTCCCTACCTTTAATCTTAGCCCACTTGGCACATCTTCCTCATTCCTGAAGAAGGGCTCATGCCCGAAACGTCGATTCTCCTGTTCCTTGGATGCTGCCTGACCTGCTGCGCTTTTCCAGCAACACATTTTCAGCTCTGATCTCCAGCATCTGCAGTCCTCACTTTCTCCTCAAAGTTTTTAAATTTAATCCCTAGTTGCTCATATTCTCTTAGAACATAGAACAGCACAGCACAGTACAGGTCCTTCAGCTCCTAATGTTGTGCCGACTTTTTGTCCTACTCTAAGATCAAACTAACCTACATACCCTTCATTGTACTATCAGTGGTTAGCACTGCTGCTTCACAGCGCTATGGACCCGGGTTCAATTCCAGCCTCAGGTGACTGTCTGTGTGGAGTTTGTACATTCTCCCCGTGTCTGCGTGGGTTTTCTCCAGGTGCTCCAGTTTCCTCCCACAGTCCAAAATATGTGCAGGTTAGGGTGAAGTGGCCATGCTAAATTGCCCATAGTGTCAGGTGCATGAGTCAGGGGTACATGTAGGGAAATGAGTCTAGGTGGGTTACTCTTTAGAGGGTCAGTGTGGGCATGTTGGGCTAAAGGGCCTGTTTCCACACTGTAGGAAATCTAATCTAATCTATGCCCCGAATGTCTCTGACTCTACTACCACTGCTGGCAGTGCATTCCACACACCCACCACTCTCTGTTTAATGAACCAATCTCTGACATCTCTCCTAAACCTTCCTCCAATTACCTTTAAATTATGCCCCCTTGTGATAGCCATTTCTGCCCTGGGAAGAAGTCTCTGACTACTCACTCTATCTATGCCTCTTATCATCTTGTACACCTTTATTAAGTCACCTCTCATCCTTCTTCACTCCAATGAGAATGGCCCAGCTCCCTCAACCTTTTTTCATTAGACATGTCCTCCAGGTCAGGCAGCATCCTGGTAAATCTCCTCTGCACTCTTTCTAAAGCTTTCCCATCTTTCCAATAATAAGGTGACCAGAACTGAACACAGTATTCTAAGTTTGGTCTAACCAGGATTCTACAGAGCTGCAGCATAACCTCACAGCTCTTATACTCAATCCCCCCTGCCAAAACGCCGTATGTCTTCTTAACAACCCTATCAAACTGGGTGGCAACTTTGAGGGATCTGTGGACGTGGACCCCACGATCCCTCTGTTCCTCCACACTGCCGAGAATCCTGCCTTTAACCCTGCATTCTGTATTCAAATTCGATCTTCCAAAATGAATCACTTCGCACATTTCCAGGTTGAACTCCATCTGCCATTTATCTGCCCAGTTCTGCATCCTGTCAATGTCCCGTTGAAATGTACAACAGCCCTCCACACTATCCACTATTCCAATTTTAGTTACATTGGCAAACTTGCTAACCTACTCTTCCACTTCCTCATCCAAGTCATTTATAAAAATCTCAAAGAGCAGAGGTCCCAGAACAGATCCCTGCAGAACACCACAGGTCACCGAGCTCCAGGCTGAATACATTCCATCTACCATCACCCTCTGTCTTCTATGGGCCAGCCGGTTCTGCATACAGACAGCCAGATTTCCCTGTATCCCATGCCTCCTTACTTTCTGAATGAGCCTATCATGGGGAACCTTAGCAAACACCTTGCTAAAATCCATGTACAACCACATCTACTCCTCTACCTTCATCAATGCATTTAGTCAAATCCTCAAGTAATCCAATAAGACATGTGAGGCATGATCTGACCCTCACAAAGCCATGCTGACTATCTCAAATCAAACTATGGTTTTCCAAATAATCATAAATCCTTTCTCTCAGAATCCTCTCCAATAATTTTCCCACCACAAACGTAATATTGACTGGTCTGTAATTCCTAGCATTATCCCTATTCCCTTTCTTGAACACTGGAATAACATTTGCCACCCTCCAATCATCTGGCACTACTCCAGAGGACAGTGAGAACGCAAAGATCATGGCTAAAAGCACACAGCATTCGCTTCCCTCGCTTCCTGTAATAACCGAGAGTATATCCTGTCTGGTCCAGGGGATTTATCTATCATTATGATTTTTAAAATTTTCAGCACATCCTCCTTCTTAACATCAACCTGTTCTCGCACATCAGTCTGTTTCACACAGTCCTCAGAAATGTCAAGGTCCCTCTCAGTAGTGAATACTAAAGCAAAGTCTTCATTGAGGACCTCCCCAACGTCCTTCCACTCCAGGCACAAGTTCCCTCCCCTTTCCCTAATCGGCCCTACCCTCACTCTGCCCATCCTCCTGTTCCTCACGTTAGGTGTAGAATGCCTTAGGATTTTCCTTAATCCACAGCTTTTCCTGCCCCCTTCTAGCTCTCCTAAGTCCATTCTTCAGATCCTTCCTGGGCTGATCCTTGCTTCCTCAATCTGAAGTAAGCTTCCTTCTTCCTCTTGACTAGATGTTCCACATCCCTTAATACCCAAGGTTCCTTCACCCTACCATCCCGTCCTTGCCTCCGTGGGACAAACCTGTCCAGCACTATCAGCAAGTGCTTCCAAAACAACCTCCACATTTCTGTCATGTGTTTCCCTGTGAACATCTGTTCCCAATTAAAGTGCCCATAGTTTCTACCTAACGGCATTGTAATTCCTCCTCCCCCAATTAAATACTTTCCCATACCATTTGTTCCTGTCATTCTTCATGAGTCAGGGAGCTGTGATCACTCTCACTGAAATGCTTTCCCACCGAGAGATCTGACACCTGGCATGGTTCATTGCCAAGCATGAAATCCAATGTGATCTCCCCTTTAGTTGGGCTATCTACATATTGAATCAAGAATCCTTCCTAGAGACAACTGACAAACACTGCTCCATCCAAACTATTTAAACTAAGGAGGTTCCAGTCGATATTGCAGAAGTTAACCCTGTTACTTCTGCACCTTTCCAAAATCTGCCTCCCAATCTGTTCCTCTGTGTCTCTGTTGCTATTGGGGAGCTCTATAGAAAACTCCCAATAAAGTGACTGCTCCTATCCCGTTTCTGACTTCCACCCGTAGAGATTCTGTAGACAAACCCTCCTCGATGACCTCCCTTTCTGCAGCTGTGAGACTAGCCCTGATTAACAATGCCACTCTCCCACCTCTTTTACCTCCCCCTCTATTCCTTTTGAAACACCTAGACCCTGGAGTATCCAACAACCATTCCTGCCCCTGTGATATCCAAGTCTTCATACGGGCCACAACATCATAGTTCCAAGTACTGATCCATGCTCTAAGTTTATCACCCTATTCCTGATACTCCTTGCATTAAAATAAATATATTTTACCCTATCACACTGACTACAATGTTGCCCTACCAACAGTCTGTCCCTCCTCACAGACCCGCTGCATGCTGTATCTAGCTGTTCACTAGCTACTCCATCCTCAGATGCGTAGCTCCAGTTCCCACACGCCTGCCAAACTATTTTAAACCCTCCCAAAGAGATGTAGCAAACCTCCCACCCAGGATATTGGTGCCCTTCCAGGTTAGGTCCTTCTTGTACAGGTCCCACCTTGCCCAGAAGGTATCTTAGCAGAATCTCTTTCCTCTTTCTATCTACCTTGGTATCTATGTGGGCCATGACAACTGGATCTTTCCCCTCCCACTCTGAAGTTCCTCTGCAGCCAGATGAGATATCCTGAACCTGAGCACCAGGCAGGGAGTACAGCCTTCGGATCTCCTGATCCTGGCCATGGCGAAGTGTCGATTCCCCTGACTCCAGTATATTGTCCTTGAGTATAACCGTATCTCAATCTTCTCCTCACTCTTGAATGGCTTCCTGTACCACGGTGCTATAGCCAGTTTGCGCCTCCTCCCTACAGCTCCCGCTCTCATCCACACAGGGGACAAGAATCTCAAACCTGTCAGATAAGCTCAAGGGCTGAGGCTCCTTCAGCACTACCACCTGGACCCTTCTACCAGCCTCACTTGTAGACACAAGCTCCTATCACTGACCACTGACCGTCACATCCTTCCAGAAGCTGATTGATCATGAGACAGATTGGAAGTCTCTGTGTGTGGAGCGTAGAACATTGACATACCAATGCAGCAAGCAAGTATCTGCAAGCCTTTATTGGACAGGGTTGGATTTTAAATCTGACACCTAGTGTACAGTGTAGTTTTCTTATACACATCTAAGAAAGGATACAACAAGTAAAATCAAAATGCCGCAGATGCTCAAGTTCAGAAATGTACATGTGTGCGTGTCTTTCAGCCAGTGGCAGTGTGCATGTGGCTGTGTGAATTGGTCATGCCATTTGTGGATGAGAGAGAGCATGTGTCTTTGTGTTCATATGCCAGTTATGGCAGTGTCAGTCAGTAAGTGGCCTGTGATTATCTGTGTGTCACGAAGTGTGTCAGTCATGTGAGTGTGTGTATCCATCAGCAGTTCATTTTTAAGTCAGTGCTTGATCTGTTTATGTTTCAGTCAATGGCTTTGTGTGCGTGAGTCAGTTGCTTTGTGTGTGCATCTGACATTCAGTCAGTGTCTGTCTGTATCTGTATGTTCGTCTTGTCAGTTAGATTGTGTGTCAGTCAGTGCCTATGTGTTGGTGTGCTTTTCAGGTCAGTGTGTGTCACATGTCATTGCCTGTTCGTGTGTCAGTTAGCATCAGCTTGTGTGTCATTCTCTGCCAGCGTGTTTGTGTGTGTGTGTCTGTCTGTCTGTCTGTGTCTGTCTGTCTGTGTGCGTGCGCGTGCGCATGTCTGTGTGTGTGTGCACATGTCTGTGTGTGCGCGCGCCCGGCTGTGTGCGTGTCTGCATGTGTGTCTGTGTGTGCGTGTGCCTGTGTCTGTGTGCGTGTCTGTGTGTGTGTCTGTTGTGTCAGTGTGTGTCTGTCTGTGTGCGTGTCTGTGTGTGCACGCGTGTCTGTGTGTGCGTGACTGTGTGCACGTGTCTGTGTGTGCGTGACTGTGTGTGCGTGTGTGTCTGTGTCTGTGTGTGCGTGTCTGTGTGTGCGTGTGTGTCTGTGTCTGTGTGCGTGTCTGTGTGTGTGTGTGGTGAATGAGTGAGTGCCTATTTGTGTGAGAGTCAGACCGCCAATTCCATTTCAAATGCCACCAACTCTGTCATCCTTTCTGACCCTTTTTCACAGGAAGCTAAGAGTGCAGTCGAAGAGTGCCGAGCTCTGCGGAATCGAATCCAGCTGGCTGAGGCAGCCCATCGGCAGGCACAGGGCATGGAGATGGACTACGAGGAGGTGGTTCAGCTGCTGGAGGCTGAGATTACAGAGCTCAAAGCTCAACTGGCAGATCAGCAAGGGCAGACCAAGGCAAGGCACAGAGTCACCCCTTGTTACTGTAGCAACACCATGGTCATCGAGCATGTTCTGGATATGTTTGTTTTTACCCATCCCTGCAAAGTAGGTCAGAGCCTGTCAGCATATGACACGGCTATCGAGAGGAATTCAAGCAAGAGACTCAATGTGACGGCTCTATCACTTGAGTGAGCTATTAACACAAGGGCAAGTGAGCTGTACAATAGTCTAACTGGTTCACTCCTAATTCAGCTTTCCAAACAATCACTAGTGAGTGAGCTTATTGTGTTTCTTTTCTCTCATTTAAAGGAGTGCCCAAGCCATTGTGAGCTCCTCTGGTGTGGAGCAAAGGGGCCTTTCGGTTCACGTGGGTTAGTTTTAAATCCATGCTGTCTGTAAATTGTGAGAGCCATGGGAAGGAAAACAATCTTGTTTTCTTTATTCCTCTGTGGATGTCAGTGATGAGATCAGCATTTATTGCATGTTTAACCCCAGAAAATGTAGGAGTGCTGAGGCCATGTTCTTGAACCACTGAAGTCCAGCTGTTACCAGCTGAATAGTTCATTGGGCTTTTCGGATTGTGGTGTGAGATAGGAGTCCAGGACCAAAATACTCCAGAGCAAGAACTGGCTTGAAGGTGGTGGTGGAGGGTTGTTTCTCAGACTGGAGGCCTGTGACCAGTGGAGTGCCACAAGGATTGGTGCTGGGCCCACTATTTTTCATCATTTATATAAATGATTTTAATGTGAACATAGGAGGTGTAGTTAGTAAGTTTGCAGATGACACCAAAATTGGAGGTGTAGTGGACAGTGAAGAAGGTTACCTCAGATCACAACAGGATCTTGACCAGATGGGCCAATGGGCTGAGGAGTGGCAGATGGAGTTTAATTTAGTTAAATGCATTTTGGGAAAGCAAATCTTAGCAGGACCTATACACTTAATGGGGAGTGTTGCTGAACAAAGAGACCCTGGAGTGCAGGTTCATAGCTTCTTGAAAGTGGAGTCGCAGGTAGGTAGGATAGTGAAGAAGGCGTTTGGTATGCTTTCCTTTATTGGTCAGAGTATTGAGTTGGGAGGTCACGTTGCAGCTGTACAGACATTGCTTAGGCCACTGTTGGAATATTGCGTGCAATTCTGGTCTCCCTGCTCTCGGAAGAATGTTGTGAAACTTGAAAGAGTTCAGAAAAGATTTACAAGGAAGTTGCCAGGGTTGGAGGATTTGAGCTACAGGGAGAGACTGAACAGGCTGGGGCTGTTTTCCCTGGAGCGTCGGAGGCTGAGGGGTGACCTTATGGAGGTTTATAAAATTATGAGGGGCATGGATATGGTTTAGGGTGAGAGGGGAAGGATATAAAAGAGACCTAAGGGGCATGGGGATAGGATAAATAGACAAAGTCTCTTCCCTGGGGTGAGTGAGTCCAGAACTAGAGGGCATAGGTTTAGGGTGAGAAGGGAAAGATATAAATGCAACCTAAGGGGCAATTTTGTCACGCAGAGGGTGGTACGTGTATGGAATGAGCTGCCAGAGGAAGTGGTGGAGGCTGGTACAATTGCAACATTTAAAAGGTACCTGGATGGGTATATGAATAGGAAGGGTTTGGAGGGATATGGGCCGAGTGCTGGCAGGTGGGATTATGTTGGGTTGGGATATCTGGTCAGCATGGACAGGTTGGACCAAAGGGCCTGTTTCCATGCTGTACATCTCTATGACTCTATGATTCTAAGTAAGAATGACAGGCTTCCTCCCCTCAATGATATTAGTGAACCATTGAGGGTTTTAGCCATCACATATTACTGACATCCACATTTCCAGAGCTTTCTAGGCAAAGCATTCAGCCCTACTATTGATATCATTCACAGTCTCTCAGCACAGACTTCAACATGTTGGAAGGGGCTGGGTGTACTTTCAGCCTGGGACCAGATATTGTGACCCCCAAAATACCAAGAAGCACAGTAAGTGTGTGACATGAGCCTCCAGGCTAGTTTATACAATCCACTGCTCTGTCTGAGATTTGCTCTCAGGATTAATGGTTGGAAAAACATCACCACACAACTGGCTCCCTCCTTCCACTTCTGACGGTTACAGTATGGTAAAATGGTGAGAGGTTGATGGCAGGGCAGCAAGTACAGGCAGTGGGCACCAGTTCTCGCATGTTGTTCCACTGCGACAGCGGAAAGATGATACTAAGGGCGAAATGATGTCACTGGGTTAGAGAGGCAGAAAACAGAGGGAAGAGATTCTGAATGGATTACATTGCTGTCACATCCCATCACCTTACACTCTCTCACTCAGTCATTCACTCACTCCCTCACTCTCTCACTCCCACACACTCTCACCCACTCATTCACTCCCTCACTCAGTCCCTCACTCCTTCCCTCAATCCCTCACTCAGTCATTCACTCACTTCCTCCCTCACTCCCTCCCCCACTCACTCCTTCTCTTGCTCACTCCCTCACTCACTCATTCACTCTGCTGTGGGTTATTGGAGCGACAGCCTGGCCACGGGTTGGAGTGGTCAGGAACAGGACTTTCTAAAATCAGTTCAAAACATCACCATCAAGTAACAGGACAAGGTGATTCTAACAGGTGCCTTTCCTGCAGGATGACACCCAGGATCTAAGAAAGCGAATTGCTGTTCTTGATTGCCAGTTACGGAAATCAGAGATTGCGAAGAAAACGTTTGAAGTTTCTACTGAAAAGCTGCTGCAGTTTGTGGAGGTACAGAATATATACCAGACTTGGGACATACACCAGACCAGGAGATATACACCAGACTGGGGATATATACCAGACCGGGGATATACACCAGACTGGGGATATATACCAAACCAGGGATATACACCAGACTGGGGACATACACCAGACCAGGGGATATACACCACACTGGGGATATACACCAGACTGGGGATATACACCAGACTGGGGACATACACCAGACTGGGGATATACACCAGACCGGGGATATACACCAGACCAGGGGACATACACCAGACCAGGGGATATACACCAGACTGGGGATATACACCAGACTGGGGATATATACCAGACCGGGGATATACACCAGACCAGGGGACATACACCAGACTGGGGACATACACCAGACCAGGGGATATACACCAGACTGGGGATATACACCAGACTGGGGATATACACCAGACTGGGAATAAATACCAGACTGGGGACATACACCAGACCAGGGGATATACACCAGACCAGGGGATATACACCAGACTGGGAATATATACCAGACTGGGGACATACACCAGACCGGGGACATATACCAGACCGGGGATATACACCAGACCAGGGAACATACACCAGACTGGGGACATACACCAGACTGGGGACATACACCAGACCAGGGGATATACACCAGACTGGGGACATACACCAGGCCAGGGGATATATACCAGACTGGGGACATACACCAGACCAGGGGATATTCACCAGTCTGGGGACATACACCAGACCAGGGGATATACACCAGACCAGGGGATATACACCAGACCAGGGGACATACACCAGACCAGGGGATATACACCAGACTGGGGATATATACCAGACTGGGGACATACACCAGACTGGGGACATACACCAGACTGGGGACATACACCAGACCAGGGAATATACACCAGACTGGGGATATATACCAGACCAGGGATATACACCAGACTGGGGACATACACCAGACTGGGGACATACACCAGACCAGGGGATATACACCAGACTGGGGATATACACCAGACCAGGGGATATACACCAGACCGGGGATATATACCAGACCGGGGATATACACCAGACTGGGGACATACACCAGACTGGGGACATACACCAGACTAGGGGATATACACCAGACTGGGGATATACACCAGACTGGGGACATACACCAGACTGGGGACATATACCAGACTGGGGACATACACCTGACTGGGGACAAACACCAGACTGGGAGACTGGGGATATACACCAGACCAGGGGACATACACCAGACCGGGATTATATACCAGACCGGGGATATACACAAGTCTGGGGATATACCAGTCTAGCGATATATACCAGACCGGGTACATACACCAGACCGGGATTATATACCAGACCGGGGATATACACAAGTCTGGGGATATACCAGTCTAGCGATATATACCAGACCGGGGACATACACCAGACCGGGATTATATATCAGACCGGGGATATACACAAGTCTGGGGATATACCAGTCCAGCAATATATACCAGACCAGGGACATACACCAGACCATGGATATATACCAGCCCGGGGACATACACCAGACCAGGGATATACACCAGACCGGGATATATACCAGACTGGGGATATATATCAGACCGGGGATATACACCAGACCGGGATATATACCAGACTGGGGATATATACCAGGCCGGGATATATACCAGACCAGGGATATATATCAGACCGGGGATATACACCAGACCGGGGATATACACCAGACCGGGATATATACCAGACTGGGGATATATACGAGGCCGGGATATATACCAGACCGGGGATATACACCAGACCGGGATATATACCAGACTGGGGATATATACCAGGCCGGGATATATACCAGACCGGGGATATATATCAGACCGGGGATATACACCAGACCGGGATATATACCAGACCGGGGATATATATCAGACCGGGGATATACACCAGACCGGGATATATACCAGACCGGGGATATATACCAGAACGGGTATACTCTCAATTGGAGACGAGGGATACTCTCTGCGCACATCACTAGTTTCTCTCTGATTCAGTTCTACAATGACCCAGATTATTACGTATTAAGCCATCAAGGGCAGGTTAACTGAAATGGTGTAGGGTTTGGGTTCAGCTCTTGCGGACGATGAAGACCAAAAGGGACCAATTTGGCTGAGTGTTTCAGTGTTGTAAATGCTGTGTACCTCAATGTGACATCGTCCTGTTCCAGTCCAATGTAGTCTTAACTGAGTGCTGATTGAAACATATGCTTCTCTGTTTGTTTCCAGGTGGTGCATGAGGTTCTTGCCGAGTCTCCAGCTGCTCTAACTCATGCCAGGTATGTAAACACAATAATCTGACGATAACTACCCATGTACTGAAATGGGAACGGGACTAGTGCTTTGATAATCAAACCCTGCAGTCTTTAGTGGGAGGAACTGAGTGAAAACCCTGATATGCTCCAATAAAGAGTCAGAAAGAAGCGACCTGGGTGGGTAATGTTTAGTTAAGGTGTGTTTCCACCTCATTCTAGCTTCCAGTCAGCCTTCTTGTTAGATCTGGCTGTCAGTTTGAGAATTTGCCGAAAAGCAACTGTGAGAGCTGTGGGCTGAAATGATTCAGGTTGCATTAGCAATTTCATCAAAATCTCAGGCAGAGAAGTCTCATTCAAGCTCATTAATGTGCCTGTTACTAATATCACACAGCGCAAATCCATCTTAATGATTCCAGACAAAAACAATATACCCAGAACTTCTCACAGCAAAAGGACTTCATGATTTTATTGTAAGTTTAAACCAAAACTGTTGGAGAATGTTATGCACTGTGTGTTAATGATGTGACTCTGTATCAGCTGATGTTCGGTGGGTAGCACTCTCACTCTCACCTCAGAAGCTCCTGGGTTCAATTTCCCTTCCAGAGATTTGAACACATTGTATAGTCTGACACTCCAGTACAGTGCTGAGGGAGTGCTGCACAGTTGGAGATGCAGCACTAAATCAAACCCCTGTCTGCCTATTAGATGAATGCAAAATCACAGTGCAACAAGTGCAAGGGGAGTTCTCCCCAATATTTATCTCTCAACCAACACCACTGAAACAGGATATCTTAATTACTGACTTGAGTACTGCTGAACAAAAAACACAGTTTGTTGAAGTTTTTCATCTTGCCTTGATCAGGACAATCCACACGAATACCAATCCAGGTGCTGACAATTAAAGCTGATTAAGATAAAAACAGAAAGTACAGGAGAAACACAACAGCCTTCCATGGACAGAGAAATAGAGTTAATGTTTTGGGAGGTCTGTGGAGAGAAGCCAAGTTAATACCTTGGGTCCAGTGACTGTTCCTTAGGACATATAGTGAAGAAGGTTTACTGGACTCAAAACATTAACTCTCATGTCTGTCCACAAAAGCCTCCAGACTTGCTGGGATTGTCCAGCACTTTCTGATTTCTAACATCTGCAGTTCTTTCAGTTTTTAAACATTTTTTGAAACCAATGAGTCTCAACTTGACGAACCTGTTTGAACTCAACAAGATAGGGCCAGCCATTCTTTGCTTCATTTCTCAGGGCACTGCTCTGACCAAACACAGTCAGTCTGCCTGGTTTAAATGTAAATGAAGCCTGATAGGTAACCCCCAATTATCACTAACTAATGCATTCTCTGTGGCAATGCCTTTACTAATTAGAGTCCACTTGCAAACCAATCAGCACTCTCCTCTCATGCAGTGTAGATGTTGATTTACCCCTTGAGTTGATATTTCTTCTGAATTAAGATTAGAGTGGTGCTGGAAAAGTATAGCAAGTCAGGCAACATGTGAGGAGCAGGAAAATCGACGTTTCGGGCAGGAGCCCTCCATCAGGAATGAGGCTGGGAGCCTCCGGGGTGGAGAGATAAATGGGAGGGGGGTTGGGGCTGGGGAGAATGTAGCTGAGAGTGCAGTAGGTGAATGGAGATGGGGATAAAGGTGATAGGTCAGAGAGGAGGGTGGAGTAGGGAGATAGGCAGGTAGGACAGGTCATGAGGATTGTGCTGAGCTGGAAGGTTGGAACTGGGGTGAGGTGGGGGGAGGGGAAATGAGGAAACTGTTGAAGTCCACATTGATGATCTGGGGTTGAAGTGTTCTGAGGCGAAGATGAGGCATTCTTCCTCCAGGCGTCTGGTGGTGAGGGAACGATGGTGAAGGAGGCCCAGGACCTCCATGTCCTCGGCAGAGTGGGAGGGGGAGTTGAAATGTTGGGCCACTGGACAGTGGGGTTGGTTGGTGCAGGTGTCCCAGAGATGTTCCCTAAAGCGCTCTTCTCGCTGAGGTTATGAAAATACAAGCTGTTTGTTTGCTTCATGAGTACCTCCTAATTTGTTGGATTTCCTTCCAGTGAAATCTCACCTACCAGTTTCAGCTTGTAATACCCAGAGACCTTTTCCCTGCTTCTTGTATCAAGTGATGGCCTCAGTGATTCAGTTGAAACAAACAGCCCGTTAACTGAACTGTTGAGACCTGAATCCCCAGCTTCAAGCATGGGTCGATGCTAATCCTGTGGCCTTTCTTAGCCTCAGTGTCCGTGGGGTAGGGAGAGAGCATAATGTCTGCTCCTTTGGTTTTATTGTCTTAGAAAGTTAGGATAGGATTCCTGCACCTGAACAATATCTAATAAGTGTTCATTGGAAGGTCATTCTGATGACATTCTTACATGTTTGAGCAGAGCCCTACCTTCTGCTTTACAGAGCTGCTGTTGGCCTTGTCCTGGAATATGTACTTGGAGTGGTTTCCGATCTTCAGGAGCAGAGACTGGTGACCTCTGCATTGCTGGCTGTTGGCATAGGGACTGTGTGATGTGAGGGTACCCATGGTAGTTATCCTTGGATCATTGATTCAATCTCTAACCAATGCTAGGCAAGCTTCAGTCAGACCACATCACCAGACCTTACCAACCCCTGTGCAAAACTAAGTCCCAAGAAAAGCCAGCAGCTTCTGGAGAGGAGACAGTGGGGTGGGAATTGACAGGGGAGAAATAAGCTGGTAACCAGGTACTGAGGACAAATGTTGTTTCCAAGCCCTCCGTTAGCACAGCAGGAAAATAGAAGGTTCACTAAAGAGTTGAGATTTATTTCCTGTAACTTTCTCACCTGAGGCCCAATAGTGCTTTCTAGCCAATGAAGTCTCTTTTTGTAGTGTAGGAACGAAGGAACATGGCAACCAGTTTGTACATAGCAAGATCCCACCAACAACAATACAATAATGGCAGGATAATTATTTTAAATGACATTAGTTAAGGGTAAAATACTGGTTCCAAGATTGTGTGGCTGGCTCCTGTTCATTTTTAAAATAGTAGCACTTTATGTGCACTTGAGAGAGAAGGCAAAGCCTTAGTCTAACATCTCATCCAAAAATGGCGCCTCTGACAGTGCAGCGCTCCCTCAGTGCAGCGCTCCCACTGGCGTAGAGAATTCCAAAGATTCACAAGCCTTTGAGTGAAAGAATTTCTCCTAATCGTGATCCTAGACAAGCCCTATCTGGAGACTGTGATTCTAGTTTGAGAATTTTATCAGCATCCTGCAGATGTGTCAACACAGATAGAGGCCTTTTGCCTATAACTCTGAAGTCCATGCCAACACAATGAATGTCTAAAGACAGCTTAAACGTTACAAGAGTTTCTGATTCAACCACCCTTTTCAGGCAGTGAGTTCCAGACTCCCACCACCACCCTCTGAGTGAAAAAAACTGTGCTCAACTCTCCTCTTAGACTTCTATTCTTAACTTAAATCTATGCCTCCCCCCAAGTTGTCGATCTGTCCACTAAGGGAATAAATGCTTTATTATCCATCTTACCCGCACTCCTCATCAACGTACACACTCCTATCAAGTTCCCTGTTTGCCTTCACTGCTCCAAAGAAAACAACTCCAGCCTATTCAGTTTTCTCTTGTAGCTCAGACCCTGCAGCCCAGGCAATATCTGGTAAATCTCAGCATCCTCTCCAATGAATCATATCCTTGCTGTATGCCCTGTCAAGTCCTTCAGAATTTTATACTTTACAGTGAGGTTATCTCTCATTCTTCTAAACGTTAGGGACTATCCTGAGCCTCTTGTCATGGAACAATCCCATCGTTCCAGACAGCAGCTCAATAAGCCCTCATTTCACTCCTCCTGAGGCCATGACTCAAGTAGATATTGCAAATCTCCCAGATCACTGCACTCTACCAATTGTACCACTTTCAGTGGTTCTGACACAGACTGGCTAGCCCTTAATGGCTCGAATTCCTCAAAACTTTCCATCTCTCCATCTCTCTCACCTCCATTAACTTGTGCAATTCAACTTACCTCTTTTAATGAGAATTTTATCACTTCTACCAATGTTTCCCAAATGACTCAGCACCACATTTAATTTGATTGCTCTTTTGTGAAGCATCTTGAACACCTTTGTTCAATACGGGTGCTATATGAATGCAAGTGGGGGGGATACTAGAAAATGGTGGTCATAAACTCCACTCACTAGAGTGCTCACTTATTCCAAAATAAGAACTACAGTGAAAAAAGCATGGTACACAGTACAAATTTACATAAAACTGAACCATCTTCACATTTATTTGTTTGGTATTTTATCTTCCTTCATTCACTGTTAATCTCAGCCTTTAGACATCAGCATTATAATTCTGAGTTCATATTTAATGGGTAAGGAAGAACATAGGAATTTCACATTGATAACTGTTCATCAGAATCACCTCCTTTTGCTTTGTACCATTGTCTTTTTGTTTCATTTTCTCGCACCTGCCTTCCACAGGAGACAGGAAGGTGCATCAGAGCCCAATAACACAGTTACAGAGATGTACAGCACAGAAACAGACCCTTCGGTCCAACTCGTTCATGCCAACCAGATATCCCAGCCTAATCTAGTCCCCTTTGCCATCACTGGGCACATATCCCTCTAAACCTTTCTTTTTCATGATGTGGAGATGCCAGTGTTGGACTGGGGTGGACAAAGTTAAAACTCACACAACACCAGGTTATAGTCCAACAGCTTTATTTGGAAGTACTAGCTTTCAGAGTGCTGCTTATTCATATACCCATCCAGATGCCATTTAAATGTTGTAATTGTGCCAACCACCACCACTTCCTCTGGCAACTCATTCCACACACGTACCACCCTCTGTGTGAAACACTTGCCCCTTAGGTCCCTTTTAAATCTTTCCCCTCTCACCCTAAACCTATGCCCTCTAGTTCTGGACTCCCCACTTCAGGGAAAAGACCTTGGCTATTTATCCTATCCATGCCCCTCAGATTTTATAAACCTCTACAAGGTCACTTCACAGCCTCCAGGGGCAGGAACGGTGACAGGACCTGCCCATTCACCCTCTGTCCTATCATTGATACTCCCAGTCATTCCTTCCCTTGTTGTAGTTGCTTAAAATGTTTTAAAAATGTTGTCATGGGTGACATCAACCTCCCTGATGTTGATTAGAACCTCCTTTATGCAAGCAGTTTGGATGGAGCAGTTTTTGTCAGGTGTGAGCAAAGAGCCATGCTAGATGTGAGGTCTCTCGGTGGGAGGGCATTTCTGTGATAGTGATCACAACTCCCTTACCTTTACTATAGCCATAGAGAGGGATAGGAGCAGACGGTATGGGAAAGTATTTAATTGGGGGAAGGGGAATTACAATGCTGTTACGCAGGAACTATGGAGCATACATTGGGAGCAGATATTCTCAGGGAACTGTGTGACCCAAGTTTGGAAGCTGTTTAGGAAGCACTTGCTGATAGTGCTGGACAGGTTTGACCCACTGAGGCAAGGACAGGATGGTAGGGTGAAGGAACCTTGGGTATTAAGGGATGTGGAACATCTAGTCAAGAGGAAGAAGGAAGCTTACTTCAGATTGAGGAAGCAAGGATCAGCCCAGGAAGGATCTGAAGAATGGACTCAGGAGAGCTAGAAGGGGGCAGGAAAAAGCTTTAGCGGGTAGGATTAAGAAAAATCCTAAGGCATTCCACACTTATGCAAGGATCAAGGGGATGGCCAGAGTGAGGGTAGGGGTGATCAGGGATAACGGAGGGAACTTGTGCCTGGAGTGGAAGGATGTCAGGGAGAGCCTTAATGAATATTTTGCTTCAGTATTCACTAGTGAGGGGGACCTTGTTTTTGTGAGGACTGTGTAAAACAGACTGACTTGCTCGAACAGGTTGATGTTAAGAAGGAGGATGTGCTGAAAACTTTGAAAAACATGAGGATAGATAAGTCCCCTGGGCCAGATGGGATAAACCCTCGGTTTCTACAGGAAGTGAAGGAAGAGATTGCTGCACCTTTGGTGATGATCCTTGTGTCCTCACTGTCCACTGGAGTAGTGCCAGATAATTGGAGGTTGGCAAATGGTATTCCCTTGTTCAAGAAAGGCAATAGGCATAATCCTGGGAATTACAGACCAGTCAGTCTTATTTCAGTGGTAGACAAATTATTGGAAAGAATGCTGAGAGACAGGATTTATGATTACTTGGAAAAGCATAGCTGGTTAGAGATAGTCAGCATGGCTTTGTGAGGGGCAGATCATACCTCACATGCCTTATTGAATTCTTTGAGGATGTGACAAAACACATTGATGAAGTTAGAGCAGTGGATGCGATGTATGTGGATTTTAGCCAGATGTTTGAGAAGGTTCCCCATGGTAGGCTCATTCAGAAAGTAAAGAGGCATGGGATACAGGGAAATCTGGCTGTCTGTATATGGAATTGGCTGGCCCATAGAAGACTGAGGGTGACGGTAGATGGAAAGTATTCAGCCTGGAGCTTGGTGACCTGTGATGCTCTGCAGGGATCTGTTATGGGACGTCCGCCCTTTATGATTTTTATAAATGACTTGGATGAGGAAGTGGAAGGGTGGGTTAGTAAGTTTGTCAATGACACGAAGATTGGTGGAGTTGTGGATAGTGCGGGGAGCTGTTGTAGGTTGCAATGGGACATTGACAAGATGCAGAACTGGGCTGAGAAGTAGCAGATGGAGTTCAACCTGGAAAAATGTGAAGTGATTCATTTTGGAAGGTCGAATTTGAATGTAGATTACAGAATTAAAGGCAGATTTCTTTGCAGTGTGGAGGAACAGAGGGATCTTGGCATCCACATCCATAGATCCCACAAAGTTGCCACGCAAATTGACAGGTTTGGTAAGAAGGCGTATGGTGTGTTGGCTTTCATTAACAGGGGGATTGAGTTTAAGAGCTGTGAGGTTATACTGCAGCTCTATAAAACCCTGGTTAGACCACACTTGGAATACTGTGTTCAGTTCTGGTTGCCTCATTATAGGAAGGATGTGGAAGCTTTAGAGAGGGTGCAGAGGAGATTTACCAGGATGCTGCCTGGACTGGAGGACATGTCTTATGAAGAAAGGTTGAGGGAGCTAAGGCTTTTCTCATTGGAGTGAAGAGGGGTGAGAGGTGACTTAATAGAGGTGTACAAGATATTAAGAGGCATAGATAGAGTGGATAGCCAGAGAATTTTTCCCATGGCTATCATGAGAAGGCATAATTTTAAGGTGATTGGAAGAAGGTTTATGGGAGCTGTCAGAGGTAGGTTCTTTACACAGAAGGTGATGGGTGTGTGGAATGCACTGCCAGTGGTGGTGGTAGAGTCAGAGACATGAGGGACATTTAAGCGACTCTTGGATAGGCACATGGATGATAGTACAATAAAAGGTATGTAGGTTAGTCTGATAAAAGTAAAATAAAAGGCCAGCACAACATCGAGGGCTGAAGGGCCTGTACTGTGCTGTACTGTTCTACATTCCATCTAATACTTGTCAGTTCCAGTGAACAGTTTTTGACCTGAAATGTTAACTCTTTCTGTCTCCACAGAAGGTGTCTTTCTGGCCTGTTGAGTGGTTGCTGAATTTTTTCATTTCATTTCATTTCAGGTTTTCAGTATCCACAGTATTAAGCTCTCCGTTCTCTTGAAAAGTCTGTTTTGTCTGCTTTTTCTTTTGAATGCATAAAGCCCAGACTATTTTACCATTTGGGAGGGGAAGGGGTGAGGTGGGAATAGTTGCGAGAGGTGAATGACGATAGAGAAATTAATGTTGGTTCCTTTTTGTTTCTGTCTTCCTGTTCAGTGGAATTGGAGTCCGAAGATTTTCAGGACCACCTTCATCTCAGAACCTCCTCGACCGACTTGGTCGTAATGTTCCCAGAACTCTGCCCTCGCTTTCAACTGATGCCAAAGAACTGGTCAAATCTGTTCGTGCCATCATTGAAGCAGACTGTGAGTAATTAACTGGTGAACCAGTTATAATTCTACACTAACTCATGTAGTCTCACATCATTACTGCTAGATTCCATTCAAATTAAATGCAGGAATCTAAAACTAGGGGTCACAATTGTGAGACAGTTACTGATATATTACTTTCTTGCTGTTTTACCAGTTTATAAGGGTGTTAGGTCCATCAGGACAGGATTGGCAGGCTGGATCTCTTCTCTTTTAAAAAGTGTATCGGTAGAAAGTTAGGAAAGGTTTTGATAGAATCAATTAATAGAATCATAGAGCACAGAAACAGGCCCTGCGGTCCAACTCGTCCTTGCCGACCAAATTTCCCAAACTAATCTAGTCCCACTTGTCTGTGTTTGGCCCATATCCTTCTAAACCTTTCCGATTCATGTACCTATACAAATGACGTTTAAATGTTGTAACTGTACCTGCATCTACCACTTCCTTCAGCAGGTCAAACCACATATGAACTGCCCTCTGAAAAACTTGCCCCTCAGGTCCCTTTCAAAATTTTCTCCTCTCACCTTAAAAATATGCCCCTAGTTTTCAACACTTCTACCGCAGGGAAAAGATCTTAGCTCTTCACCAGATCCATGCCCCTCATGATTTTATAAATCTCTATAAGGTCACCCCTCAACCTCCTACACTCCAGTGAGAAGGGTCCCAGCCCCTCCAGCCTATTTTTTAAACTCAAATTCTCCAGTCTCAGCAACATCCTGGTCAATGTTTTCTGAACCCTCTCCAATTTAATAATATCCTTCCTATAGTAGGAATATATATATGTGTATATGTATTTGGAGTGTTTCCAATTTTAGGAAAAGTATAACTAGAGGCCATTAAGAAACACAGGAGGGAATTCAGGAGAAATGTCTCACCTCGAGATTGGAGAGAATGTACAAACTGCTAACACAGAAACAGTTTGAGGCGAATGGTTGAGATCAGGAGAAACTATCACTTGAGGGAGAATTGGAGGAGATTCATGTAAAGCATAAACCCCAGCGTGGGCCAATTGTGCTGTATGTCATGTTAACCTGTGCCTAAAGCCTGGGCTATAAAAATACAGAAACTAGGAGGCAGGAGAAGGACCTTTGAGCCTGTGATCATGGCTGATCATCTAACTCAGTCCCTGTTCCTGCTCTCTCCTCATACCTTTTGATCCCTTTAGCCATACTTATACACTTAATGGTAAGGTCCTGGGGAGTGTTACTGATCAAAGAGATCTTGGAGGATCCTGCAGGGTCATTGTTCCTTGAAAGTCGCAGGTAGACAGGATAGTGAAGAAGGTGTTTGGTATGCTTTCCTTTACTGGATGGAGCATTGAGTATAGGAGTTGGGAGGTCATGTTGCAGCTGTACACGACATTGGTTCAGCCACTTTTGGAAGATTGTGTGCAGTTCTGTTCTCCCTCCTGTAGGAAGGATATTGTGAAACTTGAAAGGGTTCAGAAAATATTTACAAGAATGTTGCCAGAGTTGGTGGATTTGAGCTATAGGGAGAGATTGAATAGGCTGGGGCTGTTTTCCTTGCGGCATAAGAGGCTGAGGGGGTGACCTTATAGAGATTTATAAAATCATGAGGGGCATGGATAGGATAAATAGGCAAGATCTTTTCTCTGGGATGGGGGAGTCCAGAACTAGAGGGCATAGGTTTAGGGTGAGAGGGGAAAGATTTAAGAGGAACCTAAGGGGCAACTTTTTCACACAGAGGGTGGTACGTGTATGGAATGAGCTGCCAGAGGAAGTGGTGGAGGCTGGTACAATTACAACATTTAAAAGGCATCTGAATGGGTATATGAATTGGAAGAGTTTGGAGGGATATGAGCCAGTGCTGGCAAATGGGACTACATGAGATTAGGATATCTGGTCAGTATGGATGAGTTGGTACCATAGGGTCTGTTTCCATGCTGCACATCTCGATGACTCTATTTCTGTACCTATAGCATTAGAACCATCTCCAACTCCTTCATGAAAACATTTAATATATTGGTCTCAACTGCTTCCTGTGGCAGTTAACTCCGGAGGATCTCCATTCTCCGGGTGAAGAAGTTTCTCCTCATCTCAGTGCTAAATGGCCAACCCATATTCTTTGACTACAACCACTGTTCAGGACTCCCCAATCATCAGAAACATCCTGCATTTCTCTGTCAAGTATTTTTGAAAGTTTATAGGTTTCTATGAGATACTCTACCCTCCTCATTCTTCTAAATCCAGTGAACATAGTCCTAACTGATCCAGTCTCTCTTCATATGTCAGTCCTATCATCCTTGGAATCAGTCTTATATACTCTCACTGTATTCCATCCGTCACCAGAACATCCTTCTTCAGGTAAGGAGACCAAAACTGCACACAATACTTCAGGTGTGGTCTCGCACATCTGCAGCAAGACATCCCTGCTCCTGTACTCAGATTCTCTCACCATGAAGACAAACACACCACTTATTTTCTTCACAGCCTACTGCACCTGCATAGTTGTCTTCAGGACATCCAGGTCTTGTAGCACCTTCCTGTTTCCCAATCTATTGCCATTCAGAGAAACCGCCTTCCTGTTTTTGCTACCAACATGGATAACCTCACAGTTGTACTTCATCTGCCATGCATTTGCCCACTCAGCGTGTCTAAATCACACTGAAACACCTCTGCATCCCCCCACAGTTTACTTCCCACCCAGCTTCATGTTGTCCGAATTCCACCCAATCCAGTGTGAGTCCAGGAGGACAGTGTCAGATCTATTCCTCTGGGATTTTTCATCCACGGGAATACCAATGTTCCAGTTCAGCGAGACCCAGAGAGAATGGAGGCAGCTTCATTACCACCAATTGTTGTTTTATTTGACTCAAAGTGAAACAGTTTTGGCTGGTGTGATAAAAAAAAGAGAGATTGGTGCCACCATACTTTACAGAACTAATTTCTGAAAAAAACAGCTTACTCTCCACAGTTTGTCTTTACCCAAGCTTACACTGTGGTGGACTTCACAGGTGACCAGGCTAATAGATGTGTGATCAGATCCTAATGTTGGACTGTGCAGGTCCCAGGCCACCAGTGGGCAAGGCAAGGAAAGATTTGTTGACTTGTTCAATGAGAGAAGCACCTCCTGAATAGTATCTGTTCATACTTTGGTCCAAGTCTATATTTAACCCTATCTTCTCTGCTTCCTCAGTACATTTCAATTCTCCATTCATTTAATCCCTTTCCCCCGTTTTGATAACCCACGGTGTTTTCTGATCACCTTGAATATTTTCTTGAACTCTTAAAGGTTTTAGTTTAAATCTGATCGATTTTACTTTTCTTCAGAATTCTAATATTAGAGCCAGAGATGTTTCTGTTGGGAGTGAACAGTTAACTGTAGGCAAGTTTTTTCCATCTTTTTCTCTCTGTTGAGGTTACACAGAGCAGGCACAAAGAGACAGTTCTGCTTACCAGACGGAGGACAGTGTGCAAGCCTTTCGAAACTGCTGCCAGATACACACTGAGCTTTCAGCGAATTGGTGGGGCTCTGCCACACTTTGAACAAGATTTGTTCTCATGTTTTTTTTTAAATGAAGCTGTGTCCAGGATTTGAGTGTTTGATTGTTAACAAACAGTGGAGCAAAACCTGGCAAGGCCCCCTGCCCTGAATTGCTGCACACAAAAGTAGAGGGGAAGAGGCTTACTCACACAATAGTATAGGCACCTTCCACACATTGTTCAAAGTGAGCGTCTCTGGGCTTTAAACCACCCACTTCAGTTTGTTGTCTACCGTCAATTAAGATTGAAACCAAACAAATATTTACTAGTGCTGCACTTGAAAAAAAAATTAACTGCACAGGATTAAATAGGAGTTATTATTCTACAATATGAAATGTTCAGCATAACATTACACTACTCAGCTTGCATGTGAGCCTCCATTCCCTTGTCTCACCCTAACAACATACCTTTTCAATCCTGTGCTGCCCAACCTTTTTCCACTGTGACTGCATTTCAAGGCTGAAACGTAGTTGTGTGACTTCTTAGTGATATCTGAGAGTGTGAAGGGGAGGGGATGGACTCTGAAGTTACGACCCCAAAATTTGAGCTTGCAGCAGCACTGAGCTCTACGCCTGGACTTCACAGCTGGTCCTTATACCTGGCCCCCACTCCTGACACTCACATCTGAACAAAAGATCACTATTCACAACTCGACCAACGTTCTGTCTTTAACATATCCTTGACTGACTCTAGATACTGGAATCTTTACTGAAAACAACAAATGCGGGTCAGGGAGCAAGATAACGTTTTGAGTCTGATGACTCTTCATCAGAGCTGACACGAAGTGTGGAACGAGAGGGGGCTTAAAGTGTAGTGTGCTGGGGGAGAAAGGATGTTGATAGTTCAGATTAAGTGATCAGAATGTGAGAACAGTCCGACAATGCTGCGTCTAACAGCTGGACTGGAAAGGACAGACAGTCCCACTGAAGTGGGTTAGGGGGAGGGCAGAGAGGACATGGTGACAGTGAATATAACAAGTACAGCTAAAAGCAAGCGAAGGAATGGGTTGACCTCAATATTAAGTCCAGAAGGTTGTAAAGTGCCTGACTAAACCTCACTGCCTCCACACCTCTCCCCTCCTTTAAGGTAATCCCTAAGCCTTTGATCATTTGTGTTAATTTGTCCTTCTGTGGCCCTGGATCACATTTTCTTCGATAACCTGATGCTGAAAATGCTACTTGTGCAAGATGACAGATTCTCCTAAAGCAAGGCTACCAAGAGACACAGAGCTGAAGCAATCGGGCGGCATGGTGGCACAGTGCCAGGGACCCAGGTTCAAATCCAGCCTCAGACGACTGTCTGTGTGGAGTTTGCACATTCTCCCCGTGTCTGCGTGGGTTTCCTCCGGGTGCTCCAGTTTCCTCCCACACTCCAAGGATGTGCAGGTTCGGTGGATAGGCCATGAGGAATTGCCCATAGTATCCAGAGATATGTAGGTGAGGTGGGTTAGCCATGGGAACTGCAGGGTTACAGGGATGGGGTGGGTCTGGGTGGGATGCTCTTTGGAGGATTGGTGTAGACAAATGGCCTGCTTTCACACTGTAGGGATTCCATGATGTGTAATCAAGGTACATATGAGCCATGATCTGATTGAGTATCAGAACAGCATTGAAGGGCTGAATGGCCTCCTCCTCAATCAAGGCAGTTCTTCCGTCATCTATTGTGAAATTATGGGGTTTTTTTTAAAATGCCCAATGTTTATTTTCCTGACATCATTGTCCTGAAGCCTCTAGTAAACTTCCTCATTACACACTACTCATCAACTACTGTATTTCCAAACTAACTCCGAGGTTCCTGGAGTGTCACTTAGATTTGTTGGCCAAGACCATGATGTTTAATAATGTTGATGGTATAGGTTTAGTCCCTGAACCAGTTGAGGTCATTCTTGCAGCTTGCCTCTTGTCCTTGCTCCACTGTGTTACTGTGTCTTGGAGATGTGTGAAAAGCCATCAGACCACAAGGATGCCGAAAGAAGAGAGCGAGACCTGCTCAGCTTCAGACAAATGATAAAGAATGTCAGAGAGTGAGTGAGGACTGATCGCAGAGCGGAAGAGGGTTTCTGAAAGACTGACAGGATTTTGGGAGTCGGTACAGTACAGAGATTAGATTCCCTACAATGTGGAAACAGGCCCTTCGGAGAGAAAACCACCCCTCTTATATTTACCCCTGACTAATCCACCTAACAATATGGGCAATTTAGCATGGCCAATTCACCTGACCTGCACATCTTTGGACTGTGGGAGGAAACCGGAGCACCCGGAGGAAACCCACGCAGACACGGGGAGAATGTGCAAACTCCACACAGACAGTCGCCTGAGGCGGGAATTGAACCCAGGTCTCTGGTGCTGTGAGGCAGCAGTGCTAACCACTGAGCCACCGTGCTGGGGGTTAAGTCCTTCTCCTCTGTTTCGATGCTGGTTGTGAGGAAGGCAGAAACATATACCGAGCTCGAAGAAAGCAGGCCACATGCAGTAAGTGCAGCTGAGAAACGTGATGAGAGAGGGGTGCGAGAATAACATTTGATCAGAGCAGAATAATTTGCTCATCAGACAGTTCTCTCCATTATAGTCAGAGACAGATGCCTCGACCCCACTACTTGGAACATACAGCAATGAGCTTTTACCAGAGAAGAGCATCCTCCAGGGAAAAAGGCCTGTCAGCTTCATGTGGGATGTGGAGTGTGAGGAAGAGCATTGCTGCAGTATAACAGGGATTGCAGCTCCCAGACTGAGCTGTCAGCAGCTCAGGCCCAGCTAGAGTACGCTGCTGGGTCCAGTGCCCAGAACAGTACTTTACTCATACATTGATTTACAAAGAGGACTTGAACTTTTATGGCGTTTAATCACAACAGTCAGCAATTAGTGTCAAACTAATTACCTTTTGGTGCAGTCACTGCTGTTACATTGGCAAAAACTGTAGCAGGATCTCTCAAATTGCAACTGGGTAAATGTTCGGTTTAATCTGTTTCTGAGGGTGGCTGACGTAGGAATGTTGGCTCCTCTCATACTTTCAGCATCATCCAGAAGGCAGCTCGGGACTTCCCTTGGGACTTGAATGTCTGTTCTGAAGCACTCACTCAGTATTGCACTGCTACATCTGGACAAGCTGAGCTCAACTCGTTAGGGTAATGCTCAAGCTCTTGTTTTTCGATCAGTGTGTTGCTGGGAAAGCACTGCAGGTCAGGCAGCATCCGAGGAGCAGGGAAATCCACATTCCGGGCAAAAGCCCTACATCAGGAATAGAGGCAGGGAGCCGCCAGGGTGGAGAGAGAAATTGATGCTCAAGCTCACAGTCTCACGGCTCTGATAAGAGCAAAATAGTACTGGGCTAAAAAGACATATTATATCTGTTTCTGAGATAGCTATTCTAACATCCTTCCCTCTGGTCAGGACACAAGAAGATCTTAACGATCTCATTCTGCCTCCATCACTATAATGTATACATGTTGGCCAGTCCCCTCCTGCAGCAGCTTGGGCTGAAAAACAGAAAGAAATTAAAGCTGGCCCATTTGGGTAAGTGGTTGGGCAGATGTTCGCAGGTAAAGGGGCGGCTGGAAAATGGGAAGCCTTCAGAAACGAGATAACGAGAATCCAGAGAAACTATATTCCTGTCAGGGTGAAAGGAAAAGCTGGTAGGCAAAAAGGGGACATAAGATAGCTTTGGCAAATAGAATTAAGGAGGGTCCAAAGGGTTTTTACAAGTACATTAAGGACAAAAGAATAACTAGGAAGGGAATAGGGCCCCTCAAAGATCAGCAAGGCGGCCTTTGTGTGGAGCCACAGAAAATGGAGGAGATACAAAACAAGCATTTTACATCAGTATTTACTGTGGAAAAGGATATGGAAGATATAGACAGGAGCAAAATAGATGGTGACACCTTGCAAAATGTCCATATTACAGAGGAGGAAGTGCTGGATGTCTTGAAATGCATAAAAGTGGATAAATCCCCAGGACCTGATCAGGTGTACCCTAGAACTCTGTGGGAAGCTAGAGAAGTGATTGCTGGGCCTCTTGCTGAGATATTTGTATCATCGATAGTCACAGGTGAGGTGCTGGAAGGCTGGAGGTTGGCTGACGTGGTGCCACTGTTTAAGAAAGGCGGTAAAGACAAGCCAGGGAACTATAGACCAGTGAGCCTGACCTCGGTGGTGAGCAAGTTGTTGGAGGGAATCCTGAGGGACAGGATGTACATGTATTCAGAAAGGCTGATTGGCATTGTCAACATGGCTTTGTGCGTGGGAAATCATGTCTCACAAACTTGATTGAGTTTTTTTGAAGGAGGAACAAAGAGGATTGATGAGGGCAGAGCGGTAGATGTGATCTATATGGACTTCAGTAAGGCGTTCGACAAGGTTCCCCATGGGAGACTGATTAGCAAGGTTAGATCTCATGGAATAAAGGGAGAACTAGCCATTTGGATACAGAACTGGCTCAAAAGGTAGAAGTGGTGATGGTGGAGAGTTGTTTTTCAGACTGGAGGCCTGTTACCAGTGGAGTGCCACAAGGATCGGTGCTGGGTCCTCTACTTATTGTCATTTCCATAAATGATTTGGATGTGAGCATAAGAGGTACAGTTAGTAAGTTTGCAGATGACACCAAAATTGGAGGTGTAGTGGACAGTGAAGAGGGTTACCTCAGATTACAACAGGATTGGACCAGATGGGCCAATGGGCTGAGAAGTGGCAGATGGTGTTTAATTCAGATAAATGCGAGGTGCTGCATTTTGGGAAAGCAAATCTTAGCAGGACTTATACACTTAATGGTAAGGTCCTAGGGAGTGTTGCTGAACAAAGAGACCGTGGAGTGCAGGTTCATAGCTCCTTGAAAGTGGAGTTGCAGGTAGATAGGATAGTGAAGAAGGTGTTTGGTATGATTTCCTTTATTGGTCAGAGTATTGAGTACAGGAGTTGGGAGGTCATGTTGCGGCTGTACAGGACATTGGGTAGGTCACTGTTGGAATATTGTGTGCAATTCTGGTCTCCTTCCTATCGGAAAGATGTTGTGAAACTTGAAAGGGTTCAGAAAAGATTTACAAGGATGTTGCCAGGGTTGGAGGATCTGAGCTACAGGGAGAGGCTGAACAGGCTGGGGCTGTTTTCCCTTTGGAGGTTTACAAAATTACGAGGTGGATAGATGAGAAAAATAAACAAAGTCTTTTCCCTGGGGTCGGGGAGTCCCGAACTAGAGGGCACAGGTTTAGGGTGAGAGGGGAAAGATATAAAAGAGACCTAAGGGGCAACTTTTTCACACAGAGGGTGGTACGTGTATGGAATGAGCTGCCAGAGGATGTGGTGGAGGCTGGTACAATTGCAACATTTAAAAGGCATCTGGATGGGTATATGAATAGGAAGGGGTTGGAGGGATATGGGCCGGGTGCTGGCAGGTGGGACTAGATTGGGTTGGGATACCTGGTCGGCATGGACGGGTTGGACCAAAGGGTCTGTTTCCATGCTGTACATCTCTAGTACTCTATGACTCCATGACTGTATGTCTCCTGTGCCCACCAGGGGCAGCATGACCTTGATGCTGCCACTCCTCAAAGCTACCATCACTGCTTTGTCTCGACCACTGACCTCAAAATCTCAAAGTCCCACCTCACTTCCCTTCCCACCTCAATCCCCAGGCCAGCAGTGGCTACATCTGGTGTTGCTGGATTGGCTGGCAGCTGGAGGGGCTCAGATTCCCTGACACTTGGAGGCAGACGTCCTGCTCTCTAATAGTGATGAAGAACAGGCCCTGAGGTATCATGTAGTGCAGCTAGATTCCAGGTGGTAAAGTCAACCAGGAGGTTAGTGAAGAGTAGCACCACTTCTCCACATCACCCACCCTCAATCTCCTCACAGCCGTGTAAAATTTTCTCAGAGTGTTGAAATGGAACCTTTCTGTAGTTCTCACAATATTAGGAATTCGATCAGAATTCATTTTCTAAAGGAGAAGCTACATTGCTCCATGGCTAAGGTTCAGCAGGAATGTTTCTTATTTGCAAATGTTACCAGGGAGTATATTTTTTAACTTTAAAATCTTTGTACAGTTCTCCTGCCTCAGCTGAAATCACTGTCAGCTCCCATCCCTCATGTCTGCCCTTTACAACGTCGATTTAACTATCCAGACTACATCAGCTAGCAGCGAGACCCCACGGAGGTGGGAATCCCCGACATAGTGAATCTCTGACCTTCCAGCCATCATTAGGCTTTTAGATAGTGAGAACTTGGAAATATGGAAATGTGTTAAGTATAGAACACATAAGATGAATTCATTCACTTTCCTCAGGTCAGGTTATAGATTGAAAGAAAGACAGACTTGCATTTATAACCTCAAGTTATTCCAAGCGCATTACAGTCCATAAAGTGTATGTGAAATATAGTCACTGTTGTCATGTATTGTACCCTCCAACAATGCAGTGCAGGAATGCACAGCCAACATATTGATTGGATCAGCTACCTCTGTGATGTTAGTTGAGGGATAAATGTTCGCCAAGGAGAACGTAACCACTTGTCTTCGAATGGTGACTGTGCGATATTTATATCCGCCTTATTTTCCTGTTCTCTTTCATGGGATGTGAGCTGGCAAGGCCAGCATTAACTGTCTGTGTCAATTGCCCATGAACTGAATGGTTTGTCAAGTTATTTCAGAGAGTGGTTAAGAGTCAGCCATCTTGCTGAGGTTCCGGAGTTACAGACAGGCCGAACTGCAAAGGGATTTGGCAGACTTCCTTAAGTCGTTAGCAAACCAGATGGATTTTTGTGGCAATTGATAATAGTGTCATGGTCTCCATTATTGAGAGTAGGTTTCCATTACAGGTTATCATTAATAAAATTTACATTCTAGCAGGTGTCATGGTACAGTTAGAACCCACGTCCTCAAATCATTTACTCAGCGATATCACCACGACATCACCAACTCCCCTCTGAGAGGGCAGAGAGACACTTACTTCAACATCTCACCTGAAAGACAGCACGAACAAAGGTGCAGCACTCCCTCAGCATAGGCCCTATGATCGTGTTGCACTCCCTCTGCACTGACACTCCGACAGTGCGGCACTCCCTCAGCACTGACCCTCCGACAGTGTGGCACTCCCTCAGCACTGACCTCCGACAGTGCAGCACTCCCTCAGCACTGACCCTCCGACAGTGCGGCACTCCCTCAGCACTGACCCTCCGACAGTGCGGCACTCCCTCAGCACTGACCCTTTGACAATGCAGCACTCCCTCAGCACTGACCCTCCGACAGTGCAGCACTCCCTCAGCACTGACCCTCCGACAGTGCGGCACTCCCTCAGCACTGACCCTCTGACAGCGCAGCACTCCCTCAGCACTGACCCTCCGACAGTGCTGCACTCCCTCAGCACTGACCCTCCGACAGTGTGGCACTCCTTCAGCACTGGCCCTCTGACAGTGCGGGACTCCCTCAGCACTGACCCTCCAACAGTGCAGCACTTCCTCAGCACTGACCCTCTGACAGCGCGGCACTCCATCAGTACTGACCCTCTGACAGCTCGGCACACCCTCATTATTGACCCTCCGACAGTGCGGCACTCCCTCAGCACTGACCCTCCAACAGTGCAGCACTTCCTCAGCACTGACCCTCTGACAGCGCGGCACTCCATCAGTACTGACCCTCTGACAGCTCGGCACACCCTCATTATTGACCCTCTGACAGTGCGCCACTCCCTCAGCACTGACCCTCCGACAGTGCAGCACTCCCTCAGCACTGACCCTCTGACAGTGCAGCACTCCCTCAGCACTGACCCTCTGACAGTGTGGCACTCCCTCAGCACTGACCCTCCGACAGTGCAGCACTCCCTCAGCACTGACCCTCCGACGGTGCAGCACTCCCTCAGCACTGACCCTCTGACAATGCAGCACTCCCTCAGCACTGACCCTCCAACAGTGCAGCACTTCCTCAGCACTGACCCTCCGACAGTGCGGCGCTCCCTCAGCACTGACCCTCCGACAGTGCGGCACTCCCTCAGCACTGACCCTCCGACAGTGCGGCACTCCCTCAGCACTGACCCTCCGACAGTGCGGCACTCCCTCAGTACTGACCCTCCGACAGTGCGGCACTCCCTCAGCACTGACCCTCCGACGGTGCAGCACTCCCTCAGCACTGACCCTCCGACAGTGCGGCACTCCCTCAGCACTGACCCTCCGACGGTGCAGCACTCCCTCAGCACTGACCCTCCGACAGTGCGGCACTCCCTCAGCACTGACCCACTGAACATTTTCCAATATTGAAGGTTCTATTTAAATTTGAAATGTTTGCTGGTCTCTGCAGTTAACTCAGTGAGTTTGTTTGAAGCTCCGTTCTCCATATCCGAACTTGCACCAAGTCCCAATCACCCATCACCCAGGTCGTCATGGAGCTGCCGTTATTCCAAGTGTGCCAACACCTGGAGTTTAACATTCTGCTCCTTTGTTTTTAAAGTCACTCCATTCCATATTGCTGTCACCTCCTGTGGCCCTGTAACAACACCCTCTATTTATATCAAATGTTTTCCATCATGAACTTCCCCAAGGTGCGTTACAGGAGCATTTGGATAGAATAGAATCACCTGGATTGTCATGTGCATTCAAGTGAAGCATTTGTAATGTTGCCTCTCAGTGCCATGTTCGGTACAAATACTTTAAATGTTCGTACAGGATGGACATAGATTAGCATGGGAATTCAGACTTTCAAAACTCCAGACTAAGAATAAAAGGTGTTTTGAAGGGACGAAAGTTATCATCCTTTTCCAATATCAGTCTGTGCCTGCCACACTTCAGAAGGCAGGCCACACTGCCTCCACACACTGGCCTGCATCCAGAACATGCCCTGTTCCCCGCTCCGGGACTCACTCTGCTCCCTGCTCCCAGACTCCCTCTACTCCCTGCTCCAGGACATTCTCTGCTCCCTGCTCCGGGACTCTCTATGTTCCCTGCTCTGGGACAAACTCCACTCCGCGCTCCAGGACGCACTCTGCTTCCGCTCCGGGTCTCTCTCTGCTCCCCGCTCTGGGACTCTCTCTGTACCCCACTCCAGGTCTCTCTCTTCTCCGGGCCTCTCTCTGTTTCCCGCTCTGGGTCTCCCTCTGCTCCCCACTCCGGGACTCTCTCTGTACCCCGCTCCGAGACTCTCTTTGTTCCCCGCTTCGGGACTCTCTTTGTTCCCCGCTTCGGGAATCTTTCTGTTCCCCGCTCCGGCTCTCTTTCTTCTCCGGGACTCTCTCTGTTTCCCGCTCCGGGTCTCCCTCTGCTCCCCACTCCAGGACTCTCTCTGTATCCCACTCCGGGACTCTCTCTGTACCCATTCTGGGACTCTCTCTGTACCCCGCTCCGGGACTCCCTGTGCTCCCTGCTCCGGGACTCGCTCTGCTCCCCGCTCTGGGACTCGCTCTGCTCCCCGCTCCGGAACTCCCTGTGCTCCCTGCTCCGGGACTCCCTCTGCTCCCCGCTCCGGAACTCCCTGTGCTCCCCGCTCTGGGACTCGCTCTGCTCCCCGCTCCGGAACTCCCTGTGCTCCCTGCTCCGGGACTCGCTCTGTTCCCTGCTCCAGGACTCCCTCTACTCCCCGCTCCGGGACTCTCTCTGTTCCCTGCTCCGGGACTCCCTCTGCTCCCCGCTCCGGGCCTCTATCTGCTCCCCGCTCCGGGCCTCTATCTGCTCCCCGCTCCAGGACTCTCTCTGTTCCCTGCTCCGGGACTCCCTCTGCTCCCCGCTCCGGGTCTCTATCTGCTCCCCGCTCCGGGCCTCTATCTGCTCCCCGCTCCAGGACTCTCTCTGTTCCCCGCTCCATGCTCCCCGCTCTGGGACTCTCTCTGTTCCCCACTCTGGGAATCCCTCTGCTCCCCACTCCGGGATTCTCTCTGCTCCCCGCTCTGTGAATCCCTCTGCTCCCCACTCCGGGACTCTCTCTGCTCCCTGCTCCAGGACTCTCTCTGTTCCCCGCTCCATGCTCCCCACTCCAGGACTCTCTCTGTTCCCCGCTCCATGCTCCCCACTCCGGGACTCTCTCTGTTCCCCACTCTGGGAATCCCTCTGCTCCCCGCTCTTGGAATCTACTGTGCCTGCCTGTACCAGTCTCCATTCCAAGCATCTTCCACCCTCTGTATAAAGTACTTGCCGCATATATCCCCCTTAAACATTTCACCTCTCACCTTGAATGCATGACATTTCTTTATTGAATCCTTCACCCTGGGAAAAAGCTTATCTCCATCCACCCTGTCTATACCCTTCATGACCTTCAATCAGGTCCCCCCTCAATCTCTTTTTTTCTAATGAAAACAATCCTAACCTACTCAACCTCTCTTCATAGCTAGCACCTTCCATACCAGGCAACATCCTTGTAAACCTTCTCTGCTCCTCTTCAAAGTGTCCACATCCTTGTGGCAACCAGAACTATACATAGTATTCTAAATGTGGCCAAACCAAAGTCTTGGACAATTTTAACATGACCTGCCAGCTCTTCGACTCAATACCCCGTCCAATGAAGACAGCCATACGCTATACCTTCTTGACCGCTCTATCGACCTGTGTAGCCACCTTCAGGGTACAATGGACCTGCACTCCCAGGTCTCTCTGCTCATCAACTTTTCCCAGGACTCTTCCGTTTACAATATAGTTGGCTCTAGAATTAGATTTCCCAAAGTGCATCACCTCACATTTGCCTGGATTGAACTCCATCTGCCACTTCTCCGCCCAACTCTCCAGTCTATCTATATCCTCCTGTATTCTCTGACAGTCCCATATGCTTTCTGCTACTCCACCAATCTTCGTGCCGTCTGCAAACTTACTGATCAGACCAACAGTGTCCTCTTCCAGATCATTTATGTATATCACAAACAACAGTGGCCCCAGCACTGACCCCTGTGGGACACCACTGGGCACCTTTCTCCATTTCGAGAAACTCCCTTCAACTACTAATCTCTGTCTCCTGTTGCTCAACCAGTTCTTTATCCACTTAGCTAGAACACCCTGCACACCATGTGACTTCACTTTCTCCATTAGTCTACCATGAGGAACCTTATCAAACGCCTTACTAAAGTCCATGTATATGACATCTACAGCCCTTCCTTCATCTATCAACTTGGTCACTTCCTCAAAGAACTCTATTATGTTGGTAAGACACAATCTCCCCCACACAAAACCGTGTTGCCTATCACTGATAAGTCCATTATTTTCCTAATATAAATAGATTTAATCCCTCAGTGCCTTCTCTACCAAACATTCCCACCTACTACCCTTCTTGAACAGGGGGACAACATGAGCAACCCTCTAGTCCTCTGGCACCTCACCTGTGTTTAAGGATGCTACAAAGATATCTGTCAGGGCCCCAGCTATTTCCTCTCTTGCCTCCCTCAGCAACCTGGCATAGATCCCATCTGGTCCTGGGGATTTGTCCACCTTAATATCCTTTAGCCTACCAAACACATCTTCCCTACTTATGTCAACGTGATCCAGAATAAACAAACTTCTATCTCTAATCTCAGCATTCATCATCTCCTGTTCCTCAGTAAACACTGATACAAAGTAATCATTGAGAATCTCACACATTTTCTCAGATTTGACACACAACCTTCCTTCCTTATCCATTAGTGGACCAACCCTTTCTCTGGTTACCCTCTTGCTTCTTATATAAGAATAAAAAGCCTTAGGATTCTCCTTAATTCTGCTCACTAATGTTATTTCATGACCCCTTTAGGCCCATTGATTCCTTGTTTAAGAATGGTCCTACTCTCCCGATATTCCTCCAAGGTCTGTTGTGTTCTTAGCTGCCTGGACCTTATGTACACTCCCCTTTTCCTCTTGGCTAGTCACTCGATTTCTCCTGTCATTCTCGGTTCGTGAATCTTGCCTTTCTTATCCCCTGTTTTCAAAGGGACATGCCTATCCTGCACTATCTTCAACCTCTCTTTGAAAGCCTCCCTATGATCAAATGGGGCCTTCCCTTCAAACAGCTGTGTCCAATCCACATTTCCCAGCTCCTGCCTAATTTTGATACAATTGGCCTTGGCCCAGTTTCGTACGCATCCCTTAGGACCACTCTCATCTTTGTCCAAGAGTATTCGAAAACTTACAGAATTTTGCTTTTTATTTGATCGTGGAGTGCTGAGAGAGGAAAGCCTCTTGCATATTGTTGAGCTATGTTGGTCTCAATCCTGACTCCAGTTTGACATGAACTGTCCCTTGACCTCCAAATGGTTCCCAGTGTCTATCATGGGCTTTGCCTGTAGAACAGCAAATTAGACTGTATCACGAGGGTCTCTCAGTCAGACCCCAACTGGCCAATGCTGTTTTGGGGTCTTTCAGATTTACAGCTGCATTATCGTGCAGAAACTAAATTTTCAGATTTTAACATTGCTTTTGTTCAATCCTGCTTGTTTTTAATTAAATGCAACCCTCTCTTACCTTGCTCCAACCTTTTGGGTATTGCTCATGTAATTATTCTTTTCTATTTAAAAGTTACAACCATTAAATTGTGTTTGTGGAGTTGTGGTGCACCAGAGGTGTCTGAGAGTTACATAATGCCTGTTAAGGAAATGGCTCAGTAGATTACAGGGCAACACATGATCCTTAGGTCAATTACTCCCTGGTGTGAATGCTGCTGACATGAATTTTCACAGCGGGACACTAAATCCAATCGCTCTCCTGTTACTTACTGCCACACGTCAGAGTCAACAGGGTCGACCCCTGCAGAATAGAACTGGAGAAGACAAAAGGCATTGACACACACTTCACACCAAGACACCGGAGATTCAAAGGAAGACCTGTTACTGACAGTGACGCAGTGGGCTGCAATCTGATCTTTCACATAGATCTAGGCTTGAATTTTGTCACAACTTACATGAGATGAATCTTATAAAACGATACAGCACAAAAGTAGGCCATTTGGCCCATTGTTCTGACATCAATTCTTTGGAAAAGTTATCCAGTTCCATTTCCCCATCGCACTCTTTCATCATAACCCAGCACTTTCGGCCTTTCCGCGTATTTCCCCAGCCTCCCTTTGAATAATCCTGCAGGTGGAATTGACAAAAGAGGGAATGGAGAAATGTTCTCACACAGCAATCACAGAGTGGTTAGGATCTGAAATACATTGCCCTGTGAGTGTGTTGTAGCTTCAGTCAAGAGAGAATTAGATTATTATCTCAAAAAGAAGATTGCAGGGTTATGAGGAAAAGGTGAATAATGACACCAGATGCATTGCTCATTCAGAAAGCTGGTGCTCCACAATGGGATATATAGATGACCCCTGCTCTGTAACAGTTCTGTGTTCCCACCATTTGTCAGGCAGCACAGTTCCCTCAGTCAAATCAATGGAAATGTCATAGAATTGCTACAGTGCTGATAGTGACCATTCAGCCCATCAAGTCTGCACCAGCCCTCCAAAGAGAACAGACAAGTGGGCATGCAGTGAATCCCAGCGCAAACTGAAGGAACCACATCTCATCTTCAGACTAAATACTTTTCAACCTTCAGGAGTTAATATTGTGTTCAATATCTTCAGATGGTGAACTCACTCCCCTTCCTTCTGTTTCCTTTAGCTTGACTTGGTACATTTTCTATTATCATGCCCTCTCTCCCTTCCCCCAACCCCAGTGGGACCATCTGTTCTTTCCGATCTGGCAGTTAGAGACACCATTCCGATCATTTACTCTGCACGATCAACGCCCTTTCTCCCCCAGTATTCCACACCCCTCCCACCCATTACATAAATGCTGCTCTTCACACTTCATTTCAGCTCTGATGAAGTAATCTATAATTCCACATTAGCTTGCTCCCTCTCCAAGGATGCTGCCTGACTCGCTGGGATTCCAAGGGTTTTTTTTTGTTTTCACCAATATTCTGGGCACACAGGTTCAATCCCACCACAGCAGCTGGTGGGATTGAAATTCAAACAATAAACCTGGAATTCAGAGTTAGAGTCGTCAAGTCATAGGGATGTACAGGATGGAAACAGACCATGCTGTTCACGCCGACCAGATATCCCAACCCAATCTAGTCCCACCTGCCAGCACCCGGCCCATATCCCTCCAAACCCTTCCTATTCCTATACCCATCCAAATGCCTTTTAAATGTTGCAATTGTACCAGCCTCCACCACTTCCCCTGGCAGTTGTGACCATGAAACTATCCATGGTAATGGCTCATGAATGAGGGGAAAGAAACCACCTTTACCTGGTCTTGGCCTGCTTGTGACGCCAGACCCACACCAGTGTGACTGACTCTCAACTGCTATCTGAAATGGCCAAGCAAACCATTCATTTTAAGGGCAATAAATGTTGGTCCAGCCGATGCCCCGTGTACAAATGAAAAAGAACTCCAATGGTGCTTAATACCCCAGCAAGCAGTCAGTGCCATGAGAAAATGGCACCACCAGTGTGAGGAAAAACAATGTTCCATTGCCCATAAGTTTAACACTGACTGTCTAGCTCAGGGAGAGTAAAACTACTGAGCTAATAACAGTTTTACAAGAACTGGTCATCAGGCTGAGCCAATCTCTTTTCTTGGAATGGCACGGTGTCTCCGTGGTTAGCATCGTTGCCTCATGGCACCAGAGACCCGGATTTGATTCTAGTCTCGGTTGACCGTCTGAGTGGAGTTTGCACATTCTCCCCGTGTCTGCATGGATTTCCTCTGTGTGCTCTGGTTTACTCCCACAATCCAAAAATATGCAGGTTAGGAGGATTAGCCATGGGAATGCAGGGTTACAGGGATATAATAGGTGGGTGGGTCTGGGTAGGATGCTCTTCGGAGGGTGGGTGTGGACTCAATGAACCGAATTGTATGATGATTCTTTCCAATATCCAGAAGTCTTTCAAAGCCCCTTCCCTAGTAACTCAGAAAATATCATTTCTTAGCAACAGTGGAAGTGACAATGGGGAAAAGGCACGTGGTAACGGTGCTCGTTTGAAGAACTAGTGTGGTCACAATGGGCTGTGTAGCCTCCTTCTGTGCTGTAATAATTCTGTGATTCTGTGACAAGAATCTGTGAAGCATCATTAGTGAGGTTAAAGTGACCTGGTAACCAGGGGTCACTCACAGCCCTGCAGATACCATGCTAGGTTATGCAGCAGATTTATGCTGCTCACCTTACTTACATCCTCTCTCTCTCTGTCTTTTTTTCAGTGAGTGTCATTTAGAATGAAGCCCTCTGCAGGATCAGGTTTTTCCCTGACCTGTTTTGTCACACCCCTGGTGGGGAGGGTGTGCCTGAACAATGATGCATGAAGCTCACTTGTGGCATCGGATGGGGCCGTTTTCTCTCCCATATTGCCCTGCAGGGTTTGGGAGGATATTTATACTGGAGGTCTGGGATGTGAGGGCAAGAATACCTTTGTGTTTTTGGTGCCTGTTAAATCCTCTCCAGATAAGCCAAATGCAGACTAAATGTCCACCAGAGTTCCATTGACACTGTCCCCATCAAACTCTCCTGTAACAGGTATACTGCAGGGTCTAAGACAGAGTAAAGCTATCTTTATTCTTTTAAACACAAAATGAAGCTTCCCCACTCTTTCACATTAAAAATAAACAGAAAGTCAAGCTCTTCTGACGCAGTCCCAATCAAACACTTCAAGGACAGGGAAAGAACAGGGTTAGATACACTGTGAAGCTCCCTCGACACTGTCCCCATCAAACACTCCCAGGACAGGGAAGCACGGGGTTAGATACAGAGTAAAGCGCCTTCTACACTGTTCCCCATCAAACACTCACAGGGACAGCACAGGGTTAGATACAGAGTAAAGCCCCCTCTACACTGTCCCCATCAAACCCTCCCAGGACAGGGACAGTACAGGGTTAGATACAGAGTAAAGCTCCCTCTACACTGTCCCCATCAAACCCTCCCAGTACAGGGACAGCACAGGGTTAGATACAGAGTAAAGCTCCCTCTACACTGTCCCCATCAAACCCTCCCAGGACAGGGACAGCACAGAGTCTAGATACAAGGTAAAGCTTCCTCATATAAAAGTGTAAGGAAAGGGAAAATAAAGTTCCCTCAACGTTGCCCCCACTAAACACATATGGGATGGGAACAGCACAGGGTTAGACACAGAATAAATCAGGGACAGCGTAGTCTAATTTTGACCTCAATGTTTATGAGTGCCATTGTCAATCAGGGTTCAGTAGATAAGAATGTGAAGTGGGTATTTTAGCTAAAGGTTTTGCATTATCCAGAGCTCAGCCTGGCACAGTGTGATACTGACCATCTCACAGTGAGACAAAGAGCTGAAGCTTGGAGCTTCCCTCTGCTTCGAACACAAAGAGGTCAGGCTGATATCAGTAAGAGCAGATATCAGACAGCCCTGTAATTGCACCAGGAGAATGATGTTTGTGCTTTCCTGTGCCAGTGTAGCCTGCTGGCAAAGAGCCACCAGATAGTGCTGGCCTTTTGTCTTTGGAGGCATCCCTCCGGGATATTATTGAAGAGATTCCTGCTCCAGATATAGTCATGGGCTCCTCATTGAAAGACAGGTCTTTGTGACACAGTAATAACAGTTGCTCAGCAATAACCTGCTCACTGACACTCACTTTGACTACTCAGTGCCTGAACCTCACTACGGTTTTGGTTCAAACATTTGGACAAAAGAGCTGAATTGGAGAGATGAGGTGAGAGTGACTGCCCTTAACATAAAAGCTGCATGTTAACTTAAATGCGTGGCATCAAAATGGGAATCCATGGGTATATGGTAAAATCTCTGCAACTGAGAGTTATACCTGGAACAAAGGAAGGTGGTTGTGAAGGTCAGCCATCTTAACTCCAGGACATCTCTGCAGGGATGATACTCTCTGATCAGCCTTGGCACTTTGGGGCCGGTGACCATAATGCTATTAGTTTTAAAATAGTGATGGAAAACGATGGACCAGAACTAAAAGTTGAAGTTCTAAATTGGAGGAAGGCTAATTTTGACGGTATTCGGCAAGAACTTTCAAAAGCTGATTGGGTGCAGATGTTCGCAGGTAAAGGGACGGCTGGAAAATGGGAAGCCTTCAGAAATGAGATAACGAGAATCCAGAGAAAGTATATTCCTGTCAGGGTGAAAGGGAAGGCTGGTAGGTATAGGGAATGCTGGATAACTAAAGAAATTCTGGGTTTGGTTAAGAATAAGAAGTAAGCATATGTAGGGTATAGACAGGATAGATTGAGTGAATCCTTAGAAGAGTATAAAGGCAGTAGGAGTATACTTAAGAGGGAAATCAGGAGGGTAAAAAGGGGACATGAGATAGCTTTGGCAAATAGCATTAAGGAGAATCTAAAGGGTTTTTACAAATACATTAAAGACAAAAGGGTAAGTAGGGAGAGAATAGGGCCCCTCAAAGATCCGCAAGGAGGCCTTTGTGTGGAGCTGCAGGAGATGGAGCAGATACTAAACGAGTATTTTGCGTCAGTGTTTACTGTGGAGAAAGACATGGAAGATAGAGAATGTGGGTAAATAGATGGTGACATCTTGAAAAATGTCCAAATTACAGAGGAGGAAGTGCTGGATGTCTTGAAACACACAAAAGTGGATAAGTCCCCAGGACCTGATCAGTTGTTCCCTAGAACTCTGTGGAAAGCTAGAGAAGTGATTGCTGGGCCTCTTGCTGAGATATTTGTATCATCGATAGTCACAGGTGAGGTGCCGGAAGACTGGAGGTTGGCTAACGTGGTGCCACTGTTTAAGAAGGTGATAAGGACAAGCTAGGGAACTATAGACTAGTGAGCCTGACATCGGTGGTGGGCAAGTTGTTGGAGGGAATCCTGAGGGACAGGATGTACATGTATTTGGAAAGGCAAGGACTGATTAGGGATACTCAACATAGCTTTGTGCGTGGGAAATCATGTCTCACAAACTTGATTGAGTTTTTCGAAGAAGTAACAAAGAGGGTTGATGAGGGTAGAGCAGTAGACATGATCTATGTTGATTTCAGTAAGATGTTCGACAAGGTTCCCCATGGGAGACTGGTTAGCAAGGTTAGATCTCATGGAATATAGGGAGAAGTAGCCATTTGGATACAGAACTGGCTCAAAGGTAGAAGACACAGGGTGGTGGTGGAGGGTTGTTTTTCAGACTGGAGCCTGTGACCAGTGGAGTGCCACAAGGATCGGCGCTGGGTCCACTACTTTTCATCATTTATATAAATGATTTGGATGTGAGCTTAAGAGGTATAGTTAGTAAGTTTGCAGATGACACTAAAATTGGAGGTGTAATGGACAATGAAGAAAGTTACCTCAGAGTACAATGGGATCTTGAGCCAATGGGCTGAGGAGTGGCAGATGGAGTTTAATTTAGATAAGTATGAGATGCTGCAATTTGGTAAAGCAAATCTTAGCAGGACTTATACACTTAATGGTAAGCTCCGAGGGAGTGTTGCTGAACAAAGAGACCTTGGAGTGCAGGTTCATAGCTCCTTGAAAGTGGAGTCGCAGGTAGATAGGATAGTGAAGAAGGCGTTTGGTATGCTTTCCTTTATTGGTCAGAGTATTGAGTACAGGAGTTGGGAGGTCATGTTACGGCTGTACAGGACATTGGTTAGGCCACTGTTGGAATATTGCGTGCAATTCTGGTCTCCTTCCTATCGGAAAGATGTTGTGAAACTTGAAAGGGTTCAGAAAAGATTTACAAGAATGTTGCCAGGGTTGGAGGATTTGAGCTATAGGGAGAGGCTGAACAGGCTGGGGCTGTTTTCCCTGGAGCATCGGAGGCTGAGGGGTGACCTTATAGAGATCTATAGACAGTCTTTTCCCTGGGGTTGGGGGAGTCCAGAACTAGAGGGCATAGGTTTAGGGTGAAAGGGCAAATATATAAAAAAGACCTAAGGGGCAACGTTTTCACGCAGAGGGTGGTACGTGTATGGAATGAGCTGCCAGAAGAAGTGGTGGAGGCTGGTACAATTGCAACATTTAACAGGCATTTGGATGGGTATATGAATAGGAGGGATAATCTCTATGGCTCTAAGTGACAAGTAATATTCAAGCCACATAAATACTGAACAATGACCATCTTCAACAAAAGAAACTGTAACCAACACCTCTTATTTCCCACAATCAATGGGATTCCAACTGCTAAAATTGAACTAGACCAGCTGTATAAATATAGTGTCTACAAGAGCAGGTCAGGGTCTAGGAATTCTGTTGCAGATAACTTATCTCCTGACTCCCCAAAGCCTGAACACTATTTACAAACCACGAGTCAGGAGTGTAATGCAGTGCTTCCCACTTGCCTGGATGGAGGCAGCTCCAACAACACTCAAGAAGCTCAACAACGTCCAGAAGAATAAAGCTCACCATATTCACAGACGTACAGTCCCTGCAATACCATCACACAGTAGCGGCAGTGTGTACCATCTATAAAAAAGTTAAAAATCACACAACACCAGGTTATAGCCCAACAGGTTGATTTGGAGGCACAGGCTTTCGGAGCGCTGCTCCTTCGTCAGGTATCTGGTGCACAGTCAAGTAGTACTCTGAAAATCTGTGCTTCCAAATCAAGCTGTTGGACTATAGCCTGTTGTTGTGTAATTTTTCACTTTGTCCACCCCCGTCCAACACCAGTTCCTCCACATCACGGCCATCTATAAAAAACACTGCAGACATTCAAGAGGGATCTTAACACCTTCCAAACCCAAAATCTTTGCCATCGATAAGGACAAAGGCAACAAAAACTTGGGAATATCATGATCTGCAAATTCCTCTCAAGATCACTCATCATCCTGACTTGGAAATATATTGGCGTTCCTTCGCTGTTGTTGGGACAAAATCCTGGAATACCCTCCCTAACAGCACTGAGGATTTACCTTCAGTGCATGGATTGCAGTTGTTCAAGAAGGCAGCTCACCACCGCCTTATCAAAGGCAACTAGGGCCAGGCAATAAATACATGGCCAGCTAACAACATCCAAATTCCAGTAAATGAATATAGATAAAACTAGCAAACATCCAATGAGAGAGAGAGAGAGAGAGCAACTTTGAATCATGGCAGCTGTCCTGTGGAGGAATCTTTCACCATGTTCATCTCAGCAACTGTTTCAATAATGAGTCAAGACCAGGAGATACTTGAGTAACTGAAATATTCCAAGTCAAACCCAATTAGAGGAAAAAGTGTCTCCAAGTAACCATGTCAATCAATACACTTGAAGTTGTGTAAGAGACAACTAGGGAATACGACACCCTCAGTTATTTAAAACACTATGTCATACAAATTTTACCCTTGTTTTCAAACACCCACAGTCGCGAGTCCCCTCTCCCTCTCTCTGCTGTCTGCTCAAGCCTGGCAATCCTTCAAGGTGTCTGTGCTCCTCCAATGCTGGTTCTTGTGCATCCTAGTTTTCTTGGCATCACCACTGGCAGCACAGCCTTTCGCCACCTGGGCCCTAACCTCCAGAATTCCCTCCAGGTTAAAGGACTATGGGACTGCAGGAGGTTGCAGAGTTAAATCTGAGTGAGGAGCAAGCTGAGGTCATGCGTGTGAAAATAATGTTGGGCAAAGTTGAATGTTTGGGATGGTACCCATTGCAGCATTCACTGGTTGTGAAGTCAACTCCTGCAGCCCCCTGTCCGATTTGGTGAAGCTGCTTCAGTGCTTGGGGCTTCCTTCAGCTTCTGACATTGAACAGTTTGTTTTGGTGTCTTTCCCATCAATGGGTTAATTCTGCAAATATTGCACTAAATCTTTCTGTTGGGTTGCGTTATTGACCACCTCAACTTCTCATCATCCCTGCTTCCTGATTGCTGGTTAATTATGTTTCACACTGTATTTTAATCATTTGTTCGTATTAAACATTTCCCGCAGTGGTGCAGGACAAACCATCACTGGAAGTGACAAGGGTGGAAGTTGGTGAGGTGGGAATAAGTTCAGGATTGTTTCCCCCCATTACTGAACCATGATGATGTGGGGTGGGGAATATCAGGTTTTCATCCCTTCCAACAGGAGCCCATTTGGTGCTGAATTGGAAGCTGGTGACTCATGGGCCTTTGAACGAGTGATCGAAACAAACATTAGACATCTGCATGTGCAAATTGGGGTCCTGAATGCAACACCCCCCCATGCATTTACATAGTGCCTTTCATGCTGCGAAACATGTTAAGTTGTTTTAGGACCCTCAACAAAATTAGTCAGCAAAGGGAGCACAGCCTACACTGTATGCTCAATTATGAGGTCCAAAGCAGCACTCCTTAGAGCGAAGGTGAGGGGTTATTCACATAAAGCTAATAAAGGATTTAATTACCGAGGAGTTTGCAGGAGCAGAAGTTTATCCCTAACACTCCACTCCCCAATATAGACAATCAGGTAAACTGCAGCCTCACTGCTCCTGGATTACATTCCCTAATAGAAATGTGGTCGTAATTTCAAGATCTTGTATTAAACTGATGAAAAGCTTTTGTTGCTGGTGTCTTCTTGTACTGAGTTCTGATTACTTCGTGTTTCTCGCGATAGGTCTGCCCTATGGATGGGAAGAAGCTTACACAGCAGACGGGATTAAATATTTTATCAAGTAAGTACCTCATTTGGGTAAGCCGCAATGATCATAGTTTAAAAATAAGGGTCGCCCTTTTAACTCAAATAAGGAAAGTATTCTCTGAAGGTTGAGAGATTTTGGAATGCCCTTTCTTGAAAGGCAGTGGATGCCAAATCTTAAAATATTTTAAGACAGAGGTGGATAGATTCTTGATTACCAAGGGGATGAAACATTATCGGCGATACATAGGAATGTAGAGTTGAGGTTAAAATCAGACCAGCCGTGATCATATCAAATGGCAGCACAGGGAGAGAAAGGAAAAAGGGAAGGAATAGAAAGAGGGCTGAGAAAGAGGGAAAAGCGAAGGAAGCAAGAGATTCCGAGGCAGAGGGAAGACTGGAGTTGCCTGTCCACACATATTGCCAGTCAGATTACAGACATAGAGCAAAAGGTAAAACAATTTAAAACAGATTATTGAAAGGTGAAGGTGAGGAAAGTGCAGATAGTTACATGCCAGGAATTGAATAACCTTCCGTGACCTTACCACTGGAAAGCATCATATGACTCAATGGCCATTCAACCCATTGTGTCTGTGCTGGTTCTTTGGAAGCGGTATTTAATTAGCCTCAGCCTCCCTGCTCTTTCCTGATAGCTCTGAAATTGTTCCTTTACAAAGATTTATCCACTTCTCTTTTTGAAAGCTATTATTGAATCTACTTCCGTCAGGCATTGCATTCTAGACTAACTCCAGTCCTGCTGTGTGAAAACAGTTCTCCCCATTGCCCCTCTGTTTTTGGTGCCTATTATCCTCAATCTGAATACTGACTGTGTCTTCTTTGAAAAGATGAAATGTGAAAGTATTTTTTTTACATATTTGAAAACATTGAGCAAAGTGGCTGAAAGGATTCAGCTGAAAGTCACAACAAAATAATCCATAAAGAACACACTGACTGCTTCACTCTGGTTGTGAGGTCTTTCTGACAGTGCACACACACAGAATAGCTCCCAGTCATTTCTCTAACTTTATTCCTAAAGCTCTTCCTTTCCCAGTTTGTACTCCCGCTCACCCCCAGTTCGATTCCTGATTAAAAGAGTAAGACTAAGTTACAATCAGGGACTGGACAGGACCCATCTGAAAAGCGCGTGACTGGCAGAGGCTGCATTGATTACCAGGCTGAGCCCAGTGAGAGCCCTTCTTGTTTTGATTGTGTTACTGAACTATCAGGAGCCGATCAGCTTACCATCTGGGCCAAAGGAAGGCCAAATCTGTGTGTCAGATGAGCTGCTAGAAGCTGCATCAGGTTACTGCGAGGCAGCTACCACGTGAACAAGGTGTCAGCAGCTGCATGGAGTTCCTGAAGCTGGGTTCAAGGACAGTCCTCCAGTCTGAATAACTGACTAATTCAATCTTGGAACTATCAGAAACTAACAATTGAGATCCAGTCCCGATCGTCGGCTTTTGATCTATGAAAATAAATACACCTTAAATGCAGTAAGACACACATATCATATGTTAAGCTGCAAGTGTATATAGCAGTCCATCATACACTACCATAGCTTTGAGAGTAACACCCTTGCATTTGTCAGTGGGTTGTCAGTACAAATTTCTATGTTAAGAAATCCAGGCTGACTCTCCAAATACCAGTAGTTGAGGCAGTGCTACACTGATGGAGGTACCCTGTTAGAAATGTGTGTCTACCCTCTGAAGTGGATGTGGAAGATCCCATGGCAGCCATTTTCCCAGGGCAGCAGAGAGAAGCTTAGCTGCCTTTTCAATAGCTGCATCGGATTTACACAATGGCCACATCCACAAAACAAGGTCATTTAATGGCAACCAGTAAAACAGCATATCCCCTCAATGTGCTTTACAAACAGTGGTGGGCCAAACATATAAAGCAGTTAGGATTGTGAGATAAAAACTGAAAGAACCGCAGACACTGTGAGTCAGAGAAAAAAATAGAAATTGGAGAAAAAGCTCAGCAGATCTGGCAGTATCTGTGGAGAGTAATCAGAGTTAACATTTTGGATCAAGTGATCCTTCCTCAGAATTGGATATAGAGTTCTTGGAGAGGATGCAGAGGAGATGTACCAGGATATTACCTCGGACAAGGGGCCATAGTTCTGTGGAGAGACTGGAAAGGTGGATTCCTTCACCTTGGAGCAATTTTTTTTATTTATTCACGAGATGTGGGTTTTTCTAGCTCGGCCAGAGGGCAGTTAAGAGTCAACCACATTGCCATGGGCCTGGAGTCACATGTAGGCCAGACCAGGTAAGGACAGCATTTTCCTTCCCTAAAGCTCATTAGTGAACCAGATAGATTTTTTTCAGCAATGGTTCCGTGATCTTCATTCGACTTTTTAATTCCACATTTTTGATGAATTCAACCAACTACCATGGCAGGATTTGAACCCAGGTCCCCAAAACATTACCCATGTCTCTTGATCATAGTTTAGTGACAATAGGACTAAGCCATTGCCTCCCCTCTAACATTATACAGGAAGTTTTTTTTCATTTTTTTTCTCTCCTTAGCCCCACACTACCGCTGCGTTAGTGCTTATTTTTCCCCCCAGCATCCATGTTGTGTGTGTGCAGGTGTGAGACACAGTGAGAGACACAAGGTGTACAAATCTTTATTCAATTCCCACCACCAGGAAGATAGGAAACACCCGAGTGGCCTGTGACAAGCAGTGCCCTTCACATCAAAGGGCAATGTTATACGGGATGTTTATTGAGTAAATAAGCAGAAACTGTTTCCAGTGGATGGGTTGGGAAAGAGTGTGGCTAATCAGAGGGCACAAATTAAGGATAATTGGCAACAGAAAAAACGAGAGGTCCAATAAGAAGAAATGTACTTTTGCTCTGGCTGTGATCTGCAATGTGTTGTCTGAAAGTGCAGTGGAAGCTGATTCAGCAGGAACCTTCAAATAAGAATTAAATAAATATTAGAAAAGCAAAACTTTGCGGGAATTAGGGGACTTAGTGTGGAGGAATCTGATTGGACAGCTGTTTTAAAGAGCTAACAGGGTTGCCCCTGTACTCTACAGTACAATGAGTTTGATTACTGTACCTTGGGCTCCAGCCCGAAATGTTGATTCTCTTGCTCCTCGGATGTTGCCTGACCTGCTGTGCTTTGCCAGTAACACACTCTCAACTCTGATCTCCAGTATCTGCAGACCTCACTGTCTCCCACTGCATGGTTGTGCCAAACCAACACCAGAGAATCCCCACTGACCTTATCCTCCCCACTTACAAACTGACAGCGTAATTTTGAGTCTTGCTAGGGTCAGTGCTGTCCAATATATTAACTACAAACCATATTTTGAACTTTACAAATCTGGATTTAGCTAATTGCCTTTCTGAAGAATTGTCACTGGTCATTGAACCTGTGATATCAGGCCTCATATTTGCAATGCTTGTATGTAGAACTTTTAACTTTTTGCATATTTGTTGTTAAAAGAGTGAGAGGTGACCCAGAGAGTGGGTGTTTTTAATTGTTGTCCTTGTGCTCCCTCAGTTGATGAATGATGCTAGATGTGGGTTAAGTAGTTGGTCTTTCCTGCTATAATTGCTACATTTGGTTAAAACTGTGTCACCTCTCGTTTGCTCGCAATATATACTGGGGAGCACTGACCAAGGTGAACAGCCCATTCCCAGGTGACATGCACATGTAAAACATCCAGGAGATGAGAAAACACATTGCCTGTGTGGTTCGAGAAAGAAGGAAAAGAGGGAGTGAGGGAACTGTAGTGGTGGGCGCTGTGTTCTTACTGGTATGTTGAGGTGAGTGCAGCAGTCAGTGTTCTGGCTATCTACAACACCCTGTACCTCACTTCTCCCAATCAACACAGCATGTGTGAAGGAAAACATTAGAAATCATTGGAAAATACACCCGGTAGGAGAGGCCAAGGGTCCAACCACAGACAGAAAATGAAATAGTAACTGAGAGGAATGTTCCAGTCTGACATATGTTCATTTACTAACTGGCAAACCTGAGATCAGTGCAGCCTGCTTCGTGAGGCTGAGACTCTCCTTGACTTGAAGATACCCTTTCTTTCATGTTTGCAAAATGGCTTGGTCACTAGCCTGATGGAGATCAAGCTAAGGATCAAATCGAAGCTCAGCTAGAGTAAGGTGGGTCCATCAATGAACTAGAACAGAGTCCCGTCCTTCACCTACCCATCCACTGCCTCTGATTGTCACATTGCATGTCTGTATTATGACTCACTGGGGTAGCACTTTGTAAGTTGAGCCCCATTATTCCCAAATGTTCAAGTTTTCTTTTCAAGAATGCATAGCACACTAGCTTTCCTGACTTTCGGAGCAAGGTTGTGTGGGTTTCCTCTGGGTGCTCTGGTTTCCTCCCACCATCCAAAGATATGCAGCTTAGGTGGATTGGCCATGGGAAATTGCCCGTAGTGTCCAGGGATGTGTAGGCTAGGTGGATTTACCATGGTAGCTGCTGGGGTACAGGGATTGGGGTGGGGTGTAGAGTCCTGGTGAGATGCTTTTCAGAGGATCAGTGCAGACTCCACGGGCTTAATGGCCTATTTCCACACTGTAGGGATTCTATGAAAGCATGGATTAAGTTTCTGTACTGAACAAAAATTATTACTTGCTGCAAGTAATTAGTCAATAACTACAGGTAAACAGATATAAACGACTGAAATGTAACACTGCCAATGAAAACCCTAATTTCCTTATAAACCACCCTTTACACATGCACAGACAAACAAACAGGGAAAATAGATTATTGGCAGAGATAGAAAACTGCAAAGTCAGTTCAGAGATGTTTGCTTCCTGGTTCAAACGTTGAAATAATCCTTTGGCTTACCAGACCCCTTGATGCTCAGATGTCTTTCTCCAGATGTTTTCACTAATTAGTTAGTACAGGTATACAATCCTTTATCCTTTACCTGAAAAGCTCCACAATCCAAATTCTTTTTCATGGAGTATGTCATTTTGGCGTGCGAACAGGTGACCCAACACCACACCCACTCCAAACCATGTCACTCAATATGACATGGCGGTATGGCCCAGCACTGGCAGGCATCAGTTGTGTCTCAGTGCTCATACTATTCATACGTGCGTCTGCTGTCAGGTGCTTTTTTTATTTCACTGTGAAAATGTCATTTATTCCGAAATCCAAAAAACAACTGCCCCTAAGGATTTCGGATAAAGGATTGTGTACCCTACAGAGTGACTGATTCACTTGAAAAATGTCTCTGATTTATTCACAGCTCACAGCAACTGGTGCAGCAGTTTCCAAACTGAGCTTCAGAGAACAGGTTGCTTGTGGGCTGGGAGACAACCTATATGCTTCTTTTCCTCTCTCTCTCTGTTTCTGTAACTTGTTTCCAGTTCCAAAATGCTCAGCTATCCGGGAACCAATCACACTATTGTTGACAAGCAAAAGATCTCTCTCATTGATAACTGTCACTAGTCCATAGACCAATCAACCTCCCATTGTCAATAAGAACTGCATCAGTACATAACCTCAGCAGCAGATCATCTGTGACCTGGATTTCAAAGATTCCTTCTTCAAACAGTTGTTTACTGTACTTTCCATGGTTGTCTGGTCCTAAACTGGTTCTTAAAACAGTTCTTTCTCATTTTAGTCCCCAGGTTTTAAAAACACAAAAATAGAAAGCTATGTTCCTACTATCTCACATTCATGACTACAGGAGAAATAAACACTGGGAAGATCGAAGCCATTGCCTTCATTCCCATCACAAGTTCCCAATCCACAACTCCAGCTTTCTCCTTCACCAGTGTCTGATGCTGAACCAGACTGTTATGTAACTCTGGTGCTCTGTTTGACCCTGAGTTGAGCTTCTAATTGCTTATTTCCACCTCCATAACTTTACAATACTTGGTCTCTCCTGAGCTGACCTACTGCTGAGACCTCCAGACTCATCTATTTAAGTGCTTCCCTGGCCAGATTTCCATTTTCTTTCCTCCATTAACTTCATCTCATTCAAAATTCCATCCAAACCCACACCCAGTCTCGTTCCTCCATTTCCTTTGTACTTGCTGACCAACATTGGCTCCCTCTCCAAAAAAGTCTTCAGATCTTGAATTTTCATGAGTTCAAATCCCTTCATGGCTTCACCCCTCCTCTCCTCTGTAACCTCCTCCAGTCCTACAACTCTTGAGATATCTGTGCTCCTCTCATTCTGGCCTCTTGTGTGTCTCCCAGTTTTAATTGTTCCACTGTTAGTGGTTGTGCCTTCAACTACTTAGGCCTAAATGGTGGAATTATCTCTCTCAACCTTTCTACTTCTGTCTTCTTAAAACCTGCCACTCTGACCAAACTTTATATCATTTGACCTAATATTACTTCATCTGGTTCAGTGCCAGATTTTGTTTGATAACACTGTTGTGAAGTCATACCAACTCACCTATGCTGACCAAATATCCCACCCCAATCTAGTCCCATCTGCCAGCACCTGGCCCATATCCCTCCAAACCCTTCCTATTCATATACCCATCCAGATGCCTTTTAAATGTTGCAATTGTACCAGCCTCCACCACTTCCTCTGGCAGCTCATTCCATACATGTACCACCCTCTGTGTGACAAAATTGCCCCTTAGGTCTCTTTTATATAAAATGTACAGATTTTGTGAGTGAGTGCATGGAGTGCAACACACTGTGGGAGGAGATGGGCCTGTTGTATTAATTGACACGGAGGGTCTCCCCAGCTCATTCCAGTAGAATGTCACTTACACAGAGGAAGGCAGATCCACTGTCACCAGTTAAGCTCCAGTGAAAAGAAAAGCCACAGATTACTACGAAGAAGATTCTGTTGGAGAAATGCATCAAAATGAGGCAGATAAATCCTTGCTGTATTCAGCTGTCCATTTGAAATTCAGGAACACAGCTTCTGTCTGCGTTTGTGTTTATTTTGGGCACTGGGATCTACATGAATTTCCTGTTTTGAAAAATCATGACAAAACAGTGTGACCATATAATGCCATGCTGGATAGATCCTGGTTTAGACTTTTCATGTTTCAAGAGTTGTAACAGTGAGGGAGTGGCACACATCAAAGCACGTTATGGTGAATTAAAAACACAGACAGATTAGCCATGATCCGATTGGAATCCAGAAGATGCTCAAGGGGCCAAATGGATTACTGTTAGTCCGATAAACATGGAATCTCGAGGTAAGGTAGAGAAGTTCAGGACCTCCTCAATGGGGGGGATTATGTACTGAGGGCTGTTGTAACCGACACTGAATCAATTATTTAAGTAAGACTGAGCTGCTGCATTTCACTCAGATTTGCATTCATATTTACATACATATATACCCACCCCTCACTGTAACACTCATATATACCCCACACCACTCACTATAACAATCGTATATATCCCACACCCCTCACTATAACAATCGTATATATCCCACACCCCTCACTGTAACACTCGTATATATCCCACACTCCTCAGTGTAACACTCATATATACCCCACACCCCTCACTGTAACACTCTCATATACCCCACACCCCTCACTGTAACACTCTCATATACCCCACACCCCTCACTGTAACACTCGTATATACCTCACACCCCTCACTGTAACACTCATATATACCCAACACCCCTCACTGTAACACTCGCATATACCCCACACCCCTCACTGTAACACTCATATATACCACACACCCCTCACTGTAACACTCATATATACCCCACACCCCTCACTGTAACACTCATATATACCCCACACCCCTCACTGTAACACTCATATATACCCCACACCCCTCACTGTAACACTCTCATATACCCCACACCCCTCACTGTAACACTCGTATATACCCCACATCCCTCACTGTAAAACCCTGATATACCCCACACCCCTCACTGTAACACCCTGATATACCCCACACCCCTCACTGTAACACTCGTATATTCCCCACATCCCTCACTGTAACACTCTCATATCCCCCACATCCCTCACTGTAAAACTCTGATATACCCCACACCCCTCACTGTAACACCCTGATATACCCCTCACTGTAACACTCGTATATACCCCACACCCCTCACTGTAACACTCGTATATACCCCACACCCCTCACTGTAACACCCTGATATACCCCACACCCCTCACTGTAACACCCTGATATACCCCACACCCCTCACTGTAAAACCCTGATATACCCCACACCCCTCACGGTAACACCCTGATATACCCCACACCCCTCACTGTAACACTCATATATACCCCACACCCCTCACTGTAACACCCTGATATACCCCACACCCCTCACTGTAACACCCTGATATACCCCACACCCCTCACTGTGACACTCGTATATATGCAACACCCCTCACTGTAACACTCATATATATCCCACACCCCTCACTGTAACACTCGTATATATCCCACACCCCTCACTGTAACACTCATATATACCCCACACCCCTCACTGTAACACTCTCATATACCCCACACCCCTCACTATAACACTCGTATATACCTCACACCCCTCACTGTAACACTCGTATATATCCCACACCCCTCACTGTAATACTCTCATATACCCCACACCCCTCACTGTAAAACCCTGATATACCCCACACCCCTCACTGTAACACTCTTATATACCCCTCACTGTAACACTCGTATAAACCCCACACCCCTCACTGTAACACTCTCATATACCCCACACCCCTCACTGTAACACTCGTATAAACCCCACACCCCTCACTGTAACACTCTCATATACCCCACACCCCTCACTGTAACACTCGTATATATCCCACACCCCTCACTGTAACACACGTATATACCCCACACCCCTCACTGTAACACACGTATATACCCCACACCCCTCACTGTAACACTCATATATACCCAACACCCCTCACTGTAACACTCATATATACCCCACACCCCTCACTGTAACACACGTATATACCCCACACCCCTCACTGTAACACTCGTATATACCCCATACCGCTCACTGTAATACACGTATATACCCCACATCCCTCACTATAACACTCGTATATACCCCACATTGGGAGGGGTGTGGGGTCTATACATGTGATACAGTGAGGGGTATAGGGTTCTTCAAGTTCATTAGCTGCTGTTTTAGTGTGTCGGTGGGTTTGTGGGCTACCATGATGCCAAGGGGTCTGAGGAGTCTGGCAGTCATTTCTGAGATGTCTTTGATGTTGGGGAGAGAGACTTGGGTTTCTGGACTTGTTTTGTCTGCTTATTTGGGTTTGTTGCTGAGAAATCGGCGGACTGTATTCATTGGGTACCCATAATACAGAACATTATTTAAATGAACCAACACACACTGCAGCACAGAGGAACTACGCAGAGCAGAGGAAAATCACCTATATCGCGTACTCAAAATGCATGGGTACCCAATGAACACAGTCCGCCGATTTCTCAGCAACAAATCTAAACAAGCAGACAAAACACATCCAGAAACCTTAGCCTCTCTCCCCAACATCAAAGACATCTCAGAAATGGCTGCCAGACTCTTCAGACCCCTTGGCATTGGTAGCCAACAAACCCACCAACACACTAAAACAGCAACTAATGAACTTGAAAGACCCTATACAGACAATGAGCAAAACTAATGTCATTTACAAAATACCATGGAAGAACTGTAACAAACACTACTTTGGACAAACAGACAGAAAACTAGCCACCAGGATACATGAACACCAACTAGCCTCAACACGACATGGCCCTCTCTCAGTAGTATCCTCACATACAGATGGGGAAGGACACCACTTCGACTGGGACAACACATCCATCCTAGGACAAGCCAAACAAAGACACACACACGAGAATTCCGAGAAGCATGGAATTCCAACCGGAAATCTATCAACAAACACATTGAGTTAGACCCCTTCTACCATCCCCTGAGAAAAGGAACAGGAAGTGACTTCATCACAGGAAATAACATCCACACAGGAAATGACATCACCACAGGAAAAGAAACCCAAACATATAAATAGAAAGCGGGAATTTTCAGCATTGCTTCGCCTGAGGTACACTGAAGAGATTACCTATTGGGTGATGAAACATCTGGAAATGAACCTTCCAGCTCAGTGAGCAAACCGACATCCAAAACCTCAACCTGAGCTAAAAATCTTCTCAAACCTCACTCGTATATACCCCATATGCCTCACTTTAACACCCGTATATATCCCCCATGCCTCACTTTAACACTCTTATATACCCCACAACCCTCATTGTAATACTTGTGTATATCCCACACCCCTCACTGTAACACTTGTATATACCCCAGACCCATCACCGCAACACTCGTATATACCCCACATCCCTCAGTGTAACACTCATGTATATCCCACACGCCTCATTGTAACACTTGTATATACCCCACACCCCTCACTGTAACACTCGTATATATCCACACCCCTCACTGTAACACTCGTATATACCCCACACCCCTCACTGTAACACTCATATATAAACCACTCCCCTCACTGTAACACTCGTATATACCGCACACCCCTCACTGTAACACTTGTATGTACCCCACACCCCTCAGTGTAACACTCGTATATACCCCACACCCCTCACTGTAACACTCGTATATACCCCACACCTCTCACTGTAACACACTATATACCTCACACCTCTCACTGTAACACTCATGTATACTCGACTCCCCTCACTGTAACACTCATATATAAACCACTCCCCTCACTGTAACACTCGTATATACCCCACACCACTCACTGTAACACTTGTATGTACCCCACTCCCCTCACTGTAACACTCGTATATACCCCACACCCCTCACTGTAACACTTGTATGTACCCCACACCCCTCAGTGTAACACTCGTATATACCCCACACCCCTCACTGTAACACTTGTATATACCCCACACCCCTCAGTGTAACACTCGTATATACCCCACACCCCTCACTGTAACACTTGTATATACCCCACACCCCTCACTGTAACACTCATATATAAACCACTCCCCTCACTGTAACACTCGTATATACCCCACACCCCTCACTGTAACACTTGTATGTACCCCACACCCCTCAGTGTAACACTCGTATATACCCCACACCCCTCACTGTAACACTCGTATATACCCCACACCCCTCACTGTAACACTTGTATATATCCCACACCCCTCACTGTAACACTTGTATGTACCCCACACCCCTCAGTGTAACACTCATATATACCCCACACCCCTCACTGTAACACTCGTATATACCCCACACCCCTCAGTGTAACACTCGTATATACCCCACACCCATCACTGTAACACTTGTATATACCCCACACCCCTCACTGTAACACTTGTATATATCCCACACCCCTCACTGTAACGCTTGTATGTACCCCACACCCCTCAGTGTAACACTCGTATATACCCCACACCCCTCACTGTAACACTCGTATATACCCCACACCCCTCAGTGTAACACTCGTATATACCCCACACCCATCACTGTAACACTCCTATGTACCCCACACCCATCACTAAAGACGGATCTATCCGGCACCTCTCATTGTAACACTCTGATGTAACCCACGCTTCTTATAACGAGCTGATGTACTCATTCACCTTTATTGTACAGAATTAAAATCGAGCAATCAGCATCTTACTAATCTAATAGACTCTGAAACCCACTGCAGTGTTTAATTCAATCTCCCCAGTAATTGAGTGTGAGTACACCACACTGACAGTGAGGCTGCTGTATAACCAGAAGGATACATATTCTTCCCCAGTACAGTCCTATCACTATAACGTACATCATGAGGCTTAGAAAACCCTTCTGATTTGAATCAAGTTTGGAATCAATCCTTTTTAATAAAGCCTACATTCTTTTTAGACAAAAATCCTTAAGTATTGATTGGTCAGTTAATTTGTGGCTAGATAATTATGCAAACAAATTTACCCAGTTTTGTGGTTACTTGCATCCAAATTATAATAAATAGAAGCACATTTTAAAATAAATTATATAATTTTAAAGGAATTACAGGAGCAGAGCAACCATAGAGGTAGATGAGAATGTGGAATTCGAAACCGAACTAAATCACCTGTGATCTTATTGAATGGCAGAGTAGGTTGGAGGAACTGAATGACCTACGTCAGCTCATGTATATGTTGGTATCAGTTTCCCAACACAATACCTAGAAGATGTCACTCTTCACAGCTGATAAATAGAGACATAGAATGCAAAAATGCAGAAGTTGTGATGGACTTGCATCAAGAATAATCACTGATCAATCCAATGGGAATCTGTGGTTGCCAAGTCCTTCTTAGAAGGTTAGGATAGGCTTAGTAGGGGCTCTTATAGGGTTGTGAGTTCAAAGAATAGTGGACCAGGGAATAAGTAAAGATAAGTAAAACTCTTGTGGTGCAGGGATAGTGTCCCCAGTTCAAGTCCTATCTGCTCCAGCGATGTATAATAACATCCCTGAACATGTTAACTAAAAATAACTACGAGGAATAGAGTGCATGGATTTAGGCTTTTTGGCAAGCGATGGGGGCCAGGGAGATGTGAATTAGCACATTGTAACACAGAGTGGATAATGTCCCAGAGCTTGCTGCCAATTAAGTGGAAACAGTCTATCATTTCACAAGAAAATTGGATGCATACTTCCTCCTTCTATCAATGGCTTCATGGACGGAATTATGTACGGACCTGAACAATGTGGGCTATGGTGAGAAATGTAGCAGAAAGGAGGAGTCCAGTTTGGCTTCTCTTGATGTCAGGAGCAATTCACTGCCAATTCCAGGCATCAAGGCATGTTCCTCAGTAGGCAGTAGCATGTTGCCTGTTAACAGAGGTCACTGCTTGGTAACATCCTCACCCCATCAATAGGCACCTTCCCGACCTGCTACATGCCACAAGCAAATACAACAAAACTTTTCTCACCGCGGAAGGCCCAGCAGGTCCTTGGTGACTTCAGCTCACTCCTGGCTCCATCCATGATCCTTTCCAAGCAGTGGCCTCTCAGGGCACCATGATTCATGGGCATTGCCATCCAATCATTTCCAGTCTCTCAGGATCATCATGGATCCACTTGCAGAATGGTGAGGAAGTACAGGGTGTAGACCGGATCGAAAGGCCACAGTGAGGACAATGTATCTGCAGCAATCGGCACCAGGCTGCATTTCAGGGCTGTTCACCGGCTCTCGCTTGGTCACCACCTGGATCCTCACAGCATCCCTTCCTTCAAGTCACATAATCAGGCAATGTATCTTGTTGCTCGGCAGCCCTCACGCAGGGTCGGGGGTGGGGGGAGCTGTTACCTTTTGCTGTCTGGCACTGTTTTATATCAGTCTCACAGCTACACCATGTGCCAAAAGCGTGTGGGGCAAGCAGCCATGCCTGAAAGTCTTTCGGGAATGTCCTCATTCAAGAGCAAGGAGGTATCCATGGGATGTCAAGGGCACCCTCTAATAGCAGTCCAGGAGATTGGTCAGTTAAGGGATCTAGTAGGGGTGTTCTCATTCATGGGATCCAGGCCTCTGCAATCCAGGAAGCAGGACACGGAGCTAGGGTGGGTAGGATCAGGCTGGGCTAATGCAGTCAGGAAGATGTATCGGTAATAGTCAGGGGTCTGTGCACATCTCAACCATGATTGGATGGTTAGATTGCTCAAAGCCTCTGTCAGGTCTGCCCAGAGAAACTCGGGGGAAGGGGTTTGGGGGAGCAGGATTTGGGGGGATGGGTTGGAAGGCGCTGCTGGAGGAAGGAGACTTGGGAACCTAATGTGTGGATTGGGGGCTGTAGGCTGAGGGGAAGGCAGGGTGTGAATTGTGTAAAGGGGGCAACTGTTTTTGTAAGGGGGGACATGAGAAAGCATGGATAGGAACAGGGTAATGAAGGAGGGCAGTTATCCCACAGTCAGGAGCACTGGGAGGGGGGGCGCGGTTGGGGGGGGGGGGGGAAGCACGAGTGATGTCCTGACCTGATCACCTCCTGCCAGGGGCTGTGAGGAAGATGGGCAGGTGAAGGATAGGGACCTGTGGAGGAGTAAGGCCTGGGTGTCTCAGGTGAAGAACTACCGGAAAGGGGATCTGGATGTTGAGTCTCACCGACATGGAGGGGCGGAGGCTGGAAATGTCCGCCCAGAGATCACACACTGTCACCTTCCATTGTACTGGAAATTGAAACTACACAATGGGAACAAAAATGGCTGCAACCAGACCAGAGTGGGAAGGGCAGATGATTGATTTGTGAGGAATCACTGCCCGCTGTGAGGAAGGAAAGGTTTGTATACTATACCACACAATCCCGGAATCCTAATGCATCAGCTCCTTGTAAGTTCTACAGCTCCATACAGATGTGTTGCAAAACCATTAATGTTGAAGTATGCGAATTGAGATACCCACGTCACCAATATGCCTTCAAAAGGATTTGGGTTCTTTCCTCTCCCATTCCGTCTCACTGCCTTTCCAGGTTCCACACCTAGGGTTGGAGAATCTCCTTGGCAGTCAAGCTCATTGGCCTTGGACATTTGATCAGTTGACCCAAGGGGCAATTATGCCTGGCCAGCCCAAACATGCAGATGTTGGAAGTCTGACGCCAAAACAGATACTGCTAGGCAATCTCATCAGGTCAGCCATGGTCTGTGGAGAGAAAACAGAGTCAAAGCTTCAAATCCAGTGACCCATCTTCAGGGCTGATAGTAACTAAGAAAAGGTGGTATTTATGGGTTGGGATGGGGGTGATTGGTAGAGAATAAACATTAGGTGGAGATGGAGTCCAGGGAAAGAGAGAACAGCCGATGGGTGGACAAAGGATTAGATAATGGTGAGCTAGGGAGATCAAAATTAGAGGGTCAAAATGGGTTGGCAGTGATGAAAGCAGCCTCTATGTCAGTAAAGCCTGGTGTGTGGGGGTTTGTAAGAGGACATCGAAGAACGTTCCAGCTCTAAAATGATTGAACCCAGAAGTGTGGCCTTGGAAAAGCACCGCCGGTCAGGCAGCATCCGAGGAGCAGGACACTCGATGTTTCAGGCTGGAGTCCTTCATCAGGGGACAAAGGGCTCCTGCTCAAAACATCGATTCTCCTGCTCCTCAGGTGCTGCCTGACCTGCTGTGCTTTTCCAGCATCACACTCTCGACTCTGATCTCCAGCATCTGCAGTCCTCATTTTATCCCTAAAATTATTGAGTCTCCTTCCCAGAACTCCTTGGATCTTTAGGGATTGGAGAGGGGAGGACAGGAAGGGCCTAGCCATCTCTGGACTCTCCCAAGTGGAAACCTCGGAGGGGGCGATGTATATCAATCCTTCTCTGGCTGGGGTCTCCTGGCACTGCCCTGTCTTTTTGTGAGCAAGGGCACCTTGTGTGCCAGGTTCCCTGTTGTAATGCCTTTGGTCATGAGGACCAATAGTTGGGGCAATGTGGTGCTCAAATCCAACCGACCCTGAGATTATTGGCCCTGGGTGTGAAAGGCCACCATCACCCTGTCCATGCAGACAGCCAGATGATCAGATGCTTTAAGCAGCTGATTCCCTCCAGCGTAGCTGTGCTCCTGCAACTTCTGGCCGGTGAGGGTCCTTGTCTCCCGTAGACCTGCCCCTGTACCTTGTTCTTCGTGTGGAGCTGATGTGAGCTCTTTACAGAACAAGAACATTATACACAAAGGTCTAAGCAAGTGCCTCAGCAGCATTCCTCTGAGTGTCAGAGGCCTGGGGCATTCCTTCCTCAGCCAGCTGTGAAGACATGGCACTGAGGAACCATTACTCCCAAATGTTCTAAAACAAACGTTTCCACTGAGGTGTTAATATCTGAGCTGGGGAGGTGGGGCAGCCTTGCTGATGTTTTTTGGGATGCCTCTAAACTCTGTCCCACAGTGCACTCCGTTTTTCCACAGCGATCTTGCTCATTCTGTTGGCACCTGCAAGACACAGAGGTGTGAAGGCTACGTTGCCAATGAATGGCACTCACAGCTGGGTTAACAATAGAATGAAGAGTGGTACTCTCTCGATTGTTGGGACATGGATGTTGTGGAATCAGGGACAGAATTCCCTCCCAGTAGTGGGTGAGGAGCCTGATGTAGACAGCCCTTTCACCCATCCTGGCTCCTTCCTCATTTTTATAGGCTATTCTCCCGTGTAATGGAAGGAGAAGGAGGGTTTGGGTCAGGTGAAAGTGGGCAGCACAGAGTTTAGTGCTGGTCTAGCTGGTACTGAGTAGGATGTCCTGGATGAATGAGTGGGCAGCACAGAAGCCACGCAGGGTTAGCAGTGTGACATTGTGGAGGGAATGAGCAAGGGAAGATGTTGCTGGTAATAGTGAGAGTGGTGGAGCATGAGCATTGGTGGGAGGGTGGTGCAGTAGCTGAGATAGAGTGAGTGTGAGGAAGCTGAGCAAAGAATGTGTGGCACTTACCCTGGTGGAGTGGAGATAGTCACTCTCCTTACAGCTCTATTAGACTGTAGTTAGAGCACTGACCTAGGTGTTGAGGGTCTGGTATGTACCCACTTCTGCCAGTTTTCAAGAAAGAGGACGCCCTTTTCAGGACCATCCCGTCCACCAGATCCCTGCTGTAGAATCATGCACAATCTTCCCCTTCCCAGGCAGTTTTGGAAAGATTGTGATCCACAAGGGCAGCTTGGGTCTGCCAGTGCTCATTAGGTGCACAGCAACCTTTTAAAGATGGCATGGGCACCAGTGATGCTGGGCTTTTGGCAGATATCTGCTCAGTGGCAGGTTCTGCCAGTTACAGTGGTGGGTAGGATGGAGCTAGAATCAGACAGGAGCAGTGAGTAGATATGGGGTAGGTGGATACTGAGGTGAGTTTGATGCGTTGAGAGATCTCTCTAACCCTCTGTGAAACTTGACAACATTAACACTTTGCCAAAAAGACTCTGATTCCGCATTATATATCTGTGGCTTCTGCTCTCTATTTCTCTCTCTCTCTCTGTTCCATTGATAATCAATCACTCTGTCCTCTGGCCTCCTGATTTTCTCGGTGCCTTGTTTATCCCCAGTTCACTCTGTACTTAGCTCCCAGATTGCATTCCTGTGTTATTATTGATTTTCAGCTTCTTGTCCTGTGCACCCTTAGCTTGGAGCAGATTTCAGAGTTATGTTATATTTTGAACATTGTGGGTAAAGTAAAAAGCTGTTTGGACTTTCTGAAGCTGGTTTTCCTTTCTTCAGCCACGTGACCCAGATGACTTCATGGATCCATCCAGTGACTAGCACCTTGAGCTTGCCCTGTGTGGAAAGGAGCAGCAACAATGAACCTCAAGGCCCTCCAGAATTCAGGAGCTGATGGAGACAGAAAACCTCTGGAGTTGACGGGTTTCATGTAAAACCAACCCCCACAAATAACACCCACCAGCAAGATCATGCAGTAAAGATCCTCAAAAAATACTCTGAGAAAATACTCTGGCAACGTTTTCAGTTTTTTTTTATAAGCAACGTTTTTACTGCCACAAGTTAGAATGCTGAGTTTGTATGTTGGGTTTGAGTTGTAACTCAGGCTAGTAATGGGCTGGATGGAGTGAGATTATGTCACCTCAGTCCAGTATCTCAATGACACAATCCATACAATAACACTAAATATTGCCTATTTTTTGTGTTACATTTTTTAGCTTCTAATGACTAAAACAAGATTGTTGGAATCTGGATAATTTGGCATTGCTGCAGAGGGTTTTTAAAGATAAAACGTAAAACTGAAATAGTCATCTAACCCTATGCTGTCCCTTTCCCGGAAGTGGTTGATGGGAACAGTGTAGAGACAGCTTTACTCTGTATTTTAACCCCTTGCTGTCCCTGTCCCCAGAATGTTTGATGGGGACGATATCAAATAAACTTTACTTTCATTTTCAAGGATTCAAGGGAGTTCTACTTTAGTTCACTTTTAGTTCAAAAAACTAGAGGTAGTTTTATTTTTAGTTTTACAATCTAGAGGAGGCTTTACTCTGTGTCTAACCCTGTGCTGTATCTTTCTTGGGACCCCCATGTACAGGGAGCTTTATTCAGAATCTGACTGGTGGTGTACCTGCCCTGGGAGGTTACAGTCTTAAAAGGAGCCCTTCTGTGTATCTAATTTATACTGTACTTGTCTTAGGGGTGTTTGTTACAGATAATGGGAAAAACTGTTCCTTTCTTTATGTCTACTTTAATTTCTCTTTCTCTTGAACCCCATACAGTCCATAATAAAGTAAATAATTTTGTTTGGAGAGTTTGAAGTATTTTTTGGAGGATGATGACTATTCAGCACACACTGTGTACAATCTATTTTCCGTGATCCAGCCTGAGATTATCATCCCCAGCAAAGTACTGAGGGGCTACTGCACTTTTAAAAGGTATGACTTTTTGAATGAGCCAATTAAAGCCCTTTACGACATCTCAGATAGATATGAGAAATTCCACGGCATTATTTGAAGAATAGGTAAGCTGTCCCAGTGTCTCTGCTCATAATTATCTCTCAACTCTTATGATTCACTGGCGGGTAGTGCATTGAAACTCAACCCCCACTATTCCCAGTCATTACAAAAGGTAAAGATTTTTCAGAAGTACCGAAATTTCCTAATTTGTCTTCTAGAGTTAGATTGACAGAGAAAGCACAAAAATTACAAGTTCTTATAAATAGACTGCAGCGATATGTAGACAGTTATGAAATGTTAGGTATGAGTATTATTAAAACCAATCCCTCTTTCTGTCTCTCATACACACACACGCGCGCGCACGCATAGACAGGAAGAGAACCGGTTTTATGTACAGAGGGTGAACTGTGACAGCAGTTCAGTGATCTCTCTTCACAAGTTTGCAGAGATGGATCTTCTACTAATCAGAAAATTGCTCCTGAGTCTTCTGTTTTCCAGATGCTTCCTAGTTTGCAAGAGACACAGGGTGGCTGGTTCACTGATAAAACTTCTGATTTATTGATTTACAGCAACTGCTGACTGACAGTTAAACAGGTTTTCCTCAGGCTTAGTGTAGTTTTTACACCAGAGAACAGAGAGCGTTCCTGAAGAGATGGTTGTCTGAATAACTTCTTTGTATCTTGTTCACAATCCCAAGTTGTTCAGCTAGCTGAGAACCAACTGCATAATTATTGGCAGGCCGCGCTTTGTCATTGGTAGCTGGTCATTAGTCCACAAACCAATCCATGACTTTACACCAATCATACCCAAAGCTTCAGCTCCAGTTGGACAACAACCACATCCATCACCTGGAGCTGTGCAAACAATGTTCACAATGAGCATCAACTTACTTGCTTCCAAACAGTGCATTAATCCTTGTAATCACTGTTTTTTAGGACAGTTCTTCTCTCATTTCAGACTACAATTTAAAAAAACACTGAAGTAAAAAGGTACAGCCTTTACATCATCAATATTAGGTGAAAGTGAGGAGTGCAGATGCTGGAGATCAGAGTCAAGATTAGAGTGGTGCTGGAAAAGCACAGCAGGTCAGGCAGCATCTGAGGAGCAGGAGAATCAAATCAACATTACTTAAATAGATAATCCGGACATAACCACTTCATTTGTGGAGCTTGGTTTGCAGAAATTGTCTGCCATATTTCCTACAACTATGACTGCCTTTCTAAAAGTACTTTGTTCACTGTAAAATACATTGCAAAGTCTTGAAAGGTCATGAAAAGCACTATATAAAATGAAGTTCTTTTTTTGAACCAGATAACACTGCTGTGTAGCCCAGAAAACCTTGATGTTTGATTGTGTTGTGAAGATAATAGCTGAGTGTCTACTGTCGGGTCTATACACAGCACGTCTCTGCATTTTTTTCAAACAAGCTGACATTTCCACAAGACTTTCGTATAGGTCTGTTTTTCCAATTAGTGCATCTGACAGTCAGCTCAGGCCAGCTTCTCGTCTGAGAGAGAGATTTACTCCAAACTTTCTGCATTATACCAAAGGAAAGCATTCCCATGTAAGGAGCAAGCTGCATTTCACTGAGTTTTGACTTGCTCGGTTCAGAAGGAGGGTCCTTAATACAGGGCACTCTGACTGAAGCAAATTATAGCTTTGCTCCTCTGGACTAGCCCACAAAGAAATGCGAACAAACCTGATCATTGAAAGTGTGATCCCCTTGTACTCTCAACATTAAGTTCAATCTGTGAACATGACAGGATTTTCACAGTGGCAGTATGAGTCAGACACTGAGATGCAGAGTCTGATCAAAGGATTACTGAAGGTACTCTTTTCGGTGCTATTACAACAAGCAACAGCACAGGCAGCTGGTCAGATAGATCACACCTCAATGTACAAAGGAACCTTGTAAGGAAATGAACAGCATTCCAAGCAGCTCTGAATATGACCTGACATTGTCACCCCTTCCCATCACGGTCTACCTTCCCGTTAAGCTCAGCTCCCAAGGCCCACCTTTCAGAATGGCTACAAGGACAATGCCAATTCCAGCTGTAACAAGCTGCAGAGACATGTACGGTAACAGCACTGCTTTCAGTCTCTACTACCAGAATTAAAGAATGATATAAAAGGTCTTTGGTTATCCTTTTGGGTAGGTTTTCTGGTGTCAATCAATCATTGACAACTGTACCTTCAGCTGTCTGGAGCCTAAACTCTGAAAATCCCTCCTTTAAACACTTCCACCTCCTCTAGCCATCTCTCCTTTCAGACCAAATATCGTTCACAGGCCCTTATATCTCGCGATATGACTCAACGTCATGGAGATTTGGTTCAGCCCTGTCACATACAGACTCTGGTGAAATATTGATTCACATGGGTCCTAGTGTAATACGTGGTTCGGTCATTTGGCTGGGAGGGAGGTGATCGCTGGTTTACAAACCAGAGTAAGGCCAACAACATGGGTTCAATTCCTGTACTGGCTGAGGTTATCATCGAGGCGCATCCTTCCCAATCTCTCCCCGTGCCTGAGGTGTGGTGACCCTCAGGTTAAACCACCACCGGTCGTCTCTCTCTTGCTATCTCTAATGAGAGAAGCAACCCAATGGTCTGCGAGGATTATGTCGACTTTAGCTTTGGTGTAGTACTCATAAACGCAGGCCCTGTAATTTTGAGGACTAGGGGGGATTTTACAATACAGCAATGAGGACAAAGAAACTGATACGGTATGGGAGAATAGAATATGAAAGCAATCTAGCTAAAAACATAAAAATTGATTCTAAAGCATCCATAGTTATGTAAAAAGAAAATGTTTGGCCAAAATGAATGTGGGTCCATTACAGACAGAGAACTTACAGTGGGGAATAGAGAAATGGCAGAGAAACTAACTGATTACTTTGTGTCTGTTTTCATTGAGGGAGGTACAAGAAATCTCCCCCAATGAGGTCTAAGTGGCTCGGGAGAATGTGGAGTTAAAAGAAAGTTAGCAATAGAAAGAAGATTGGACTGGAGAAATTATTGGGAAATTGACATTCCATTTGCCTTTCTAAACTTCCCTGGTTAACCAAGATTAGCTCATCCATTTCCTAGGATCCTTCTTCCTTTCATCATCAGACCCAAAATACCCTGATCACTGGGATCCTTGATCCTCAACATATTGTTCTCAGAAACTGTCTCACTCTCTGAATTCTTCTTCATGGCTACCTTGGCCAATTTGACTATCCAATCCACATGAAGATTTAAGTCATTCACAATGAATGTTCTGCCTTTTTGCATGTCATCATTATCTAATGATTTATTCTCTGTCTTACTGTGTAGCTACTTGTTAGGGAGCCTGTAAATTACCCCTACAAGTGATTTCTTCTCCTTGCTATTTCTTACCTCCACTCTACATCTTCTAAGAGGGAAATGGGTCTGGGTGGGTTACTCTTCGGAGGGTCAATGTGGACTGGTTGGGCCAAAGGGCCTGTTTCCACACTGTAGGGAATCTAATCTAATCTAATCTAATCTAAATGTAATCATTTCTTGCTATCTCATACTAACAAAGCTATCCCACCATCCTTACCTTGCTGCTTCTCCTTTTGAGTAATCACAGATCCCTGAATATTTAGTTCTTAGCTTGAATCTCATGATCAGCATTACTTTGCAATGGCTATTAGAACATGTCCATTATGATCTCTTTGTCCTAGGTTGCACAATAATCTTTTTATGTGGCACTGTGTCAAATGTCTTCTGTGAAACTAAGTACAATATGTCTACAGGGTCCCCTTCATCCACAGCATATGTTACGCCTTCAAAGAACTCCAATAAATTGGTTAAAAATTATTTGTTTTTCACAATCTCATGATGACTCTTTCCAAGTACCTTGGTTTTGTTTTTAAGTATCCAGCTATAACCTTTTTAACAAACAATTCTAACACCTTCCTCAAAGCTAGCTGGCCTATTATTTTCTTTTGACTGAATCCCTCCTGTCTTTGCTTTGTCCCAGTTTGATAGAACCTTTTCCTAAAGCATGGCAACTTGGAAAATTAATGCTCCTGTGACCTCATTAGCTGTCTCTTTTAAAACCCTGGGATAAAGTCCATCAGCACCCAGGGACTTGTGAGCCTACAGCTCCAGCAGTTTGCTCAGTACCACTTCCCTCACGGTTATGGTTTCTCCAAATTCTTCTTTCTCTTCCACTTCATAATTTATATGATTACTAGAATCTTTTTATAACTACATGGTGTAGACAGAAATTAACTCAATTTTTAAAAATTTCATTCACCATTTAATTATTATCTACTATTACCTCTCCATCCTCACTCTCTTGAAGGCCAATGCACATTTTGCTTACTGTTTAACTTACTGTAAAAACTCTTGCTACCAGTTTTTATATTTCTAGCTAGCTCTCATCCTCTAATTTCTTTATTTTGATTGATCTTTTAGTCATTCACTGACATTAAATTATACACTTCTTCATTACTTTTGATGCTTTCCCAAACTTCTTTAGGCCAGTGACGAGTGGTGTCCCACAGGGATTGATTGTTTGTCATTTATTTTGAGAATTTAGGAGGCATGGTTGGTAAGTTTGTCGATGACACCAAAATAGCTGGTATAGTCAACAATGAAGATTACAAAAGGATCTTGATCAATTTGGCCAATGGGCCAAGGAGTGGCAGATGGAACTTAATTTGGATAAATGTGAGGGAGTACATTTTGGTGAAACATACAAGGGTCAGGACTTATAATGGTAGGGCCTCGGGCAGTGCTGTAGAAACAAGAGATCTGAGGGTTCAGGTATATAGTTCTTTGAAAGTTGCGTCACAGGTAGGCAGGATGGTTAAGAAGGCGTTCAGCACGTTTACCTTCATTGCTCAGATCATTGTTAGAGAAGTTGAAATGTCATGTTGAGGCTGAACAGGATGTTGGTGAGGCCAATTTTGGAGTACTGTGCACAGTTCTGGTTGCACTGCTATAGGAAGGATATTATTAGATTGAAGAGCATTCAGAAAAGATTTACCAGGTTGTTGCCAAGACTGGAGAGTTTGAGTTATAAGGAGAGGCTGGATAGGCTGGGACTATGTTCACTGGAGTGTAGGAGATTGAGAGGTGACATTGTATAGATAAGGTGAATGGCAGATGTTTTTTTCACTAGGGTGGGACATTTCAATAAAGATTGTGAGACACGACCTGCCCCTTACAAAGCCATGCTGACTATCTTTAATCAAACTCTGTTCTTCCAAATAGTCATAAATCCTATCTCTCAGAATTCTATCCAGTACCTTGCTTACCACAGATGTAAGACTGACTGGTCTGTAATTCCCAGGGATTTCCCTATTCCCTTTCTTGAACAGAGGAACAACATTTGCCTCCCTCCATTCATCCAGTACTACTCCTGTGGAGAGTGAGGATGCAAAGATCATCACCAGAGGCCCAGCAATCTCATTCCTCACTTCCTGTAGTGCCCTTGGACATATCTGGTCTGGCCCTGGGAACTTATCTATCTTGATGTTTCCCAGAATTTCCAACACATCCACTTCCTTAATATCAATCTGTTCAAGCCTATTAACCTGGTCCACGGTGTTCTCACTGTTAACAAGGTCCCTCTAGTGAATACCAAAGCAAAAGACTCATTTAGGGCCTCCCCTACCTCTTCAGACTCCAGACACAAGTTCCCTCCACTATCCCTGATCAGCCCTACTCTCTCTCTGATCATTCTCTTATTCCTCACGTACATGTAGAATGCCTTTGGGTTTTTCCTGATCCTTCCCACCAAAGCTTTTTTGTGCCCCCTTCTCCCTCTCCTCAGTCTGATTTTGAGTTCTTTCCTAGATACCCTGTAATCCTTTAAACTGTGCCAGTTCCTTGCTTCCTCAATCTTAAGCTTCCTTCTTCCTCTTGATGAGAAGCTCCTCTGCTCTTGCCATCCAAGGCTCCTTCACCATACCATTCCTTGCCTGCCTCAGTGGGATAACGTTATCCAACACTCACAACAAGTGATCCTGAAGTAGCCTCCACGTTTCGGTTGTGCAATTCCCGTAGAACAATTGTTCCCAATTTATACCTCACAGCTCCTGCCTAATAGCAGTATACTTTCCCCTCCCCCAATTAAATACCTTCCCATACTGGCTGTTCCTATCCCTCTCCATGGCTCTGGTAAAGGTGAGGCACTTGTGATCACTGTCACTGAATGTTCTCCCACCGAGAGATCTGACACCTGGCCTGGCTCATTGCCTAGCACCAAATCCAATATGGCCTCCCTCTTCGTTGGCCTATCTCCATATTGAGTCAGGAAGCCCTCCTGGACACACTTGACAAAATCTGCTACATCCAAACCACCCGCACTAAGGATGTTCCAATCAATATTGGGGAAGTTGAAGTCACCCATAACAACAATTCTGTTACCTCTGCAAATTTCAAGATCTGTTGTCCAATCTGTTGTTCCATCTCTCTGCTGCTACTGGGGGGGGTCTATAGAAAATACTAATAAAGTGACTGCTCCTTTCTTGTTACTGACTTCCACCCATACTGACTCAGTAGATGAACCCTCCTCAGTAACCTCCTTTTCTGCAGCTGTGTTGCACTCTCTCATTAACAATGCTACTCCCCTCCTCTTTTACCCCTCTCCCGGTTCTTTTTAAAAGATCGAAACCTGGAAACATCCAGCAACCGTTCCAGTCTCTGTGAAATCCATGTCTCCATTATGGCCACAACATCGTAGTTCCAAGTACTGATCCGTGCTCTGAGTTCATCACTCTTATTCCTGACACTTCTTGCATTGAAACAGACACACTTTAACCCGTCCCTTTGCCATAACAACTGTGTATCCTTCCTGATAGACTCTGCATCCTATTTCTGTCTATTCAACAGCTACTCTCTCCCCTCTTTGGTCCCTATCCCCCTGACAGACTAGTTTAAACCCTCCCGAAGTGCTCTAGCAGATCTCCCGCCCAGGACATTGGTGACCCTCCAGTTTAAGTTTAACCCGTCCTTCATGTATAGGTCCCACCTTCCCCAGAAGGTACCCCAATGATCTACGTATCTGAAGCCCTCCCTCCCCCACCAGCCCTGTAGCCACGTGTTTAGCTGCACTCGCTCCCTGTTCCTCGCCTCACTAGCACGTGGCACCGATAGTCATCCTGAGATTCCTACTCTGCTTTTTAGCTTCCAATCTAACTCCCTGAAATTGCTTTTTAGATCCTCATCCCTTTTCCTAGCTGTGTTATTGGTACCAATGTGCACCATGACTTCTGGTTGCTCGCCTTCCCCCTTCAGGATCTTGTAGACTCGATCAGAGACATCCTGGACCTTGGCACCTGGGAGACAATATACCTTCTGGGAGACACATTCGCAACCACAGAATCTCCTATCTGTTCCTCTAACTATTGAGTCTTCTGCCACTAGCACTTTTCTATTCTCCCCCACCCCCTTCCCTTCTGAGCCACAGAGCCAGTATCCAAAACAGTATCCTTGTTATTGAGGGGAATGGCCACAGGGGATCCCTGCACTGTCTGCCTGTGCCCATTCCACCACCTGAGGTGTAACTACCTCCCTGTTTCTCCTCTCAATTACCCCCTCAGCCTCCCGAACAATCCGAAGTTCATCCAGCTCCAATTCCCTAACACGGTTTCCGAGTTGCGAGAGTTGGATGAAGTCAGTGGGGACGGGAGTGATGATCCTTACCTCCCACATTCTCCAGAAGGAGCATTCAACTGCCTGAACATCCATTCCCACTGCTCGGAATTCCCAAAGAGACTGTTGAAAAAAAAACTAGTAATGTCACCGAATCAGCGCACAGCCACATTGTTTTGGTGAGAGGAGGATGGGTGGGAGACACTGCCAAAGTACTGTTTTGGGTAAAGCAACCGCCCAAGTATATTACCTCATTTACTCTGCAGACCCGTGCTCAGCGTGCACTCCGCCTATTCTGGAGAAAAGCTATTGATAGAGGAATTTCACTTCCCGGCAGCCCTGTGGTCCTCTTTCTCACTGCTCCCACTCCTGCTGTAAAATGGAGCAATGAATATGTGGAATGAATTGCCAGAGGAGGTGGGAGTTACAGTTACAACATTGAGAAAGCATTTGTATCAGTACATGAATAGGAAAGGTGTCGAGGGATATGTGCCAAACACACAAATGGGATTTAGTTTAGTTTGGGAAACTTGGTCAGCGTGGACAAGTTAGTCCAAGGGATCTGTTTCTGTGCTGCATGACTCTATCTCCCTTACATTTTATTCTTTATACTCAGAATATACTTGTTCTGAATATTCTGAAATATCCCTTTAAATTTCTGCCCTAATTTTTCAATTGATCTATCCCCTAACTTAGCATCTCTAGTTAGGTTTAGCTTTCATACCCATGTTATTCCCCTTATTGAAGTTTAAGATACTAGTCTCAGACTCACTCTTCTCCCTTTCAAACTGAATGTAAAATTTAATCATGATTGCTTCTACTCAGGGTAACTTTACTCTGACTTTGTTAATGAATTCAATACCAAGTCTAATATAAACTGGTTGGTTCTAGAACATGGTGCCTGTCCAAGAAACTATCTAGGAGAAAGTGAGGACTGCAGATGCTGGAGATCAGAGCTGAAAAATGTGTTGCTGGAAAAGCACAGCAGGTCAGGCAGCATCCAAGGAGCAGGAGAATCGACATTTCGGGCATAAGCCCTTCTTCAGGAAACTATCTGGAAAGCATTCTCTGAACCTCTCTTCCAGGCTACCATTGCCAATCTGATATTCCCAGTTAAGATGTTGATTGAAGTCACCAGTAATTATTGTCTTTATGGTGAATACTCAGTATTTCTTCATGTATACTCCATCCTACATTGCGCTTCGTGTTGGGGAGCCTGATGAATATTATTAAATAGAGCCAAAGATGGACTCTACAAACTTGAACTAATCCAAAACCATGTTGCTGCTATTACACCAAGTCAGGTTCACCCATCACCCCTGTGCTCACTGACCTGCCGACATTCCCAGACTAACAATTTATCTTTTAAAATGTTCATCCGTGTGTTCAAACCCCTCAGTGGCCTCATGCTCCCAAACTCTATAATCTCCCCCAGTCTGCAGTTCTCGAAAACAAGCCTGCCTTTTTGCATATTCCCTGTTTCCATCGCTCCAGTATTAGTGACTGTGCTTTCCAATGCCTGGATCTCTTTTACTTTTCCCTATTTTAAGCCATTCATTAACCACTTCTGGGACCAAACACTTGATCACCGTCCTGCCATCTCAGTGTCCAATGTTCTTGCTAATGCCCCTGTGAAAGGCCTTAGGATGTTTCACAATTTCAAAGGCGTTATACACAAACAAGTTATTGTTAAATAGTGGAGAAATTTGGATAGCACGATCCGTCCTGAATCTTTTTGTGATAGCTTTTAGCTGAAGGTATAGCCAATCAAAACGTCTGTTCCTACCCTGTTTAAATGATGCAGCTACTGTGATGGGACTCTCAACATTTGGAATTCTTTTTGATATGTTTATATTGCAGAGAAGTGACCCAATAATCCTTGTATTTACATTTACAGTCAATGTTAATCAAGGAGCAGATGAGGCAAAGATTCTAAGCTGATGCAATATTCATATAAAACTAGTGGAATATTAAATAAAAGGTTCACTGTTTCCTGGGATCCCACCAAGTCCCAAAAGGCAGGAATTGTGGCATTGGAAAGCCGCAGTTTCCGAGCGAATCATTCCGATCCCAGCTCATTAACTAAAACCTTTCCACCAGCCGGAAGATTCATATTGTATCTCACCAATAACCTTCAAACAAACATAAAACCGTCACAGAGTGGCCTTGAGCGCACAGCTCAACGTGGGTAATGTAAAGCTCGGAATGATCGTATAGCGAGTAAGTGATCAGTCCACAGAACTACAGATGCACACGTTCATGCAGAGCCTCTCTCATACACTCCCACATGCACCCTCTCATAGACCTATACCCACTTACACTCACACAGATACGCACACTCTCTCACAGACACCCATAACCTCCTCCCACACACACACACTTATAAGTTTGTGGGGGAATTTGTACTTGCAGAATTACACTTTACTTTGCTCAAAAACTGCATGAATCCATGTAGGATTCTGTAAGTCCGTTTTTGAGACTAGAATCAGTCTGACCATTGGGGCACAGACAGCCTCACACAGGGCAGCTCACACCTTCAATGCATTATCTGGGCTGACATGACACCAATTGTTAAAGTTCACTTGAGAATGTAACTTTTAAAAAGGTTTTGCCATTTACATATGAAAGAACTGAAACCAACATGGTCATTCTAAAAGACCAGAAACTTAACAAACAATCCAGGTCTTTTTCAATATATAATTTCAGTTACATCACACTGTAAACCTTTGCTATAAATTCTATGTCTTACAATCTTATTCTCCACAATCACCTGATGAAGGAGCAGTGCTCCAAAAGCTAGTGCTTCCAAATAAACCTGTTGGACTATAACCTAGTGTTGTGTGATTTTTAACTAACTCCATGGAATATGCTTCAAATTAGAGCATTAGAAAGATTATTAGAGAAAATTAGAGAGATTTCTTTCAAATAACATTGTCGGACAATCTAAGTGGATGGATTATTTGTGACATGATGTACAGTGAATGGATTGAATCCCAATGGAACAGATTTAGTTCGACTAATGTCTTCCAACTTCCTCCATCTCGAGAAGTTTCCACATCTCCAGTTTGGGCTGTGGTTAAGGCTGATCACTGTGATGTAGGAATATACCTACATCTGTGTATTCGGAAATATCCCCTTAAATATCTGCCATTATCTTTCAATAACTCCATTATCCTTATATCGTGTGACCATCAGAAGATGGAAGACAAGCAAAATGGGTCTTGTCCCTGTGTCCTCCAGCGATACCTGCCTTGTTATAAAAAGGGAAAAGATATTTATGGAGTTCCTTTCACAACCACCGGAAATCTCAAAGTGTCACAGAGTTGTAGAGTCATACAGTTCGACAGGAGAGAAACAGACCCTTCGGTCCAACTCGACCATACTGACCAGGTATTTTAAACTAATCGAGTCCCATTTGTCAGCATTTGGCCCATGCCTCTCTAAGTGCTTGCTGTTCACACACCCATCCCAATGCCTTTGAAGTGTTGTAATTGGACCTGTCTCCACCTCCTCTGGCAGCTCGCTCCATACACATACCCCCCCTCTTTACAAGATGGCAGCTGAGGAAGACACTCCAGACAGAGCTCCTCAGCACCACGTGTTCTTTTTCTTTGTTTACTCTTTTCTTTTTACTCCTTCCTGCTCTTTTTTTAACAAATGCTTTTGACCTGCCCGGAGGCAGATCCCAGTGCGGAGGGGAAGGGCAGCAAGAGGAAGGAGTCCTGGAGCAAAGGCCAGAGTGAGGAAACATTCTCGGAGCAGGGACTGGAGCGGGGAAACAACCCGAAACGGAGGCTGGTGAAGGGAAAACAGTCCCGGAGTAGGGACTGGAGCAGGGAATCAGTCCCGAAACGGAGGCTGGAGCAGGGAAACAGTCCCAGAATGGAGGATAGAGCAGTGAAACAGTCCCGGAACAGGGACTGGAGCAGGGAAACAGTCCCGGAGCAGGGACTGGAGCGGGGAAACAGTCCCGGAACGGGGACCGGAGCAGGGAAACAGTCCCAGAATGGAGGATAGAGCAGTGAAACAGTCCCGGAACAGGGACTGGAGCAGGGAAACAGTGCCGGAGCAGGGACTGGAGCGGGGAAACAGTCCCGGAACGGAGACCGGAGCAGGGAAACAGTCACAGAGCAGGGGCTGGAGCAGGGAAACAATCCCGGAATGGGGACTGGAGCAGGGAAACAGTCCAGGAACGGGGACTGGAGCAGGGAAACAGACCCGGCACGGGGACTGGAGTGGCGATACAGTCCCGGAATGGAGGCTGAAGCGGGAAAACAGTCCCGGAGCAGGGTCTGGAGCGGGGATACAGTCCCGGAACGAGGACTGGAGCAGGGAAACAGTCCCGGAACGGGGACTGGAGCAGGGATACAGTCCCGAAACGGAGGCTGCAGCGGGGAAACAGTCCCGGAAGGGGGACTGGAGCAGGGAAAGAGTCCCAGAGCGGGGACTGGAGCAGGGAAACAGTCCCAGAGCGGGGACTGGAGCAGGGAAACAGTCCCGGAACGAGGACTGGAGCAGGGAAACAGTCCCGGAATGGGGGACTGGAGCAGGGAAACAGTCCCGGAACACAGGCTGCAGCGGGGAAACAGACCCGGAAGGGTGACTGGAGCAAGGAAGCAGTCCCGGAATGAGGACTGGAGCAGGGATACAGTCCCAGAGCGGGGAATGGAGCGGCGAAACAGTCCCAGAACAGAGACTGGAGCAGGGAAACAGTCCCGGAGCAGGGACTGGAGCGGGGAAACAGTCCCGGAACGGGGACCGGAGCAGGGAAACAGTCGCAGAGCGGGGACTGGAGCAGGGAAACAGTCCCGGAGCGGGGACTGAAGGAGGGAAACAGACCCGGCGCGGGGACTGTAGCGGGGATGCAGTCCCGGAAGGGAGGCGGGAGCGGGGAAACAGTCCCTGAGCAGGGTCTGGAGCGGGGATACAGTCCCGGAATGGGGACTGGAGCAGGCAAACAGTCTCAGAGAGGGAACTGGAGCAGGGAAAGAGTCCCGGAACGGGGACCGGAGCAGGGAAACAGACCCGAAACAGGCTGGAGCAGGGAAATAGTCCCGGAGCAGGGACTGGTGCAGGGATATAGTCCCGGAGCAGGGACTGGAGCGGGGAAACAGTCGTATAGCGGGGACTGGAGCAGGGAAACAGTCCCGGAACAGGGACTGGAGCAGGGATACAGTCCCGAAACGGAGGCTGCAGTGGGGAAACAGACGCGGAACAGAGGCTGGAGCAGGGAAGCAGTCCCGGAAGGGGTACTGGAGCAGGGAAATAGTCCCGGAACGGGGACCGGAGCAGGGAAACAGTCGCAGAGCGGGGACTGGAGCAGGGAAACAGACCCGGCGCGGGGACTGGAGCGGGGATGCAGTCCCGGAAGAGAGGCGGGAGCGGGGAAACAGTCCCGGAGCAGGGTCTGGAGCGGGGAAACAGTCCCGGAATGGGGACTGGTGCAGGGAAACAGTCCCAGAACGGGGACTGGAGCAGGGATACAGTCCCGAGACGGAGGCTGCAGTGGGGAAACAGTCCCGGAAGGGGGATTGGAGCCGGGAAGCAGTCCTGGAAGGGGGCTGCAGCAGGGAAAGAGTCCCAGAGTGGGCACTGGAGCAGGGAAACAGACCCAGAACGGGGACTGGAGCAGGGAAAGAGTCCCGGAATGGGGACTGGAGCAGGGAAACAGCCCCGGAACGGAGGCTGGAGCAGGGATACAGTCCCGAGACGGAGGCTGCAGTGGGGAAACAGTCCCGGAAGGGGGATTGGAGCCGGGAAGCAGTCCCGGAAGGGGGCTGCAGCAGGGAAAGAGTCCCAGAGTGGGCACTGGAGCAGGGAAGCAGTCCCGGAAGGGGGACTGGAGCAGGGAAACAGCCCCGGAACGGAGGCTGGAGCAGGGAAACTGTCCCGGAGCAGTGGCTGGAGCGGGGAAACAATCCCGTAATGGGGGCTGGAGAAGGGAAACAGTCCCGGAGTGGGGACGGGTGCGGGGAAACAGTCCCGAAAAGGAGGCTGCAGTGGGGAAACAATCCCGGAACAGAGGCTGGAGCAGGGAAAGAGTCCCAGAATGGGGACTGGACCAGAGAAACAATTCCGGAACGGAGGCTGGAGTGGGGAAACAATCCCGGAACGGAGGATGGAGCAGGGAAGCAGTCCCGGAACGGGGACTGGAGCAGGGAAGCAGTCCCGGAATGGGGACTGGAGCAGGGAAACAGTCCTGGAGCAGGGACTGGAGCAGGGAAACAGTCCCGGAACGGGGCTGGAGCAGGGAAACAGTCCCGGAGAGAGGTCTGGAGCAGGGAAACAGTCCCGGAACGGTGACTGGAGCAGGGAAACAGTCCCGGAGCATGGACGGGAGCAGGGAAACAGTCCTGGAACAGGGGCTGGAGCGGAGAAACAGTGCCGGAACGGGGACTGGAGCAGGGAAACAGTCCCGGAACGAGGACTGGAGCAGGGAAACAGTCCCGTAATGGGGGGCTGGAGCGGGGAAACAGTGCCGGAGCATGGACGGGAGCAGGGAAACAGACCCGGAACGGGGACTGGAGCAGGGAAACAATCCCGGAATGGAGGCCGGAGCGGCGAAACAGTCCCGGAACGGGGACTAGAGCAGGGAAATAGTCCCGGAGCAGGGACTGGAGCGGGGATACAGTCCCGAAACGGGGACTGGAGCAGGGATACAGTCCCGGAACGGGGACTGGAGCAGGGATACAGTCCCGAAATGGAGGCTGCAGCGGGGAAACAGTCCCGGAAGGGGGACTGGAGCAGGGAAAGAGTCCCAGAGCGGGGACTGGAGCAGGGAAACAGTCCCAGAGCGGGGACTGGAGCAGAGAAACAGTCCCGGATCGAGGACTGGAGCAGGGAAACAGTCCCGGAATGGGGGACTGGAGCAGGGAAACAGTCCCGGAACACAGGCTGCAGCGGGGAAACAGACCCGGAAGGGTGACTGGAGCAAGGAAGCAGTCCCGGAATGAGGACTGGAGCAGGGATACAGTCCCAGAGCGGGGAATGGAGCGGCGAAACAGTCCCAGAACAGAGACTGGAGCAGGGAAACAGTCCCGGAGCAGGGACTGGAGCGGGGAAACAGTCCCGGAACGGGGACCGGAGCAGGGAAACAGTCGCAGAGCGGGGACTGGAGCAGGGAAACAGTCCCGGAGCGGGGACTGAAGGAGGGAAACAGACCCGGCGTGGGGACTGGAGCGGGGATGCAGTCCCGGAAGGGAGGCGGGAGCGGGGAAACAGTCCCTGAGCAGGGTCTGGAGCGGGGATACAGTCCCGGAATGGGGACTGGAGCAGGGAAACAGTCCCGGAATGGGGACTGGTGCAGGGAAACAGTCCCGGAACGGGGACTGGAGCAGGCAAACAGTCTCAGAGAGGGAACTGGAGCAGGGAAAGTGTCCCGGAACGGGGACCGGAGCAGGGAAACAGACCCGAAACGGAGGCTGGAGCAGGGAAATAGTCCCGGAGCAGGGACTGGAGCGGGCAAACAGTCCCGGATCAGGGACTGGAGCAGGGATATAGTCCCGGAGCAGGGACTGGAGCGGGGAAACAGTCTCAGAGAGGGAAGTGGAGCAGGGAAAGAGTCCCGGAACGGGGACCGGAGCAGGGAAACAGACCCGAAACGGAGGCTGGAGCAGGGAAATAGTCCCGGAGCAGGGACTGGAGCGGGCAAACAGTCCCGGATCAGGGACTGGAGCAGGGATATAGTCCCGGAGCAGGGACTGGAGCGGGGAAACAGTCGTATAGCGGGGACTGGAGCAGGGAAACAGTCCCGGAACAGGGACTGGAGCAGGGATACAGTCCCGAAACGGAGGCTGCAGTGGGGAAACAGACGCGGAACAGAGGCTGGAGCAGGGAAGCAGTCCCGGAAGGGGTACTGGAGCAGGGAAATAGTCCCGGCGCGGGGACTGGAGCGGGGATGCAGTCCCGGAAGAGAGGCGGGAGCGGGGAAACAGTCCCGGAGCAGGGTCTGGAGCGGGGAAACAGTCCCGGAATGGGGACTGGTGCAGGGAAACAGTCCCAGAACGGGGACTGGAGCAGGGATACAGTCCCGAGACGGAGGCTGCAGTGGGGAAACAGTCCCGGAAGGGGGATTGGAGCCGGGAAGCAGTCCCGGAAGGGGGCTGCAGCAGGGAAAGAGTCCCAGAGTGGGCACTGGAGCAGGGAAACAGACCCAGAACGGGGACTGGAGCAGGGAAACAGCCCCGGAACGGAGGCTGGAGCAGGGAAACTGTCCCGGAGCAGTGGCTGGAGCGGGGAAACAATCCCGTAATGGGGGCTGGAGAAGGGAAACAGTCCCGGAGTGGGGACGGGTGCGGGGAAACAGTCCCGGAACGGGGACCGGAGCGGGGAAACAGTCCCGAAACGGAGGCTGCAGTGGGGAAACAGACCCGGAACAGAGGCTGGAGCAGGGAAAGAGTCCCAGAATGGGGACTGGACCAGAGAAACAATTCCGGAACGGAGGCTGGAGTGGGGAAACAATCCCGGAACGGAGGGTGGAGCAGGGAAACAGTCGAAGAGCAGGGACTGGAGCAGGGAAACAGACCCGGAACGGGGGGTGGAGCAGGGAAACAGTCCCGGAACGGAGGCTGGAGTGGGTAAAGAGTCCCAGAACGGAGGCTGGAGCAGGGAAGCAGTCCCGGAATGGGGACTGGAGCAGGGAAACAGTCCTGGAGCAGGGACTGGAGCAGGGAAACAGTCCCGGAACGGGGCTGGAGCAGGGAAACAGTCCCGGAGAGAGGTCTGGAGCAGGGAAACAGTCCCGGAACGGTGACTGGAGCAGGGAAACAGTCCCGGAGCATGGACGGGAGCAGGGAAACAGTCCTGGAACGGGGGCTGGAGCGGGGAAACAGTGCCGGAACGGGGACTGGAGCAGGGAAACAGACCCGGAACGGGGACTGGAGCAGGGAAACAATCCCGGAATGGAGGCCGGAGCGGCGAAACAGTCCCGGAACGGGGACTAGAGCAGGGAAATAGTCCCGGAGCAGGGACTGGAGCGGGGATACAGTCCCGAAACGGGGACTGGAGCAGGGATACAGTCCCGGAACGGGGACTGGAGCAGGGATACAGTCCCGAAACGGAGGCTGCAGTGGGGAAACAGACCCGGAACAGAGGCTGGAGCGGGGAAGCAGTCCCGGAAGGGGTACTGGAGCAGGGAAGCAGTCTCGGAGCAGGGACTGGAGCGGGGAAATAGTCCCGGAACGGGGACCGGAGCAGGGAAACAGTCGCAGAGCGGGGACTGGAGCAGGGAAACAGTCCAGGAACGGGGACTGAAGGAGGGAAACAGAACCGGCGCGGGGACTGGAGCGGGGATGCAGTCCCGGAAGGGAGGCGGGAGCGGGGAAACAGTCCCGAAGCAGGGTCTGGAGCGGGGATACAGTCCCGGAATGGGTACTGGAGCAGGGAAACAGTCCCGGAATGGGGACTGGTGCAGGGAAACAGTCCCGGAACGGGGACTGGAGCAGGGATACAGTCCCGAAACGGAGGCTGCAGTGGGGAAACAGTCCCGGAAGGGGGATTGGAGCTGGGAAGCAGTCCCGGAAGGGGGATGCAGCAGGGAAAGAGTCCCAGAGTGGGCACTGGAGCAGGGAAACAGACCCGGAACGAGGACTGGAGCAGGGAAAGAATCCCGGAACGGGGACTGGAGCAGGGAAAGAGTCCCGGAATGGGGACTGGAGAGGGGAAATAGTCACGGAACGTGGACTGGAGCAGGGAAACAGTCCCGGAACGGGGACTGGAGCAGGGAAACAGTCCCGGAATGGGGGACTGGAGCAGGGAAACAATCCCGGAACGGAGGCTGGAGCAGGGAAACTGTCCCGGAGCGGTGGCTAGAGCAGGGAAACAATCTCGGAATGGGGGCTGGAGCAGGCAAACAGTCCCAGAGAGGGAACTGGAGCGGGGAAACAATCCTGGAACGAGGACTGGAGCAGGGATACAGTCCCGAAATGGAGGCTGCAGCGGGGAAACAGTCCCGGAGCAGGGACTGGAGCAGGGAAACTGTCCCGGAGCAGGGACTGGAGCAGCGAAACAGTCCCGGAACAGGGACTGGAGCAGGGAAATAGTCCCGGAGCAGGGACTGGAGCGGGGAAACAGTCCCGGAACGGGGACCGGAGCAGGTAAACAGTCGCAGAGCGGGGACGGGAGCGGGGATACAGTCCCGAAACGGAGGCTGCAGTGGGGAAACAGACCCGGAACAGAGGCGGGAGCAGGGAAAGAGTCCCAGAATGGGGACTGGACCAGAGAAACAATTCCGGAATGGAGGCTGGAGTGGGGAAACAATCCCGGAACGGAGGGTGGAGCAGGGAAACAGTCGAAGAGCAGGGACTGGAGCAGGGAAGCAGACCCGGAACGGGGGGTGGAGCAGGGAAACAGTCCCGGAACAGAGGCTGGAGTGGGTAAAGAGTCCCAGAACGGAGGCTGGCGCAGGGAAGCAGTCCCGGAACGGGGACTGGAGCAGGTAAGCAGTCCCGGAATGGGGACTGGAGCAGGGAAACAGTCCTGGAGCAGGGACTGGAGCAGGGAAGCAGTCCCGGAACGGGGACTGGAGCAGGGAAGCAGTCCCGGAATTGGGACTGGAGCAGGGAAACAGTCCTGGAGCAGGGACTGGAGCAGGGAAACAGTCCCGGAACGGGGGCTGGAGCAGGGAAACAGTCCTGGAGAGAGGACTGGAGCGGGGATACAGACCCAGAATGGAGGCTGGAGCAGGGGAACAGTCCTGGAACGGGGGCTGGAGCAGGGATACAGTCCCGAAACGGAGGCTGCAGTGGGGAAACAGACCCGGAACAGAGGCTGGAGCAGGGAAACAGCCCCGGAACGGAGGCTGGAGCGGGCAAACAGTCCCAGAGCGGGGACGGGAGCAGAGAAACAGTCGCAGAGCAGGGACTGGAGCAGGGAAACAGTCCCAGAGCGGGGACTGGAGCAGGGAAACAATCCTGGAATAATGGCTGGAGCAGGGAAACAGTCCCGGAAGGGAGGCTGGAGCAGGGAAACAGTCCCGGAGCAGTGGCTGGAGCAGGGAATCAGTCCCGGAATGGAGGCTGGAGCGGCGAAACAGTCCCAGAACAGGGACTGGAGCAAGGAAACAGTCGCAGAGCAGGGACTGGAGCAGGGAAACAATCCTGGAATAATGGCTGGAGCAGGGAAACAGTCCCGGAATGGAGGCTGGAGCAGGGAAACAGTCCGGAGCATGGACGGGAGCAGGGAAACAGACCCGGACCTGGGACTGCAGCAGGGATACAGTCCTGGAACGGGGTCTGGAGCAAGGAACCAATCCCGGAGCGAGGACTGGAGAGGGGCAACACTCCCGGAACGGGGGATGGAGCGGGGAACCAGTCCCGGAGAGGGGACTGGAGCGGGGAAACAATCCTGGAGCAGGGAAGCTGTCCCGGAACAGGGGCTGGAGGAGGGAAACAGTCCTGGAGCGGGGTCTGGAGCAGGGAAACAGTCCCGGAACGGAGGCTGGAGCAGGGAAACAGTCCCGGAACGGAGGCTGGAGCAGGGAAACAATCCCGGAACGGAGGCTGGAGCAGGGAAACAGTCCCGGAACGGAGGCTGGAGCAGGGAAACAGTCCCCGAACAGGGACTGGAGCGGGGAAACTGTCCCGGAACGGAGGCTGGAGCAGGGAAACAGTCCCGGAACAGAGGCTGGAGCGGGTAAACAGTCCCGGAACGGAGGCTGGAGCAGGGAAGCAGTCCCGGAATGGGGACTGGAGCAGGGAAACAGTCCCGGAGCGGGGACTGGAGCAGGGAATCAATCCCGGAATGGAGGCTGGAGCAGGGAAACAGTCCCGGAACAGAGGCTGGAGCGGGTAAACAGTCCCGGAACGGAGGCTGGAGCAGGGAAGCAGTCCCGGAATGGGGACTGGAGCAGGGAAACAGTCCCGGAGCGTGGACGGGATCAGGGAAACAGTCCTGGAGCAGGGTCTGGAGCGGGGATATAGTCCCAGAATGGGGACTGGACCAGGGAAACAATCCCGGAATGGAAGGTGGAGCAGGGAAACAATCCCGAAACGGAGGCTGGAGTGGGGAAACAATCCCGGAACGGAGGCTGGAGCAGGGAAACAGTCCCGGAACGGGGGCTGCAGCAGGGAAACGTCCCAGAGCAGGGACTGGAGCAGGGAAACAGTCCCGGAATGGGGACTGGAGCAGGGAAACAGTCCCAGAGCGGGGACTGGAGCAGGGAATCAATCCCGGAATGGAGGCTGGAGCAGGGAAACAGTCCCGGAACGGGGACTGGAGCAGGGAAACGGTCCCAGAGCGGGGACTGGAACAGGGAAACAGTCCCGGAACAGACGCTGAAGCAGGGAAACAGTCCTGGAGTGGGGACTGGAGCAGGGAAACAATCCCGGAATGGCGGGTGGAGATGGGAAACTGTCCCGGAGCGGGGACTGGAGCAGGGAAACAATCCCGGAATAGGGGCTGGAGCAGGGAAACTGTCCGAGAACAGGGACTGGAGCAGGGATACAGTCCCGAAATGGAGGCTGGAGCAGGGAAACTGTCCCGGAATGGAAGCTGCAGCGGCGAAACAATCCCGGAACAGGGACAGGAGCAGGGAAACTGTCCCGGAGCAGGGAGTGGAGCAGGAAATCAGTCCTGGAGCGGAGGCTGGAGCGGGGAAACAATCCCGGAACGGAGGCTGGAGCAGGGAAACAGTCCCGGAACGTGGACGGGAGCAGGAAAACAGTCCTGGAATGGGGGCTGCAGCAGGGAAACAGTCCCAGAGCGGGAACTGGAGCAGGAAAATAGACCCGGAGCGGGGACTGGAGCAGAGATACAGTCCCGGAGTGGAGGCTGGAGCGGGGAAACAGTCCCAGAGCAGGGTCTGGAGCAGGGATACAGTCCCAGAATGGGGACTGGACCAGGGAAACAATCCCGGAACGGAGGCTGGAGCAGGGAAACAGACCCGGAGTGGGGACTGCAGCGGGGAAACAGTCCCGGAACGGAGGCCGGAGCAGGGAAACAGTCCCAAAATGGGGACTGGACCAGGGAAACAATCCCGGAACGGAGGCTGGAGCAGGGAAACAGTCCAGGAGCGGGGTCTGGAGCAGGGAAACAATCCCGGAATGGAGGCTGGAGCGGCGAAACAGTTCCAGAGCGGGGGCTGGAGCAGGGAAACAATCCCGGAATGGAGGCTGGAGCGGCGAAACAGTCCCGGAACGGGGACTGGTGCAGGGAAACAATCCCAGAACAGAGGCTGGAGCAGGGAAACAGTCCCAGAATGGAAGGTGGAGATGGGAAACAATCCCGGAACGGAGGCTGGAGCAGGGAAACAGTTCCAGAGCTGGGACTGGAGCAGGGAAACAATCACGGAATGGAGGCTGGAGTGGGAAAACAGTCCTGGAACAGGGACTGGAGCAGGGAAACAGTCCCTGAATGGGGACTGGAGCAGGGAAACAGTGCAGATACGGTGACTGGAGCAGGGAAACCGACCCGGAGCAGGGACTGGAGCGGGGATACCATCTCGGAATGGAGGCTGGAGCAGGGAAACTGTCCCGGAGCAGGGAAACAGTTCCAGAGCGGGGACTGGAGCAGGGAAAGAATCCCGGAATGGAGGCTGGAGCGGCGAAACAGTCCCGAAACGGGGACTGGAGCATGGAAAGTCCTGGAATGGAGGCTGGAGCGGCGAAACAGTCCCGGAACGGGGACTGGACCAGGGAAACAATCCCGGAACAGAGGATGGAGCAGGGAAACAGTTCCGGAACGGAGGCTGGAGCGGGTAAACAGTCCCAGAACGGAGGCTGGAGCAGAGAAGCAGTCCCGGAACGGGGACTGGAGCAGGGAAGCCGTCCCAGAACAGGGGCTGGAGCAGGGAAGCAGTCCCGGAACAGGGGCTGGAGCAGGGAAGCAGTCCCGGAACAGGGGCTGGAGCAGGGAAGCAGTCCCGGAACAGGGGCTGGAGCAGGGAAACAGTCCCAGAGCGGGGACTGGAGCAGGGAAACAGTGTCGGAACGGGGACTGGTGCAGGGAATCAATCCCGGAGTGGAGGCGAGAGCGGGGAAACAATCCCGGAATGGAGGCTGGAGCAGGGAAACAGTCCCGGAGTGTGGACGGGAGCAGGGAAACAGTTCTGGAAAGGAACTGGAGTGGGGAAACAGTCCCGGAACGGGGACTGGAGCAGGGAAACAATCCCAGAATGGACGGTGGAGATAGGAAACAATCCCGGAACGGAGGCTGGAGCAGGGAAACAGTCCCGGAATGGGGACTGGAGCAGGGAAACAGACCCGGAGCGGGGTCTGGAGCAGGAAAACAGACCCGGAGCGGGGACTGGAGCAGGAAACTGTCCCAGAACGGGGACTGGACCAGGGAAACAATCCCGGAACAGAGGCTGGAGCAGGGAAACAGTCCCGGAATGGAGGCTGGAGCGGGTAAACAGTCCCCGAATGGGGACTGGAGCAGGGAAACAATCCCAGAATGGACAGTGGAGATGGGAAACAATCCCGGAACGGAGGCTGGAGCAGGGAAACAGTCCCGGAACGGGAACTGTAGCAGGGAAACAATCACGGAACGGAGGCTGGAGCAGGGAAAGAGTCCCGGAACGGGGACTGGAGCAGGAAAATAGACCCGGAGCGGGGACAGGAGCTGGGAAACAATCCCGGAACGGGGACTGGAGCAGGGAAACGGTTACGGAGCAGGGACTGGAGCAGGGAATCAGCCCCGGAGTGGAGGCTGGAGCGGGGAAACAATCCCGGAACGGAGGCTGGAGCAGGGAAACAGTCCCGGAACGGAGGCTGGAGCAGGTAAGCAGTCCCAGAATGGAGGCTGGAGCAGGGAAACAATCCCGGAACGGTGAATGGTGCAGGGAAACAGTCCCAGAATGGGGCTGCAGCTAGGAAACAGTCCCGGAACGGAGGCAGGAGCAGGGAAACAATCCCGGAATGGAGGCTGGAGCAGGGAAACAGTCCCGGAATGGGGACTGGAGCAGGGAAACAGACCCGGAGCGGGGACTGGAGCGGGGAAACAGTCACGGAATTGAGGCTGGAGCAGGGACAGTCCTGGAGCAGGTCTGGAGCGGGGATAAAGTCCTAGAACGGGGACTGGAGCAGGGAAACTGTCCCAGAACGGAGGCTGGAGCAGGAAACTGTCCAGGAGCGGGGTCTGGAGCAGGGAAACAGTCCCGGAATGGAGGCTGGAGCGGCGAAACAGTCCCGGAACAGGGACTGGAGCAGGGAAAGTCCCGGAATGGAGGCTGGAGCGGCGAAACAGTCCCGGAGCAGGGACTGGTGCCGGGAAACAATCCCAGAACAGAGGCTGGAGCAGGGAAACAGTCCCAGAATGGACGGTGGAGATGGGAAACAATCCCGGAACGGAGGCTGGAGCAGGGAAATAGTCCCAGAACGGGGACTGGGCCAGGGAAACAATCACGGAATGGAGGCTGGAGTGGGAAAACAGTCCTGGAACAGGGACTGGAGCAGGGAAACAGTCCCTGAATGGGGACAGGAGCAGGGAAACAGTGCAGGAACGGTGACTGGAGCAGGGAAACAGACTCAGAGCGGGGACTGGAGCGGGGATACCGTCTCGGAATGGAGGCTGGAGCAGGGAAACTGTCCCGGAATGGAGGCTGGAGCAGGGAAGCAGTCCCGGAATGGGGACTGGAGCAGGGAAACAGTCCTGGAGCAGGGGCTGGTGCAGGGAAACAGTCCCGGAACAGAAGCTGAAGCAGGGAACCAGTCCTGGAGTGGGGACTGGAGCAGGGAAACAATCCCGGAATGGCGGGTGGAGATGGGAAACTGTCCCGGAGCGGGGACTGGAGCAGGGAAACAATCCCGGAATAGGGGCTGGAGCAGGGAAACTGTCCGAGAACAGGGACTGGAGCAGGGATACAGTCCCGAAATGGAGGCTGGAGCAGGGAAACTGTCCCGGAATGGAAGCTGCAGCGGCGAAACAATCCCGGAACAGGGACAGGAGCAGGGAAACTGTCCCGGAGCAGGGAGTGGAGCAGGAAACCAGTCCCGGAGCAGAGGCTGGAGCAGGGAAACAATCCCGGAACGGAGGCTGGAGCAGGGAAACAGTCCCGGAACGGAGGCTAGAGCTGGGAAGCAGTCCCGGAACGGAGGCTAGAGCTGGGAAACAATCCCGGAATGGAGGCTGAAGCGGCGAAACAGTCCTGGAACAGGGACTGGAGCAGGGAAACAGTCCTGGAGCAGGGGCTGGAGCATGGAAACTGTCCCGGAGCAGGGACTGGAGCAGGGAAACAATCCCGGAATGGAGGCTGGAGCAGGGAAACTGTCCCGGAATGGAGGCTGGAGCAGGGAAGCAGTCCCGGAATGGGGACTGGAGCAGGGAAACGGTTCCGGAGCAGGGACTGGAGCAGGGAATCAGCCCCGGAGTGGAGGCTGGAGCGGGGAAACAATCCTGGAACGGAGGCTGGAGCAGGGAAACTGTCCCGGAATGGAGGCTGGTGCGGCGAAACAGTCCCGGAACGGGGACTGGAGCAGGGAAACGGTTCCGGAGCAGGGACTGGAGCAGGGAATCAGCCCCGGAGTGGAGGCTGGAGCGGGGAAACAATCCCGGAACGGAGGCTGGAGCAGGGAAACAGTCCCGGAACGGAGGCTGGAGCAGGTAAGCAGTCCCAGAATGGAGGCTGGAGCAGGGAAACAATCCCGGAACGGTGACTGGTGCAGGGAAACAGTCCCAGAATGGGGGCTGCAGCTAGGAAACAGTCCCGGAACGGAAGCAGGAGCAGGGAAACAATCCCGTAATGGAGGCTGGAGCAGGGAAACAGTCCCGGAATGGGGACTGGAGCAGGGAAACAGACCCGGAGCGGGGACTGGAGCAGGGAAACAGTCACGGAATTGAGGCTGGAGCAGGGAAACAATCGCGGAACGGTGACTGTGCAGGGAAACAGTCCCGGAATGGGGACTGGAGCAGGGAAACAGTCCCGGAATGGGGACTGGAGCAGGGAAACAGACCCGGAGCGGGGACTGGAGCGGGGAAACAGTCACGGAATTGAGGCTGGAGCAGGGATAGTCCTAGAGCAGTTCTGGAACGGGGATAAAGTCCCAGAACGGGGACAGGAGCAGGGAAACTGTCCCAGAACGGAGGCTGGAGCAGGGAACTGTCCAGGAGCGGGGTCTGGAGCAGGGAAACAATCCCGGAATGGAGGCTGGAGCGGCGAAACAGTCCCGGAACGGGGACTGGTGCAGGGAAACAATCCCGGAACGGAGACTGGAGCAGGGAAACAGTCCCACAACGGGGACTGGAGCAGGGAAACAGTGCAGGAACGGTGACTGGAGCAGGGAAACAGACCCGGAGCGGGGACTGGAGCGGGGATACCGTCTCGGAATGGAGGCTGGAGCAGGGAAACTGTCCCGGAGCAGGGAAACAGTTCCAGAGCGGGGACTGGAGCAGGGAAAGAATCCCGGAATGGAGGCTGGAGCGGCGAAACAGTCCCGGAACGGGGACTGGACCAGGGAAACAATCCCGGAACAGAGGAGGGAGCAGGGAAACAGTCCCGGAAAGGAGGCTGGAGCGGGTAAACAGTCCCAGAACGGAAGCTGGAGCAGGGAAGCAGTCCCGGAACGGGGACTGGAGCAGGGAAACGGTTACGGAGCAGGGACTGGAGCAGGGAATCAGCCCCGGAGTGGAGGCTGGAGCGGGGAAACAATCCCGGTAAAGGAGGCTGGAGCAGGGAAACAGTCCCGGAACGGAGGCTGGAGCAGGTAAGCAGTCCCAGAATGGAGGCTGGAGCAGGGAAACAATCGCGGAACGGTGACTGGTGCAGGGAAACAGTCCCAGAATGGGGGCTGCAGCTAGGAAACAGTCCCGGAACGGAGGCAGGAGCAGGGAAACAATCCCGGAATGGGGACTGGAGCAGGGAAACAGACCCGGAGCGGGGAAACAGTCACGGAATTGAGGCTGGAGCAGGGATAGTCCTGGAGCAGGTCTGGAGCGGGGATAAAGTCCCAGAACGGGGACTGGAGCAGGGAAACTGTCCCAGAACGGAGGCTGGAGCAGGAAACTGTCCAGGAGCGCGGTCTGGAGCAGGGAAACAATCCCGGAATGGAGGCTGGAGCGGCGAAACAGTTCCAGAGCGGGGGCTGGAGCAGGGAAACAATCCCGGAATGGAGGCTGGAGCGGCGAAACAGTCCCGGAACAGGGACTGGAGCAGGGAAAGTCCCGGAATGAAGGCTGGAGCGGCGAAACAGTCCCGGAACGGGGACTGGTGCAGGGAAACAATCCCAGAGCGGGGACTGGAGCAGGAAAATAGACCCGGAGTGGGGACGGGAGCTGGGAAACAATCTCGGAACGGGGACTGGAGCAGGGAAACGGTTCCGGAACAGGGACTGGAGCAGGGAATCAGCCCCGGCGTGGAGGCTGGAGCGGGGAAACAATCCCGGAACGGAGCTGGAGCAGGGAAACAGTCCCGGAACGGAGGCTGGAGCAGGTAAGCAGTCCCAGAATGGAGGCTGGAGCAGGGAAACAATCCCGGAACGGTGACTGGTGCAGGGAAACAGTCCCAGAATGGGGGCTGCAGCTAGGAAACAGTCCCGGAACGGAGGCAGGAGCAGGGAAACAATCCCGAAACGGATGCTGGAGTGGGGAAACAATCCCGAACGGTGGCTGGAGCAGGGAAACAGTCCCGGAACGGTGGCTGGAGCAGGGAAACAGTCCCGGAACGGGGACTGGAGCAGGGAAACAGACCCGGAGCGGGGACTGCTGCAGGGATACAGTCCCAGAATGGAGGCTGGAGCGGGGAAACAGTCCTGGAGCAGGGTCTGCAGCGGGGATACAGTCCCAGAACAGGGACTTGAGCAGGGAAACAATCCCGGAACGGAGGCTGGAGTGGGGAAACAATCCCGGAACGGAGGCTGGAGCAGGGAAGCAGTCCCGGAACAGGGACTGGAGCGGGGAAACAATCCCGGCGCGGGGACTGGAGCGGGGATACAGATCCGGAATGGAGGCTGGAGCGGGAAAACAGTCCCGGAGCAGGGTCTGGAGCGGGAAAACAGTCCTGGAACGGATACTGGAGCAGGGAAACAGTCCCGGAGCAGGAATTGGAGCAGGGAAACAGTCGCAGAGTGGGGACTGGAGCAGGGAAACAATCCTGGAATGGGGGACTGGAGCAGGGAAACAATCCCGGAATGAGGGCTGGAGCAAGGAAACTGTCCCAGAGCAGGGACTGGAGCAGGGAAACAGTCCCGGAATGGGGGCTGGTGCAGGGAAACAGTCCCGGAGCGTGGACGGGAGCAGGGAAACAGTCCCGGAGCAGGGTCTGGAGCAGGGATACAGTCCCAGAATGGGGACTGGACCAGGGAAACAATCCCGGAACGGAGGCTGGAGTGGGGAAACAATCCCGGAACGGAGGCTGGAGCAGGGAAACAATCGAAGCGCAGGGACTGGAGCAGGGTAACAGACCCGGAACGGAGGCTGGAGCAGGGAAACAATCGAAGAGCAGGGACTGAAGCAGGGAATCAATCCCGGAATGGAGGCTAGAGCAGGGAAACAGTCCCGGAACGGGGACTGGAGCGGGGAAACAGTCCCGGAGCGGGGACTGGAGAGGGGAAACAGTCCCGGAACGGGGACTGGATAGGGGAAATAGTCCCGGAACATGGACTGGAGCAGGGAAACAGTCCCGGAAAGGGGACTGGAGTGGCGAAACAGTCCCGGAGCGGGGACTGGAGCAGGGAATTAGTCCTGGAGCAGGGACTGGAGCATGGCAACAATCCCGGAGCGGGGACTGGAGCAGGGAAACAGACCCGGAGCAGGGCCTGGAGCAGGGAAACGATCCCGGAACGGGGACTGGAGCAGGGAAACAGTTTGGAGCGGGGACTGGAGCAGGAAAATAGACCCGGAGCGGTGACTGGAGCAGAGATACAGTCCCGGAGCGGGGACAGGAGCAGGAAAATAGACCCGGAGCGGGGACGGGAGCAGGGAATCAGCCCCGGAGTGGAGGCTGGAACGGGGAAACAATCCCGGAACGGAGGCTGGAGCAGGGAAACAGTCCCGGAACGGAGGCTGGAGCAGGTAAGCAGTCCCAGAATGGAGGCTGGAGCAGGGAAACAATCGCGGAACGGTGACTGGTGCAGGGAAACAGTCCCAGAATGGGGGCTGCAGCTAGGAAACAGTCCCGGAACGGAGGCAGGAGCAGGGAAACAATCCCGTAATGGAGGCTGGAGCAGGGAAACAGTCCCGGAATGGGGACTGGAGCAGGGAAACAGACCCGGAGCGGGGACTGGAGCGGGGAAACAGTCACGGAATTGAGGCTGGAGCAGCGAAACAATCGCGGAACGGTGACTGGTGCAGGGAAACAGTCCCAGAATGGGGGCTGCAGCTAGGAAACAGTCCCGGAACGGAGGCAGGAGCAGGGAAACAATCCCGGAACGGAGGCAGGAGCAGGGAAACAATCCCGGAATGGAGGCTGGAGCAGGGAAACAGTCCCGGAATGGGGACTGGAGCAGGGAAACAGACCCGGAGCGGGGACTGGAGCGGGGAAACAGTCACGGAATTGAGGCTGGAGCAGGGATAGTCCTGGAGCAGGTCTGGAACGGGGATAAAGTCCCAGAACGGGGACTGGAGCAGGGAAACAGACCCGGAGCGGGGACTGGAGCAGGGAAACAATCCCGGAATGGAGGCTGGAGCGGCGAAACAGTTCCAGAGCGGGGGCTGGAGCAGGGAAACAATCCCGGAATGGAGGCTGGAGCGGCGAAACAGTCCCGGAACGGGGACTGGTGCAGGGAAACAATCCCGGAACGGAGACTGGAGCAGGGAAACAGTCCCACAACGGGGACTGGAGCAGGGAAACAGTGCAGGAACGGTGACTGGAGCAGGGAAACAGACCCGGAGCGGGGACTGGAGCGGGGATACCGTCTCGGAATGGAGGCTGGAGCAGGGAAACTGTCCCGGAGCAGGGAAACAGTTCCAGAGCGGGGACTGGAGCAGGGAAAGAATCCCGGAATGGAGGCTGGAGCGGCGAAACAGTCCCGGAACGGGGACTGGACCAGGGAAACAATCCCGGAACAGAGGAGGGAGCAGGGAAACAGTCCCGGAACGGAGGCTGGAGCGGGTAAACAGTCCCAGAATGGAGGCTGGAGCAGGGAAGCAGTCCCGGAACGGGGACTGGAGCAGGGAAACGGTTCTGGAGCAGGGACTGGAGCAGGGAATCAGCCCCGGAGTGGAGGCTGGAGCGGGGAAACAATCCCGGTAAAGGAGGCTGGAGCAGGGAAACAGTCCCGGAACGGAGGCTGGAGCAGGTAAGCAGTCCCAGAATGGAGGCTGGAGCAGGGAAACAATCGCGGAACGGTGACTGGTGCAGGCAAACAGTCCCAGAATGGGGGCTGCAGCTAGGAAACAGTCCCGGAACGGGGGCTGGAGCAGGGAAACAGTCCTGGAGAGAGGACTGGAGCGGGGATACAGACCCAGAATGGAGGCTGGAGCAGGGGAACAGTCCTGGAACGGGGGCTGGAGCAGGGATACAGTCCCGAAACGGAGGCTGCAGTGGGGAAACAGACCCGGAACAGAGGCTGGAGCAGGGAAACAGCCCCGGAACGGAGGCTGGAGCGGGCAAACAGTCCCAGAGCGGGGACGGGAGCAGAGAAACAGTCGCAGAGCAGGGACTGGAGCAGGGAAACAGTCCCAGAGCGGGGACTGGAGCAGGGAAACAATCCTGGAATAATGGCTGGAGCAGGGAAACAGTCCCGGAAGGGAGGCTGGAGCAGGGAAACAGTCCCGGAGCAGTGGCTGGAGCAGGGAATCAGTCCCGGAATGGAGGCTGGAGCGGCGAAACAGTCCCAGAACAGGGACTGGAGCAGGGAAACAGTCGCAGAGCAGGGACTGGAGCAGGGAAACAATCCTGGAATAATGGCTGGAGCAGGGAAACAGTCCCGGAATGGAGGCTGGAGCAGGGAAACAGTCCGGAGCATGGACGGGAGCAGGGAAACAGACCCGGACCTGGGACTGCAGCAGGGATACAGTCCTGGAACGGGGTCTGGAGCAAGGAACCAATCCCGGAGCGAGGACTGGAGAGGGGCAACACTCCCGGAACGGGGGATGGAGCGGGGAACCAGTCCCGGAGAGGGGACTGGAGCGGGGAAACAATCCTGGAGCAGGGAAGCTGTCCCGGAACAGGGGCTGGAGGAGGGAAACAGTCCTGGAGCGGGGTCTGGAGCAGGGAAACAGTCCCGGAACGGAGGCTGGAGCAGGGAAACAGTCCTGGAACGGAGGCTGGAGCAGGGAAACAATCCCGGAACGGAGGCTGGAGCAGGGAAACAGTCCCGGAACGGAGGCTGGAGCAGGGAAACAGTCCCCGAACAGGGACTGGAGCGGGGAAACTGTCCCGGAACGGAGGCTGGAGCAGGGAAACAGTCCCGGAACAGAGGCTGGAGCGGGTAAACATTCCTGGAACGGAGGCTGGAGAAGGGAAACAGTCCCAGAGCGGGGACGGGAGCAGAGAAACAATCCCGGAATGGAGGCTGGAGCGGCGAAACAGTCCCGGAACAGGGACTGGAGCAGGGAAACAGTCGCAGAGCAGGGACTGGAGCAGGGAAACAATCCCGGAACGGAGGCTGGAGCAGGGAAACAGTCCCGGAACAGGGGCTGCAGCAGGGAAACAGTCCCAGAGCGGGGACTGGAGCAGGGAAACAATCCTGGAATAATGACTGGAGCAGGGAAACAGTCCCGGAATGGAGGCTGGAGCAGGGAAACAGTCCGGAGCATGGACGAGAGCAGGGAAACAGACCCGGACCTGGGACTGCAGCAGGGATACAGTCCCAGAACGGGTACTGGAGCAGGGAAACAGTCCTGGAACGGGGTCTGGAGCAAGGAACCAATCCAGGAGCGAGGACTGGAGAGGGGCAACACTCCCGGAACGGAGGATGGAGCGGGGAACCAGTCCCGGAGAGGGGACTGGAGCGGGGAAACAATCCTGGAGCAGGGAAGCTGTCCCGGAACAGGGGCTGGAGGAGGGAAACAGTCCTGGAGCGGGGTCTGGAGCAGGGAAACAGTCCCGGAGCGGGGGCTGCAGCAGAAAAACAGTCCCGGAACAGGGACTGGAGCCGGGGAACAGTCCCGGAATGGGGACTGGAGCAGGGAAACAGACCTGGAGCATGGACGGGAGCAGGGAAAAACAGTCCTGGAATGGGGGCTGGGGTGGCGAAACAGTCCCAGATCAGGGACTGGAGCAGGGACAGGAGCGGGGAAACAATCCCGGAATGGAGATTGGAGCAGGGAAACAGTCCCGGAGCAGGGTCTGGAGCGGGGATACAGTCCCGGAAGGGGGGCTGGAGCGGGGATACAGTCCCGGAATGGGGGACTGGAGCAGGGAAACAGTCCCGGAATGGGGGACTGAAGCAGGGAAACAATCCCGGAACGGAGGCTGGAGCAGGGAAACTGTCCCGGAGCGGGGTGTGGAGCAGGGAAACAATCCCGGAAAGAGGGCTGGAGCAGGGAAACTGTCCCAGAGCAGGGACTGGAGCAGGGAAACAGTCCCGGAATGGAGGCTGGAGCGGCGAAACAGTCACGGAACAGGGACTGGTGCAGGGAAACAGTCCCGGAATGGGGACTGGAACAGGGAAACAGTCCTGGAGCAGGGGCTGGAGAAGGGAAACTGTCCCAGAGCAGGGACTGGAGCAGGGAAACAATCCCGGAATGGAGGCTGAAGCAGAGAAACAGTCCCGGAACGGAGGCTGGAGCAAGGAAACTGTCCCGGAACTGTGGCTGGAGCAAGGAAACAGTCCTGGAACGGAGGCTGGAGCAGGGAAACAGTCCCAGAATGGAGGCTGGAGCGGCGAAACAGTCCTTGAACAGGGACTGGAGCAGGGAAACAATCCCGGAACGGAGGCTGGAGCAGGGAAACAGTCCCGAAACGGAGGCTGGAGCGGGGAAACAGTCCCGGAACGGAGGCTGGAGCAGGGAAACAATCCCGGAACGGAGGCTGGAGCAGGTAAACATTCCCGGATCGGAGGCTGGAGTGAAGAAACAGTCCCGGAATGGGGACTGGAGCAGGGAAACAGTACTGGAGCAAGGGCTGGAGCAGGGAAACAGTCCTGAATCGGAGGCTGGAGCAGGTAAACATTCCCGGATCGGAGGCTGGAGTTAAGAAACAGTCCCGGAATGGGGACTGGAGCAGGGAAACAGTATTGGAGCAAGGGCTGGAGCAGGGAAACAGTCCTGAATCGGAGGCTGGAGCGGGGAAACAATCCCGGAACGGAGGCTGGAGCAGGGAAACTGTCCCGGAGCGTGGACGGGATCAGGGAAACAGTCCTGGAGCAGGGTCTGGAGCGGGGATACAGTCCCAGAATGGGGACTGGACCAGGGAAACAATCCCGGAACGGAAGGTGGAACAGGGAAGCAGTCCCGGAACGGGGGCTGCAGCAGGGAAACAGTCCCAGAACGGGGACTGGAGCAGGGAAACAATCCCAGAACGGCGACTGGAGCAGGGAAACAGTCCCAGAGCGGGGACTGGAGCAGGGAAACAGTGCCGGAATGGGGACTGGAGCAGGGAAACAGTCCCGGAACAGAAGTTGAAGCAGGGAAACAGTCCTGGAACAGGGTCTGGAGCGGTGAAACAGTCCCGGAATGGGGACTGGAGCAGGGAAACTGTCCCAGAGCAGGGACTGGAGCAGGGAAACAATCCCGGAATGGAATCTGCAGCGGCGAAACAGTCCCGGAACCGGGACAGGAGCAGGGAAATTGTCCCGGAGCAGGGAGTGGAGCAGGAATTCAGTCCCGGAGCAGAGGCTGGAGTGGGGAAACAATCCCGGAATGGAGGCCGGAGCAGGGAAACAGTCCCGGAGCATTGACGGAAGCAGGGAATCAATCCCAGAATGGAGGCTAGAGCAGGGAAACAGTCCCGGAACGGGGACTGGAGCAGGGAAACAATCCCGGAACGGAGGCTGGAGCAGGGAAACAGTCCCGAAACGGAGGCTGGAGCGGGTAAACAGTCCCAGAACGGAGGCTGGAGCTGGGAAACAATCCCGGAACGGAGGCTGGAGCAGGTAAACATTCCCGGATCGGAGGCTGGAGTGAAGAAACAGTCCCGGAATGGGGACTGGAGCAGGGAAACAGTACTGGAGCAAGGGCTGGAGCAGGGAAACAGTCCTGAATCGGAGGCTGGAGCGGGGAAACAATCCCGGAACGGAGGCTGGAGTGGGGAAACAATCCCGGAACGGAGGCTGGAGCAGGGAAACAGACCCGGAGTGGGGACTGCAGCGGGGAAACAGTCCCGGAACGGAGGCTGGAGCAGGGAAACAGTCCCGGAACGGGGACTGGAGCTGGGAAACAATCCCGGAACGGAGGCTGGAGCAGGGAAACAGTCCCGGAACGGAGGCTGGAGCAGGGAAGTAGTCCCGGAATGGGGACTGGAGCAGGGAAGCAGTCCCGGAACGTGGACGGGATCAGGGAAACAGTCCTGGAGCAGGGTCTGGAGCGGGGATATAGTCCCAGAATGGGGACTGGACCAGGGAAACAATCCCGGAATGGAAGGTGGAGCAGGGAAACAATCCCGAAACGGAGGCTGGAGTGGGGAAACAATCCCGGAACGGAGGCTGGAGCAGGGAAACAGTCCCGGAACGGGGGCTGCAGCAGGGAAACAATCCCAGAATGGCGACTGGAGCTGGGAAACAATCCCGGAACGGAGGCTGGAGCAGGGAAACAGTCCCGGAACGGAGGCTGGAGCAGGGAAGTAGTCCCGGAATGGGGACTGGAGCAGGGAAGCAGTCCCGGAACGTGGACGGGATCAGGGAAACAGTCCTGGAGCAGGGTCTGGAGCGGGGATATAGTCCCAGAATGGGGACTGGACCAGGGAAACAGTCCCGGAACGGAAGGTGGAGCAGGGAAACAATCCCAGAATGGCGACTGGATCAGGGAAACAGTCCCAGAGCGGGGACTGGAGCAGGGAAACAGTCCCAGAGCGGGGACTGGAGCAGGGAAACAGTGCCGGAATGGGGACTGGAGCAGGGAAACAGTCCCGGAACAGAAGCTGAAGCAGGGAAATAATCCCGGAAATGAATCTGCAGTGGCGAAACAGTCCCGGAACCGGGACAGGAGCAGGGAAACTGTCCCGGAGCAGGGAGTGGAGCAGGAATTCAGTCCCGGAGCAGAGGCTGGAGTGGGGAAACAATCCCGGAATGGAGGCCGGAGCAGGGAAACAGTCCCGGAGCATGGACGGGAGCAGGGAATCAATCCCAGAATGGAGGCTAGAGCAGGGAAACAGTCCCGGAACGGGGACTGGAGCGGGGAAACAGTCCCGGAGCGGGGACTGGAGCGGGGAAACAGTCCCCGAGCAGGGAGTGGAGCATGAAATCAGTCCCGGAGCAGAGGCTGGAGCGGGGAAACAATCCCGGAACAGAGGCCGGAGCAGGGAAACAGTCCCGGAGCATGGACGGGAGCAGGAAAACAGTCCTGGAATGGGGTCTGCAGCAGGGAAACAGTCCCAGAGCGGGGACTGGAGCAGGGAATCAATCCCGGAATGGAGGCTAGAGCAGGGAAACAGTCCCGGAACGGGGACTGGAGCGGGGAAACAGTCCCGGAGCGGGGACTGGAGCGGGGAAACAATCCCGGAACGGAGGCTGGAGCAGGGAAACTGTCCCGGAGCGTGGACGGGATCAGGGAAACAGTCCTGGAGCAGGGTCTGGAGCGGGGATACAGTCCCAGAATGGGGACTGGACCAGGGAAACAATCCCGGAACGGAAGGTGGAGCAGGGAAGCAGTCCCGGAACGGGGGCTGCAGCAGGGAAACAGTCCCGGAACGGGGACTGGAACAGGGAAACAGTCCCAGAGCGGGGACTGGAGCAGGGAAACAGTCCCGGAACAGAAGCTGAAGCAGGGAAACAGTCCTGGAATGGGGTCTGGAGCAGGGAAACAGTCCCAGAGCGGAGACTGGAGCAGGGAAACAGTCCCAGAGCGGGGACTGGAGCAGGGAAACAGTGCCGGAACGGGGACTGGAGCAGGGAAACAGTCCCGGAACATAAACTGAAGCAGGGAAACAGTCCTGGAACGGGGTCTGGAGCAGTGAAACAGTCCCAGAATGGGGACTGGAGCAGGGAAACAGTCCTGGAGCAGGGGCTGCAGCAGGGAAACTATCCCAGAGAAGGGACTGGAGCAGGGAAACAATCCCGGAATGGAATATGCAGCGGCGAAACAGTCCCGGAACCGGGACAGGAGCAGGGAAACTGTCCCGGAGCAGGGAGTGGAGCAGGAATTCAGTCCCGGAGCAGAGGCTGGAGTGGGGAAACAATCCCGGAACGGAGGCCGGAGCAGGGAAACAGTCCCGGAGCATGGACGGGAGCAGGGAATCAATCCCAGAATGGAGGCTAGAGCAGGGAAACAGTCCCGGAACGGGGACTGGAGCGGGGAAACAGTCCCCGAGCAGGGAGTGGAGCAGGAAATCAGTCCCGGAGCAGAGGCTGGAGCGGGGAAACAATCCCGGAACGGAGGCCGGAGCAGGGAAACAGTCCCGGAGCATGGACGGGAGCAGGAAAACAGTCCTGGAATTGGGTCTGCAGCAGGGAAACAGTCCCAGAGCGGGGACTGGAGCAGGGAATCAATCCCGGAATGGAGGCTAGAGCAGGGAAACAGTCCCGGAACGGGGACTGGAGCGGGGAAACAGTCCCGGAGCGGGGACTGGAGCGGGGAAACAGTCCCGGAAAGGGGACTGGAGCGGGGAAACAGTCCCGGAACGGGGACTGGATAGGGGAAATAGTCCTGGAACATGGACTGGAGCAGGGAAACAGACCCGGAGCAGGGCCTGGAGCACGGAAACGATCCCGGAACGGGGACTGGCGCAGGGAAACAGTCCCGGAGCGGGGACTGGAGCAGGAAAATAGACCCGGAGCGGGGACTGGAGCAGAGATACATTCCCGGAATGGAGGCTGGAGCGGGGAAACAGTCCCGGAACAAGCACTGGAGCAGGGAAACAGTCCCGGAACAGGGACTGGAGCAGGGAAACAGTCCTGGAACGGGATCTGGAGGAGGGAAACAGTCCCGGAGCATGGACGGGAGCAGGGAAAAACAGTCCTGGAACGGGGGCTGGAGCGGCGAAACAGTCCCAGAACAGGGACTGGAGCGGGGAAACAGTCCCGGAGCAGGGACTGGAGCGGGGAAACAATCCCGGAATGGAGATTGGAGCAGGGAAACAGTCCAGGAACGGGGACAGGAGCAGGGAAACAGACCCGGCACGGGGACTGGAGCGGGATACAGTCCCAGAATGGAGGCTGGAGCGTGAAAACAGTCCCGGAGCAGGGTCTGGAGCGGGGATACAGCCCTGGAAGGGGGGCTGGAGCAGGGAAACAGTCCCGGAACAAGGACTGGAGCAGGGAAATAGTCCCGGAATGGGGGACTGGAGCAGTGAAACAGTCCCGGAATGGGGGACTGAAGCGGGGAAACAATCCCGGAACGGAGGCTGGAGTAGGGAAACTGTCGCGGAACATGGGCTGGAGCAGGGAAACTGTGCCGGAGCGGGGACTGGAGCAGGGAAACAGTCCTGGAGCAGGGGCTGGAGCAGGGAAACTGTCCCGGAGCAGGGACTGGAGCAGGGAAACAATTCCGGAATGGAGGCTGAAGCAGAGAAACAGTCCCGGATCGGAGGCTGGAGCAAGGAAACTGTCCCGGAACTGTGGCTGGAGCAGGGAAACAGTCCCGGAACGGAGGCTGAAGCAGCGAAACAGTCCTGGAACAGGGACTAGAGCAGGGAAACAATCCCGGAACGGAGGCTGGAGCAGGGAAACAGTCCCGGAACGGAGGATGGAGCAGGGAAACAATCCCAGAACAGAGGCTGGAGCAGGGAAACAGTCCCGGAACGGAGGCTGGAGCAGGGAAACAATCCCGGAACAGAGGCTGGAGCAGGGAAACAGCCCCGGAACGGGAACTGGAGCAGGGAAACAGACCCGGAGCTGGGACTGCAGCAGGATACAGTCCCAGAATGGAGGCTGGAGCGGGGAAACAGTCCCGGAGAGGACGCAGGAGCAGGAAACAGTCCCGGAACGGGGGCTGCAACAGGAAAACAGTCCCCGAGCATGTACGGGAGCAGGGAAAAACAGTCCTGGAACGAGGGCTGGAGCGGCGAAACAGTCCCAGAACAGGGACTGGAGCAGGGAAACAGTCCCGGAGCAGGGACTGGAGCGGGGAAACAATCCCGGAATGGAGATTGGAGCAGGGAAACAGTCCAGGAACGGGGACAGGAGCAGGGAAACAGACACGACACGGGGACTGGAGTGGGATACCGTCCCGGAATGGAGGCTGGAGCGTGAAAACAGTCCCGGAGCAGGGTCTGGAGCGGGGATACAGCCCTGGAAGGGGGACTGGAGCAGGGAAACAGTCCCGGAACGAGGACTGGAGCAGGGAAATAGTCCCGGAATGGGGGACAGGAGCAGGGAAACAGTCCCGGAATGGGGGACTGAAGCAGGGAAACAATCCCAGAACGGAGGCTGGAGTAGGGAAACTGTCCCGGAACATGGGCTGGAGCAGGGAAACAATCCCGAAATGAGGGCTGGAGCAGGGAAACTGTCCCAGAGCGGGGACTGGAGCAGGGAAACAGTCTCGGAATGGGGACTGGAGCAGGGAAACAGTCCTGGAGCAGGGGCTGGAGCAGGGAAACTGTCCCGGAGCAGGGACTGGAGCAGGGAAACAATCCCAAAATGGAGGCTGAAGCAGAGAAACAGTCCCGGAACGGAGGCTGGAGCAAGGAAACAGTCCCGGAACGGAGGCTGAAGCGGCGAAACAGTCCTGGAACAGGGACTGGAGCAGGAAAACAATCCCAGAACGGAGGCTGGAGTAGGGAAACTGTCCCGGAACATGGGCTGGAGCAGGGAAACAATCCCGGAATGAGGGCTGGAGCAGGGAAACTGTCCCAGAGCGGGGACTGGAGCAGGGAAACAGTCTCGGAATGGGGACTGGAGCAGGGAAACAGTCCTGGAGCAGGGGCTGGAGCAGGGAAACTGTCCCGGAGCAGGGACTGGAGCAGGGAAACAATCCCAAAATGGAGGCTGAAGCAGAGAAACAGTCCCGGAACGGAGGCTGGAGCAAGGAAACTGTCCCGGAACTGTGGCTGGAGCAGGGAAACAGTCCCGGAACGGAGGCTGAAGCGGCGAAACAGTCCTGGAACAGGGACTGGAGCAGGGCAACAATCCCGGAACGGAGGCTGGAGCAGGGAAACAGTCCCGGAACGGAGGCTGGAGCGGGTAAACAGTCCCGGAACGGAGGCTGGAGCAGGGAAACAATCCCGGAACTGAGGATGGAGCGGGTAAACATTCCCGGAACGGAGGCTGGAGTGAAGAAACAGTCCCGGAATGGGGACTGGAGCAGGGAAATAGTACTGGAGCAAGGGCTGGAGCAGGGAAACAGTCCTGAATCGGAGGCTGGAGCGGGCAAACAATCACGGAACGGAGGCCGGAGCAGGGAAACAGTCCCGGAGCATGGACGGGAGCAGGAAAACAGTCCTGGAATGGGGGCTGCAGCAGGGAAACAGTCCCAGAGCGGGGACTGGCGCAGGGAATCAATCCCGGAATGGAGGCTAGAGCAGGGAAACAGTCCCAGAACGGGGACTGGAGCGGGGAAACAGTCCCGGAGCGGGGACTGGAGCGGGGAAACAGTCCCGGAGCGGGGACTGGAGTGGGGAAACAGTCCCGGAACGGGGACTGGATAGGGGAAATAGTCCCGAACATGGACTGGAGCAGGGAAACAGTCCCGGAAAGGGGACTGGAGTGGCGAAACAGTCCTGCAGCGGGGACTGGAGCAGGGAATTAGTCCTGGAGCAGGGACTGGAGCATGGCAACAATCCCGGAGCGGGGACTGGAGCAGGGAAACAGACCCGGAGCAGGGCCTGGAGCAGGGAAACGATCCCGGAACGGGGACTGGAGCAGGGAAACAGTCCCGGAGCGGGGACTGGAGCAGGAAAATAGACCCGGAGCGGGGACTGGAGCAGAGATACAGTCCCGGAATGGAGGCTGGAGCGGGGAAACAGTCCCGGAGCAGGGTCTGGAGCAGGGATACAGTCCCAGAATGGAGATTGGAGCAGGGAAACAGTCAAGGAACGGGGACTGGGGCAGGGAAACAGACCCAGCACGGGGACTGGAGCGGGATACAGTCCCGGAATGGAGGCTGGAACAGGGAAACAATCCCGGAACGGAGGCTGGCGCAGGGAATCAATCCCGGAATGGAGGCTAGAGCGGGGAAACAGTCCCAGAACGGGGACTGGAGCGGGGAAACAGTCCCGGACCGGGAACTGGAGTGGGGAAACAGTCCCGGAACGGGGACTGGATAGGGGAAATAGTCCCGGAACATGGACTGGAGCAGGGAAACAGTCCCGGAAAGGGGACTGGAGTGGCGAAACAGTCCGGGAGCGGGGTCTGGAGCAGGGAATTAGTCCTGGAGCAGGGACTGGAGCATGGCAACAATCCCGGAGCGGGGACTGGAGCAGGGAAACAGACCCGGAGCAGGGCCTGGAGCAGGGAAACGATCCCGGAACGGGGACTGGAGCAGGGAAACAGTCCCGGAGCGGGGACTGGAGCAGGAAAATAGACCCGGAGCGGGGACTGGAGCAGAGATACAGTCCCGGAATGGAGGCTGGAGCGGGGAAACAGTCCCGGAGCAGGGTCTGGAGCAGGGATACAGTCCCAGAATGGAGATTGGAGCAGGGAAACAGTCAAGGAACGGGGACTGGAGCAGGGAAACAGACCCGGCACGGGGACTGGAGCGGGATACAGTCCCAGAATGGAGGCTGGAGCAGGGAAACAATCCCGGAACGGAGGCTGGAGCAGGGAAACAGTCCCGGAATGGGGACTGGAGCAGGGAAACAGACCCGGAGCGGGGTGTGGAGCAGGAAAACAGACCCGGAGCAGGGGACTGGAGCAGGAAACTGTCCCAGAACGGGGACTGGACCAGGGAAACAATCCCGGAACAGAGGCTGTAGCAGGGAAACAATCCCGGAATGGAGATTGGAGCAGGGAAACAGTCCAGGAACGGGGACTGGAGCAGGGAAACAGACCCGGCACGGGGACTGGAGCGGGATACCGTCCCGGAATGGAGGCTGGAGCGGGAAAACAGTCCCGGAGCAGGGTCTGGAGCGGGGATACAGTCCCGGAAGGGGGGCTGGAGCGGGGATACAGTCCCGGAATGGGGAACTGGAGCAGGGAAACAGTCCCGGAATGGGGGACTGAAGCAGGGAAACAATCCCGGAACGGAGGCTGGAGCAGGGAAACTGTCCCGGAACATGGGCTGGAGCAGGGAAACTGTCCCGGAGCGGGGTGTGGAGCAGGGAAACAATCCCGGAAAGAGGGCTGGAGCAGGGAAACTGTCCCAGAGCAGGGACTGGAGCAGGGAAACAGTCCCGGAATGGAGGCTGGAGCGGCGAAACAGTCACGGAACAGGGACTGGTGCAGGGAAACAGTCCCGGAATGGGGACTGGAACAGGGAAACAGTCCTGGAGCAGGGGCTGGAGAAGGGAAACTGTCCCAGAGCAGGGACTGGAGCAGGGAAACAATCCCGGAATGGAGGCTGAAGCAGAGAAACAGTCCCGGAACGGAGGCTGGAGCAAGGAAACTGTCCCGGAACTGTGGCTGGAGCAAGGAAACAGTCCCGGAACGGAGGCTGGAGCAGGGAAACAGTCCCAGAATGGAGGCTGGAGCGGCGAAACAGTCCTTGAACAGGGACTGGAGCAGGGAAACAATCCCGGAACGGAGGCTGGAGCAGGGAAACAGTCCCGAAACGGAGGCTGGAGCGGGGAAACAGTCCCGGAACGGAGGCTGGAGCAGGGAAACAATCCCGGAACGGAGGCTGGAGCAGGTAAACATTCCCGGATCGGAGGCTGGAGTGAAGAAACAGTCCCGGAATGGGGACTGGAGCAGGGAAACAGTACTGGAGCAAGGGCTGGAGCAGGGAAACAGTCCTGAATCGGAGGCTGGAGCAGGTAAACATTCCCGGATCGGAGGCTGGAGTTAAGAAACAGTCCCGGAATGGGGACTGGAGCAGGGAAACAGTACTGGAGCAAGGGCTGGAGCAGGGAAACAGTCCTGAATCGGAGGCTGGAGCGGGGAAACAATCCCGGAACGGAGGCTGGAGCAGGGAAACTGTCCCGGAGCGCGGACGGGATCAGGGAAACAGTCCTGGAGCAGGGTCTGGAGCGGGGATACAGTCCCAGAATGGGGACTGGACCAGGGAAACAATCCCGGAACGGAAGGTGGAGCAGGGAAGCAGTCCCGGAACGGGGGCTGCAGCAGGGAAACAGTCCCAGAACGGGGACTGGAGCAGGGAAACAATCCCAGAACGGCGACTGGAGCAGGGAAACAGTCCCAGAGCGGGGACTGGAGCAGGGAAACAGTCCCAGAGCGGGGACTGGAGCAGGGAAACAGTGCCGGAATGGGGACTGGAGCAGGGAAACAGTCCCGGAACAGAAGCTGAAGCAGGGAAACAGTCCTGGAACGGGGTCTGGAGCGGAGAAACAGTCCCGGAAGGGGGACTGGAGCAGGGAAACTGTCCCAGAGCAGGGACTGGAGCAGGGAAACAATCCCGGAATGGAATCTGCAGCGGCGAAACAGTCCCGGAACCGGGACAGGAGCAGGGAAACTGTCCCGGAGCAGGGAGTGGAGCAGGAATTCAGTCCCGGAGCAGAGGCTGGAGTGGGGAAACAATCCCGGAATGGAGGCCGGAGCAGGGAAACAGTCCCGGAGCATGGACGGAAGCAGGGAATCAATCCCAGAATGGAGGCTAGAGCAGGGAAACAGTCCCGGAACGGGGACTGGAGCAGGGAAACAATCCCGGAACGGAGGCTGGAGCAGGGAAACAGTCCCGAAACGGAGGCTGGAGCGGGTAAACAGTCCCAGAACGGAGGCTGGAGCAGGGAAACAATCCCGGAACGGAGGCTGGAGCAGGTAAACATTCCCGGATCGGAGGCTGGAGTGAAGAAACAGTCCCGGAATGGGGACTGGAGCAGGGAAACAGTACTGGAGCAAGGGCTGGAGGAGGGAAACAGTCCTGAATCGGAGGCTGGAGCAGGTAAACATTCCCGGATCGGAGGCTGGAGTGAAGAAACAGTCCCGGAATGGGGACTGGAGCAGGGAAACAGTACTGGAGCAAGGGCTGGAGCAGGGAAACAGTCCCGAAACGGAGGCTGGAGCGGGTAAACAGTCCCAGAACGGAGGCTGGAGCTGGGAAACAATCCCGGAACGGAGGCTGGAGCAGGTAAACATTCCCGGATCGGAGGCTGGAGTGAAGAAACAGTCCCGGAATGGGGACTGGAGCAGGGAAACAGTACTGGAGCAAGGGCTGGAGCAGGGAAACAGTCCTGAATCGGAGGCTGGAGCGGGGAAACAATCCCGGAACGGAGGCTGGAGTGGGGAAACAATCCCGGAACGGAGGCTGGAGCAGGGAAACAGACCCGGAGTGGGGACTGCAGCGGGGAAACAGTCCCGGAACGGAGGCTGGAGCAGGGAAACAGTCCCGGAACGGGGACTGGAGCTGGGAAACAATCCCGGAACGGAGGCTGGAGCAGGGAAACAGTCCCGGAACGGAGGCTGGAGCAGGGAAGTAGTCCCGGAATGGGGACTGGAGCAGGGAAGCAGTCCCGGAACGTGGACGGGATCAGGGAAACAGTCCTGGAGCAGGGTCTGGAGCGGGGATATAGTCCCAGAATGGGGACTGGACCAGGGAAACAATCCCGGAATGGAAGGTGGAGCAGGGAAACAATCCCGAAACGGAGGCTGGAGTGGAGAAACAATCCCAAACGGAGGCTGGAGCAGGGAAACAGTCCCGGAACGGGGGCTGCAGCAGGGAAACGTCCCAGAGCAGGGACTGGAGCAGGGAAACAGTCCCGGATCGGGGACTGGAGCAGGGAAACAGTCCCAGAGCGGGGACTGGAGCAGGGAATCAATCCCGGAATGGAGGCTGGAGCAGGGAAACAGTCCCGGAACGGGGACTGGAGCAGGGAAACGGTCCCAGAGCGGGGACTGGAACAGGGAAACAGTCCCGGAACAGACGCTGAAGCAGGGAAACAGTCCTGGAGTGGGGACTGGAGCAGGGAAACAATCCCGGAATGGCGGGTGGAGATGGGAAACTGTCCCGGAGCGGGGACTGGAGCAGGGAAACAATCCCGGAATAGGGGCTGGAGCAGGGAAACTGTCCGAGAACAGGGACTGGAGCAGGGATACAGTCCCGAAATGGAGGCTGGAGCAGGGAAACTGTCCCGGAATGGAAGCTGCAGCGGCGAAACAATCCCGGAACAGGGACAGGAGCCGGGAAACTGTCCCGGAGCAGGGAGTGGAGCAGGAAATCAGTCCTGGAGCGGAGGCTGGAGCGGGGAAACAATCCCGGAACGGAGGCTGGAGCAGGGAAACAGTCCCGGAACGGAGGCTGGAGCGGGTAAACAGTCCCGGAACGGAGGCCGGAGCAGAGAAACAGTCCCGGAGCGTGGACGGGAGCAGGAAAACAGTCCTGGAATGGGGGCTGCAGCAGGGAAACAGTCCCAGAGCGGGAACTGGAGCAGGAAAATAGACCCGGAGCGGGGACTGGAGCAGAGATACAGTCCCGGAGTGGAGGGTGGAGCGGGGAAACAGTCCCGGAGCAGGGTCTGGAGCAGGGATACAGTCCCAGAATGGGGACTGGACCAGGGAAACAATCCCGGAACGGAGGCTGGAGCAGGGAAACAGACCCGGAGTGGGGACTGCAGCGGGGAAACAGTCCCGGAACGGAGGCCGGAGCAGGGAAACAGTCCCAAAATGGGGACTGGACCAGGGAAACAATCCCGGAACGGAGGCTGGAGCAGGGAAACAGTCCAGGAGCGGGGTCTGGAGCAGGGAAACAATCCCGGAATGGAGGCTGGAGCGGCGAAACAGTTCCAGAGCGGGGGCTGGAGCAGGGAAACAATCCCGGAATGGAGGCTGGAGCGGCGAAACAGTCCCGGAACGGGGACTGGTGCAGGGAAACAATCCCAGAACAGAGGCTGGAGCAGGGAAACAGTCCCAGAATGGAAGGTGGAGATGGGAAACAATCCCGGAACGGAGGCTGGAGCAGGGAAACAGTTCCAGAGCTGGGACTGGAGCAGGGAAACAATCACGGAATGGAGGCTGGAGTGGGAAAACAGTCCTGGAACAGGGACTGGAGCAGGGAAACAGTCCCTGAATGGGGACTGGAGCAGGGAAACAGTGCAGATACGGTGACTGGAGCAGGGAAACCGACCCGGAGTGGGGACTGGAGCGGGGATACCGTCTCGGAATGGAGGCTGGAGCAGGGAAACTGTCCCGGAGCAGGGAAACAGTTCCAGAGCGGGGACTGGAGCAGGGAAAGAATCCCGGAATGGAGGCTGGAGCGGCGAAACAGTCCCGAAACGGGGACTGGAGCATGGAAAGTCCTGGAATGGAGGCTGGAGCGGCGAAACAGTCCCGGAACGGGGACTGGACCAGGGAAACAATCCCGGAACAGAGGATGGAGCAGGGAAACAGTTCCGGAACGGAGGCTGGAGCGGGTAAACAGTCCCAGAACGGAGGCTGGAGCAGAGAAGCAGTCCCGGAACGGGGACTGGAGCAGGGAAGCCGTCCCGGAACAGGGGCTGGAGCAGGGAAGCAGTCCCGGAACAGGGGCTGGAGCAGGGAAGCAGTCCCGGAACAGGGGCTGGAGCAGGGAAGCAGTCCCGGAACAGGGGCTGCAGCAGGGAAACAGTCCCAGAGCGGGAACTGGAGCAGGAAAATAGACCCGGAGCGGGGACTGGAGCAGAGATACAGTCCCGGAGTGGAGGTTGGAGCGGGGAAACAGTCCCGGAGCAGGGTCTGGAGCAGGGATACAGTCCCAGAATGGGGACTGGACCAGGGAAACAATCCCGGAACGGAGGCTGGAGCAGGGAAACAGACCCGGAGTGGGGACTGCAGCGGGGAAACAGTCCCGGAACGGAGGCCGGAGCAGGGAAACAGTCCCAAAATGGGGACTGGACCAGGGAAACAATCCCGGAACGGAGGCTGGAGCAGGGAAACAGTCCAGGAGCGGGGTCTGGAGCAGGGAAACAATCCCGGAATGGAGGCTGGAGCGGCGAAACAGTTCCAGAGCGGGGGCTGGAGCAGGGAAACAATCCCGGAATGGAGGCTGGAGCGGCGAAACAGTCCCGGAACGGGGACTGGTGCAGGGAAACAATCCCAGAACAGAGGCTGGAGCAGGGAAACAGTCCCAGAATGGAAGGTGGAGATGGGAAACAATCCCGGAACGGAGGCTGGAGCAGGGAAACAGTTCCAGAGCTGGGACTGGAGCAGGGAAACAATCACGGAATGGAGGCTGGAGTGGGAAAACAGTCCTGGAACAGGGACTGGAGCAGGGAAACAGTCCCTGAATGGGGACTGGAGCAGGGAAACAGTGCAGATACGGTGACTGGAGCAGGGAAACCGACCCGGAGTGGGGACTGGAGCGGGGATACCGTCTCGGAATGGAGGCTGGAGCAGGGAAACTGTCCCGGAGCAGGGAAACAGTTCCAGAGCGGGGACTGGAGCAGGGAAAGAATCCCGGAATGGAGGCTGGAGCGGCGAAACAGTCCCGAAACGGGGACTGGAGCATGGAAAGTCCTGGAATGGAGGCTGGAGCGACGAAACAGTCCCGGAACGAGGACTGGACCAGGGAAACAATCCCGGAACAGAGGATGGAGCAGGGAAACAGTTCCGGAACGGAGGCTGGAGCGGGTAAACAGTCCCAGAACGGAGGCTGGAGCAGAGAAGCAGTCCCGGAACGGGGACTGGAGCAGGGAAGCCGTCCCGGAACAGGGGCTGGAGCAGGGAAGCAGTCCCGGAACAGGGGCTGGAGCAGGGAAGCAGTCCCGGAACAGGGGCTGGAGCAGGGAAGCAGTCCCGGAACAGGGGCTGCAGCAGGGAAACAGTCCCAGAGCGGGGACTGGAGCAGGGAAACAGTGTCGGAACGGGGACTGGTGCAGGGAATCAATCCCGGAGTGGAGGCGAGAGCGGGGAAACAATCCCGGAATGGAGGCTGGAGCAGGGAAACAGTCCCGGAGTGTGGACGGGAGCAGGGAAACAGTTCTGGAAAGGAACTGGAGTGGGGAAACAGTCCCGGAACGGGGACTGGAGCAGGGAAGCAATCCCAGAATGGACGGTGGAGATAGGAAACAATCCCGGAACGGAGGCTGGAGCAGGGAAACAGTCCCGGAATGGGGACTGGAGCAGGGAAACAGACCCGGAGCGGGGTCTGGAGCAGGAAAACAGACCCGGAGCGGGGACTGGAGCAGGAAACTGTCCCAGAACGGGGACTGGACCAGGGAAACAATCCCGGAACAGAGGCTGGAGCAGGGAAACAGTCCCGGAATGGAGGCTGGAGCGGGTAAACAGTCCCCGAATGGGGACTGGAGCAGGGAAACAATCCCAGAATGGACGGTGGAGATGGGAAACAATCCCGGAACGGAGGCTGGAGCAGGGAAACAGTCCCGGAACGGGAACTGTAGCAGGGAAACAATCACGGAACGGAGGCTGGAGCAGGGAAAGAGTCCCGGAACGGGGACTGGAGCAGGAAAATAGACCCGGAGCGGTTACAGGAGCTGGGAAACAATCCCGGAACGGGGACTGGAGCAGGGAAACGGTTCCGGAGCAGGGACTGGAGCAGGGAATCAGCCCCGGAGTGGAGGATGGAGCGGGGAAACAATCCCGGAACGGAGGCTGGAGCAGGGAAACAGTCCCGGAACGGAGGCTGGAGCAGGTAAGCAGTCCCGGAATGGGGACTGGAGCAGGGAAACAGACCCGGAGCGGGGACTGGAGCGGGGAAACAGTCACGGAATTGAGGCTGGAGCAGGGATAGTCCTAGAGCAGGTCTGGAGCGGGGATAAAGTCCCAGAACGGGGACTGGAGCAGGGAAACTGTCCCAGAACGGAGGCTGGAGCAGGAAACTGTCCAGGAGCGGGGTCTGGAGCAGGGAAACAGTCCCGGAATGGAGGCTGGAGCGGCGAAACAGTCCCGGAACAGGGACTGGAGCAGGGAAAGTCCCGGAATGGAGGCTGGAGCGGCGAAACAGTCCCGGAGCAGGGACTGGTGCCGGGAAACAATCCCAGAACAGAGGCTGGAGCAGGGAAACAGTCCCAGAATGGACAGTGGAGATGGGAAACAATCCCGGAACGGAGGCTGGAGCAGGGAAATAGTCCCAGAACGGGGACTGGGCCAGGGAAACAATCACGGAATGGAGGCTGGAGTGGGAAAACAGTCCTGGAACAGGGACTGGAGCGGGGAAACAGTCCCTGAATGGGGATAGGAGCAGGGAAACAGTGCAGGAACGGTGACTGGAGCAGGGAAACAGACTCAGAGCGGGGACTGGAGCGGGGATACCGTCTCGGAATGGAGGCTGGAGCAGGGAAACTGTCCCGGAATGGAGGCTGGAGCAGGGAAGCAGTCCCGGAATGGGGACTGGAGCAGGGAAACAGTCCTGGAGCAGGGGCTGGTGCAGGGAAACAGTCCCGGAACAGAAGCTGAAGCAGGGAAACAGTCCTGGAGTGGGGACTGGAGCAGGGAAACAATCCCGGAATGGCGGGTGGAGATGGGAAACTGTCCCGGAGCGGGGACTGGAGCAGGGAAACAATCCCGGAATAGGGGCTGGAGCAGGGAAACTGTCCGAGAACAGGGACTGGAGCAGGGATACAGTCCCGAAATGGAGGCTGGAGCAGGGAAACTGTCCCGGAATGGAAGCTGCAGCGGCGAAACAATCCCGGAACAGGGACAGGAGCAGGGAAACTGTCCCGGAGCAGGGAGTGGAGCAGGAAACCAGTCCCGGAGCAGAGGCTGGAGCGGGGAAACAATCCCGGAACGGAGGCTGGAGCAGGGAAACAGTCCCGGAACGGAGGCTAGAGCTGGGAAGCAGTCCCGAAACGGAGGCTAGAGCTGGGAAACAATCCCGGAATGGAGGCTGAAGCGGCGAAACAGTCCTGGAACAGGGACTGGAGCAGGGAAACAGTCCCGGAGCAGGAATTGGAGCAGGGAAACAGTCGCAGAGCGGGGACTGGAGCAGGGAAACAATCCTGGAATGGGGGACTGGAGCAGGGAAACAATCCCGGAATGAGGGCTGGAGCAAGGAAACTGTCCCAGAGCAGGGACTGGAGCAGGGAAACAGTCCCGGAATGGGGGCTGGTGCAGGGAAACAGTCCCGGAGCGTGGACGGGAGCAGGGTAACAGTCCCGGAGCAGGGTCTGGAGCAGGGATACAGTCCCAGAATGGGGACTGGACCAGGGAAACAATCCCGGAACGGAGGCTGGAGTGGGGAAACAATCCTGGAACGGAGGCTGGAGCAGGGAAACAATCGAAGAGCAGGGACTGGAGCAGGGAAACAGACCCGGAACGGAGGCTGGAGCAGGGAAACAATCGAAGAGCAGGGACTGAAGCAGGCAATCAATCCCGGAATGGAGGCTAGAGCAGGGAAACAGTCCCGGAACGGGGACTGGAGCGGGGAAACAGTCCCGGAGCGGGGACTGGAGAGGGGAAACAGTCCCGGAACGGGGACTGGATAGGGGAAATAGTCCCGGAACATGGACTGGAGCAGGGAAACAGTCCCGGAAAGGGGACTGGAGTGGCGAAACAGTCCCGGAGCGGGGACTGGAGCAGGGAATTAGTCCTGGAGCAGGGACTGGAGCATGGCAACAATCCCGGAGCAGGGACTGGAGCAGGGCAACAGACCCGGAGCAGGGCCTGGAGCAGGGAAACGATCCCGGAACGGGGACTGGAGCAGGGAAACAGTTTGGAGCGGGGACTGGAGCAGGAAAATAGACCCGGAGCGGGGACTGGAGCAGAGATACAGTCCCAGAGCGGGGACAGGAGCAGGAAAATAGACCCGGAGCGGGGACGGGAGCAGGGAAACAGTCCCGGAACAGGGACTGGTACAGGGAAACAGTCCTGGAGCGGAGGCTGGAGCAGTAAACAGTCCCGGAGCTGGGACTGGAGCTGGGAAACAAACCCGGAACGGAGACTGGAGCAGGGATACAGTCCCGAAACGGAGGCTGCAGTGGGGAAACAGTCCCGGAACGGGGACTGGAGTAGGGAAATAGTCCCGGAACGGAGGCTGGAGCAGGGAAATAGTGCCGGAATGGGGACTGGAGCAGGGAAACAGTCCCGGAATGGAGGCTGGAGTAGGGAAACTGTCCTGGAACGGAGGCTGGAGCAGGGAAACTGTCCCGGAGCAGGGACTGGAGCTGGGAAACAATCCCGGAACGGAGACTGGAGCAGGGAAACTGTCCCGGAATGGAGGCTGGAGCAGGGAAACAATCGTGGAACGGTGACTGGTGCAGGGAAACAGTCCCAGAATGGGGGCTGCAGCTAGGAAACAGTCCCGGAACGGAGGCAGGAGCAGGGAAACAATCCCGTAATGGAGGCTGGAGCAGGGAAACAGTCCCGGAATGGGGACTGGAGCAGGGAAACAGACCCGGAGCGGGGACTGGAGCAGGGAAACAGTCACGGAATTGAGGCTGGAGCAGGGAAACAATCGCGGAACGGTGACTGGTGCAGGGAAACAGTCCCAGAATGGGGGCTGCAGCTAGGAAACAGTCCCGGAACGGAGGCAGGAGCAGGGAAGCAGTCCCGGAACGGAGGCTGGAGCTGGTAAACAGTCCCAGAACGGAGGCTGGAGCAGGGAAGCAGTCCCGGAACGGGGACTGCAGCAGGGAAACAGTCCCGGAACAGGGACTGGAGCAGGGAAACAGTCCCGGAATGGGGACTGGAGCAGGGAAACAATCCCGGAATGGAGGCTGAAGCAGTGAAACAGTCCCGGAACAGGGACTGGAGCGGGGAAACAATCCCGGCGCGGGGACTGGAGCGGGGATACAGATACGGAATGGAGGCTGGAGCGGGAAAACAGTCCCGGAGCAGGGTCTGGAGCGGGAAAACAGTCCTGGAACGGATACTGGAGCAGGGAAACAGTCCCGGAGCAGGAATTGGAGCAGGGAAACAGTCGCAGAGCGGGGACTGGAGCAGGGAAACAGTCACGGAATTGAGGCTGGAGCAGGAAACTGTCCAGGAGCGCGGTCTGGAGCAGAGAAACAATCCCGGAATGGAGGCTGGAGCGGCGAAACAGTTCCAGAGCGGGGGCTGGAGCAGGGAAACAATCCTGGAATGGAGGCTGGAGCGGCGAAACAGTCCCGGAACAGGGACTGGAGCAGGGAAAGTCCCGGAATGGAGGCTGGAGCGCCGAAACAGTCCCGGAACGGGGACTGGTGCAGGAAAACAATCCCGGAGCGGGGACTGGAGCAGGAAAATAGACCCGGAGTGGGGACGGGAGCTGGGAAACAATCTCGGAACGGTGACTGGAGCAGGGAAACGGTTCCGGAACATGGACTGGAGCAGGGAATCAGCCCCGGAGTGGAGGCTGGAGCGGGGAAACAATCCCGGAACGGAGCTGGAGCAGGGAAACAGTCCCGGAACGGAGGCTGGAGCAGGTAAGCAGTCCCAGAATGGAGGCTGGAGCAGGGAAACAATCGTGGAACGGTGACTGGTGCAGGGAAACAGTCCCAGAATGGGGGCTGCAGCTAGGAAACAGTCCCGGAACGGAGGCAGGAGCAGGGAAACAATCCCGAAACGGATGCTGGAGTGGGGAAACAATCCCGGAACGGAGGCTGGAGCAGGGAAACAGTCCCGGAACGGGGACTGGAGCAGGGAAACAGACCCGGAGCGGGGACTGCTGCAGGGATACAGTCCCAGAATGGAGGCTGGAGCGGGGAAACAGTCCTGGAGCAGGGTCTGGAGCGGGGATACAGTCCCAGAACAGGGACTGGAGCAGGGAAACAATCCCGGAACGGAGGCTGGAGTGGGGAAACAATCCCGGAACGGAGGCTGGAGCAGGGAAGCAGTCCCGGAACGGAGGCTGGAGCTGGTAAACAGTCCCAGAACGGAGGCTGGAGCAGGGAAGCAGTCCCGGAACGGGGACTGCAGCAGGGAAACAGTCCCGGAACAGGGACTGGAGCAGGGAAACAGTCCCGGAATGGGGACTGGAGCAGGGAAACAATCCCGGAATGGAGGCTGAAGCAGTGAAACAGTCCCGGAACAGGGACTGGAGCGGGAAACAATCCCGGCGCGGGGACTGGAGCGGGGATACAGATCCGGAATGGAGGCTGGAGCGGGAAAACAGTCCCGGAGCAGGGTCTGGAGCGGGAAAACAGTCCTGGAACGGATACTGGAGCAGGGAAACAGTCCCGGAGCAGGAATTGGAGCAGGGAAACAGTCGCAGAGCGGGGACTGGAGCAGGGAAACAATCCTGGAATGGGGGACTGGAGCAGGGAAACAATCCCGGAATGAGGGCTGGAGCAAGGAAACTGTCCCAGAGCAGGGACTGGAGCAGGGAAACAGTCCCGGAATGGGGGCTGGTGCAGGGAAACAGTCCCGGAGCGTGGACGGGAGCAGGGAAACAGTCCCGGAGCAGGGTCTGGAGCAGGGATACAGTCCCAGAATGGGGACTGGACCAGGGAAACAATCCCGGAACGGAGGCTGGAGTGGGGAAACAGTCCCGGAACGGGGACTGGTGCAGGGAAACAATCCCGGAGCGGGGACTGGAGCAGGAAAATAGACCCGGAGTGGGGACGGGAGCTGGGAAACAATCTCGGAACGGGGACTGGAGCAGGGAAACGGTTCCGGAACAGGGACTGGAGCAGGGAATCAGCCCCGGAGTGGAGGCTGGAGCGGGGAAACAATCCCGGAACGGAGCTGGAGCAGGGAAACAGTCCCGGAACGGAGGCTGGAGCAGGTAAGCAGTCCCAGAATGGAGGCTGGAGCAGGGAAACAATCGTGGAACGGTGACTGGTGCAGGGAAACAGTCCCAGAATGGGGGCTGCAGCTAGGAAACAGTCCCGGAACGGAGGCAGGAGCAGGGAAACAATCCCGAAACGGATGCTGGAGTGGGGAAACAATCCCGGAACGGAGGCTGGAGCAGGGAAACAGTCCCGGAACGGGGACTGGAGCAGGGAAACAGACCCGGAGCGGGGACTGCTGCAGGGATACAGTCCCAGAATGGAGGCTGGAGCGGGGAAACATTCCTGGAGCAGGGTCTGGAGCGGGGATACAGTCCCAGAACAGGGACTGGAGCAGGGAAACAATCCCGGAACGGAGGCTGGAGTGGGGAAACAATCCCGGAACGGAGGCTGGAGCTGGTAAACAGTCCCAGAACGGAGGCTGGAGCAGGGAAGCAGTCTCGGAACGGGGACTGCAGCAGGGAAACAGTCCCGGAACAGGGACTGGAGCAGGGAAACAGTCCCGGAATGGGGACTGGAGCAGGGAAACAATCCCGGAATGGAGGCTGAAGTAGTGAAACAGTCCCGGAACAGGGACTGGAGCGGGGAAACAATCCCGGCGCGGGGACTGGAGCGGGGATACAGATCCGGAATGGAGGCTGGAGCGGGAAAACAGTCCCGGAGCAGGGTCTGGAGCGGGAAAACAGTCCTGGAGCAGGGTCTGGAGCGGGAAAACAGTCCCGGAGCAGGGTCTGGAGCGGGAAAACAGTCCCGGAGCAGGGTCTGGAGCGGGAAAACAGTCCTGGAACGGATACTGGAGCAGGGAAACAGTCCCGGAGCAGGAATTGGAGCAGGGAAACAGTCGCAGAGCGGGGACTGGAGCAGGGAAACAATCCTGGAATGGGGGACTGGAGCAGGGAAACAATCCCGGAATGAGGGCTGGAGCAAGGAAACTGTCCCAGAGCAGGGACTGGAGCAGGGAAACAGTCCCGGAATGAGGGCTGGAGCAAGGAAACTGTCCCAGAGCAGGGACTGGAGCAGGGAAACAGTCCCGGAGCAGGGTCTGGAGCAGGGATACAGTCCCAGAATGGGGACTGGACCAGGGAAACAATCCCGGAACGGAGGCTGGAGTGGGGAAACAATCCCGGAACGGAGGCTGGAGCAGGGAAACAGTCCCGGAATGGAGGCTGGAGCGGGTAAACAGTCCCCGAATGGGGACTGGAGCAGGGAAACAATCCCAGAATGGACGGTGGAGATGGGAAACAATCCCGGAACGGAGGCTGGAGCAGGGAAACAGTCCCGGAACGGGAACTGTAGCAGGGAAACAATCACGGAACGGAGGCTGGAGCAGGGAAAGAGTCCCGGAACGGGGACTGGAGCAGGAAAATAGACCCGGAGCGGTTACAGGAGCTGGGAAACAATCCCGGAACGGGGACTGGAGCAGGGAAACGGTTCCGGAGCAGGGACTGTAGCAGGGAATCAGCCCCGGAGTGGAGGCTGGAGCGGGGAAACAATCCCGGAACGGAGGCTGGAGCAGGGAAACAGTCCCGGAACGGAGGCTGGAGCAGGTAAGCAGTCCCGGAATGGGGACTGGAGCAGGGAAACAGACCCGGAGCGGGGACTGGAGCGGGGAAACAGTCACGGAATTGAGGCTGGAGCAGGGATAGTCCTAGAGCAGGTCTGGAGCGGGGATAAAGTCCCAGAACGGGGACTGGAGCAGGGAAACTGTCCCAGAACGGAGGCTGGAGCAGGAAACTGTCCAGGAGCGGGGTCTGGAGCAGGGAAACAGTCCCGGAATGGAGGCTGGAGCGGCGAAACAGTCCCGGAACAGGGACTGGAGCAGGGAAAGTCCCGGAATGGAGGCTGGAGCGGCGAAACAGTCCCGGAGCAGGGACTGGTGCCGGGAAACAATCCCAGAACAGAGGCTGGAGCAGGGAAACAGTCCCAGAATGGACAGTGGAGATGGGAAACAATCCCGGAACGGAGGCTGGAGCAGGGAAATAGTCCCAGAACGGGGACTGGGCCAGGGAAACAATCACGGAATGGAGGCTGGAGTGGGAAAACAGTCCTGGAACAGGGACTGGAGCGGGGAAACAGTCCCTGAATGGGGATAGGAGCAGGGAAACAGTGCAGGAACGGTGACTGGAGCAGGGAAACAGACTCAGAGCGGGGACTGGAGCGGGGATACCGTCTCGGAATGGAGGCTGGAGCAGGGAAACTGTCCCGGAATGGAGGCTGGAGCAGGGAAGCAGTCCCGGAATGGGGACTGGAGCAGGGAAACAGTCCTGGAGCAGGGGCTGGTGCAGGGAAACAGTCCCGGAACAGAAGCTGAAGCAGGGAAACAGTCCTGGAGTGGGGACTGGAGCAGGGAAACAATCCCGGAATGGCGGGTGGAGATGGGAAACTGTCCCGGAGCGGGGACTGGAGCAGGGAAACAATCCCGGAATAGGGGCTGGAGCAGGGAAACTGTCCGAGAACAGGGACTGGAGCAGGGATACAGTCCCGAAATGTAGGCTGGAGCAGGGAAACTGTCCCGGAATGGAAGCTGCAGCGGCGAAACAATCCCGGAACAGGGACAGGAGCAGGGAAACTGTCCCGGAGCAGGGAGTGGACCAGGAAACCAGTCCCGGAGCAGAGGCTGGAGCGGGGAAACAATCCCGGAACGGAGGCTGGAGCAGGGAAACAGTCCCGGAACGGAGGCTAGAGCTGGGAAGCAGTCCCGGAACGGAGGCTAGAGCTGGGAAACAATCCCGGAATGGAGGCTGAAGCGGCGAAACAGTCCTGGAACAGGGACTGGAGCAGGGAAACAGTCCTGGAGCAGGGGCTGGAGCATGGAAACTGTCCCGGAGCAGGGACTGGAGCAGGGAAACAATCCCGGAATGGAGGCTGGAGCAGGGAAACTGTCCCGGAATGGAGACTGGAGCAGGGAAGCAGTCCCGGAATGGGGACTGGAGCAGGGAAACGGTTCCGGAGCAGGGACTGGAGCAGGGAATCAGCCCCGGAGTGGAGGCTGGAGCGGGGAAACAATCCCGGAACGGAGGCTGGAGCAGGGAAACAGTCCCGGAACGGAGGCTGGAGCAGGTAAGCAGTCCCAGAATGGAGGCTGGAGCAGGGAAACAATCCCGGAACGGTGACTGCTGCAGGCAAACAGTCCCAGAATGGGGGCTGCAGCTAGGAAACAGTCCCGGAACGGAGGCAGGAGCAGGGAAACAATCCCGTAATGGAGGCTGGAGCAGGGAAACAGTCCCGGAATGGGGACTGGAGCAGGGAAACAGACCCGGAGCGGGGAAACAGTCACGGAATTGAGGCTGGAGCAGGGAAACAATCGCGGAACGGTGACTGGTGCAGGGAAACAGTCCCAGAATGGGGGCTGCAGCTAGGAAACAGTCCCGGAACGGAGGCAGGAGCAGGGAAACAATCCCGGAACGGAGGCAGGAGCAGGGAAACAATCCCGGAATGGAGGCTGGAGCAGGGAAACAGACCCGGAGCAGGGACTGGAGCGGGGAAACAGTCACGGAATTGAGGCTGGAGCAGGGATAGTCCTGGAGCAGGTCTGGAACGGGGATAAAGTCCCAGAACGGGGTCAGGAGCAGGGAAACTGTCCCAGAACGGAGGCTGGAGCAGGGAACTGTCCAGGAGCGGGGTCTGGAGCAGGGAAACAATCCCGGAATGGAGGCTGGAGCGGCGAAACAGTTCCAGAGCGGGGGCTGGAGCAGGGAAACAATCCCGGAATGGAGGCTGGAGCGGCGAAACAGTCCCGGAACGGGGACTGGTGCAGGGAAACAATCCCGGAACGGAGACTGGAGCAGGGAAACAGTCCCATAACGGGGACTGGAGCAGGGAAACAGTGAAGGAACGGTGACTGGAGCAGGGAAACAGACCCGGAGCGGGGACTGGAGCGGGGATACCGTCTCGGAATGGAGGCTGGAGCAGGGAAACTGTCCCGGAGCAGGGAAACAGTTCCAGAGCGGGGACTGGAGCAGGGAAAGAATCCCGGAATGGAGGCTGGAGCGGCGAAACAGTTCCAGAGCGGGGGCTGGAGCAGGGAAACAATCCCGGAATGGAGGCTGGAGCGGCGAAACAGTCCCGGAACGGGGACTGGTGCAGGGAAACAATCCCGGAACGGAGACTGGAGCAGGGAAACAGTCCCATAACGGGGACTGGAGCAGGGAAACAGTGCAGGAACGGTGACTGGAGCAGGGAAACAGACCCGGAGCGGGGACTGGAGCGGGGATACCGTCTCGGAATGGAGGCTGGAGCAGGGAAACTGTCCCGGAGCAGGGAAACAGTTCCAGAGCGGGGACTGGTAGCAGGGAAAGAATCCCGGAATGGAGGCTGGAGCGGCGAAACAGTCCCGGAACGGGACTGGACCAGGGAAACAATCCCGGAACAGAGGAGGGAGCAGGGAAACAGTCCCGGAACGGAGGCTGGAGCGGGTAAACAGTCCCAGAACGGAAGCTGGAGCAGGGAAGCAGTCCCGGAACGGGGACTGGAGCAGGGAAACGGTTCCGGAGCAGGGACTGGAGCAGGGAATCAGCCCCGGAGTGGAGGCTGGAGCGGGGAAACAATCCCGGTAAAGGAGGCTGGAGCAGGGAAACAGTCCCGGAACGGAGGCTGGAGCAGGTAAGCAGTCCCAGAATGGAGGCTGGAGCAGGGAAACAATCGCGGAACGGTGACTGGTGCAGGGAAACAGTCCCAGAATGGGGGCTGCAGCTAGGAAACAGTCCCGGAATGGAGGCAGGAGCAGGGAAACAATCCCGGAATGGAGGCTGGAGCAGGGAAACAGTCCCGGAACGGGGACTGGAGCAGGGAAACAGACCCGGAGCGGGGACTGGAGCGGGGAAACAGTCACGGAATTGAGGCTGGAGCAGGGATAGTCCTGGAGCAGGTCTGGAGCGGGGATAAAGTCCCAGAATGGGGACTGGAGCAGGGAAACTGTCCCAGAACGGAGGCTGGAGCAGGAAACTGTCCAGGAGCGGGGTCTGGAGCAGGGAAACAATCCCGGAATGGAGGCTGGAGCGGCAAAACAGTTCCAGAGCGGGGGCTGGAGAAGGGAAACAATCCTGGAATGGAGGCTGGAGCGGCGAAACAGTCCCGGAACAGGGACTGGAGCAGGGAAAGTCCCGGAATGGAGGCTGGAGCGCCGAAACAGTCCCGGAACGGGGACTGGTGCAGGGAAACAATCCCGGAGCGGGGACTGGAGCAGGAAAATAGACCCGGAGTGGGGACGGGAGCGGGGAAACAATCCCGGAACGGAGGCTGGAGCAGGGAAACAGTCCCGGAACGGAGGCTGGAGCAGGTAAGCAGTCCCAGAATGGAGGCTGGAGCAGGGAAACAATCCCGGAACGGTGACTGGTGCAGGGAAACAGTCCCAGAATGGGGGCTGCAGCTAGGAAACAGTCCCGGAACGGAGGCAGGAGCAGGGAAACAATCCCGGAATGGGGACTGGAGCAGGGAAACAGACCCGGAGCGGGGACTGGAGCGGGGAAACAGTCACGGAATTGAGGCTGGAGCAGGGATAGTCCTGGAGCAGGTCTGGAGCGGGGATAAAGTCCCAGAACGGGGACTGGAGCAGGGAAACTGTCCCAGAACGGAGGCTGGAGCAGGAAACTGTCCAGGAGCGCGGTCTGGAGCAGGGAAACAATCCTGGAATGGAGGCTGGAGCGGCGAAACAGTCCCGGAACAGGGACTGGAGCAGGGAAAGTCCCGGAATGGAGGCTGGAGCGCCGAAACAGTCCCGGAACGGGGACTGGTGCAGGGAAACAATCCCGGAGCGGGGACTGGAGCAGAAAAATAGACCCGGAGTGGGGACGGGAGCTGGGAAACAATCTCGGAACGGTGACTGGAGCAGGGAAACGGTTCCGGAACATGGACTGGAGCAGGGAATCAGCCCCGGAGTGGAGGCTGGAGCGGGGAAACAATCCCGGAACGGAGCTGGAGCAGGGAAACAGTCCCGGAACGGAGGCTGGAGCAGGTAAGCAGTCCCAGAATGGAGGCTGGAGCAGGGAAACAATCGTGGAACGGTGACTGGTGCAGGGAAACAGTCCCAGAATGGGGGCTGCAGCTAGGAAACAGTCCCGGAACGGAGGCAGGAGCAGGGAAACAATCCCGAAACGGATGCTGGAGTGGGGAAACAATCCCGGAACGGAGGCTGGAGCAGGGAAACAGTCCCGGAACGGGGACTGGAGCAGGGAAACAGACCCGGAGCGGGGACTGCTGCAGGGATACAGTCCCAGAATGGAGGCTGGAGCGGGGAAACAGTCCTGGAGCAGGGTCTGGAGCGGGGATACAGTCCCAGAACAGGGACTGGAGCAGGGAAACAATCCCGGAACGGAGGCTGGAGTGGGGAAACAATCCCGGAACGGAGGCTGGAGCAGGGAAGCAGTCCCGGAACGGAGGCTGGAGCTGGTAAACAGTCCCAGAACAGGGACTGGAGCAGGGAAACAGTCCCGGAATGGGGACTGGAGCAGGGAAACAATCCCGGAATGGAGGCTGAAGCAGTGAAACAGTCCCGGAACAGGGACTGGAGCATGGCAACAATCCCGGAGCAGGGACTGGAGCAGGGCAACAGACCCGGAGCAGGGCCTGGAGCAGGGAAACGATCCCGGAACGGGGACTGGAGCAGGGAAACAGTTTGGAGCGGGGACTGGAGCAGGAAAATAGACCCGGAGCGGGGACTGGAGCAGAGATACAGTCCCAGAGCGGGGACAGGAGCAGGAAAATAGACCCGGAGCGGGGACGGGAGCAGGGAAACAGTCCCGGAACAGGGACTGGTACAGGGAAACAGTCCTGGAGCGGAGGCTGGAGCAGTAAACAGTCCCGGAGCTGGGACTGGAGCTGGGAAACAAACCCGGAACGGAGACTGGAGCAGGGATACAGTCCCGAAACGGAGGCTGCAGTGGGGAAACAGTCCCGGAACGGGGACTGGAGTAGGGAAATAGTCCCGGAACGGAGGCTGCAGCAGAGAAATAGTGCCGGAATGGGGACTGGAGCAGGGAAACAGTCCCGGAATGGAGGCTGGAGTAGGGAAACTGTCCTGGAACGGAGGCTGGAGCAGGGAAACTGTCCCGGAGCAGGGACTGGAGCTGGGAAACAATCCCGGAACGGAGACTGGAGCAGGGAAACTGTCCCGGAATGGAGGCTGGAGCAGGGAAACAATCGTGGAACGGTGACTGGTGCAGGGAAACAGTCCCAGAATGGGGGCTGCAGCTAGGAAACAGTCCCGGAACGGAGGCAGGAGCAGGGAAACAATCCCGTAATGGAGGCTGGAGCAGGGAAACAGTCCCGGAATGGGGACTGGAGCAGGGAAACAGACCCGGAGCGGGGACTGGAGCAGGGAAACAGTCACGGAATTGAGGCTGGAGCAGGGAAACAATCGCGGAACGGTGACTGGTGCAGGGAAACAGTCCCAGAATGGGGGCTGCAGCTAGGAAACAGTCCCGGAACGGAGGCAGGAGCAGGGAAGCAGTCCCGGAACGGAGGCTGGAGCTGGTAAACAGTCCCAGAACGGAGGCTGGAGCAGGGAAGCAGTCCCGGAACGGGGACTGCAGCAGGGAAACAGTCCCGGAACAGGGACTGGAGCAGGGAAACAGTCCCGGAATGGGGACTGGAGCAGGGAAACAATCCCGGAATGGAGGCTGAAGCAGTGAAACAGTCCCGGAACAGGGACTGGAGCGGGGAAACAATCCCGGCGCGGGGACTGGAGCGGGGATACAGATACGGAATGGAGGCTGGAGCGGGAAAACAGTCCCGGAGCAGGGTCTGGAGCGGGAAAACAGTCCTGGAACGGATACTGGAGCAGGGAAACAGTCCCGGAGCAGGAATTGGAGCAGGGAAACAGTCGCAGAGCGGGGACTGGAGCAGGGAAACAGTCACGGAATTGAGGCTGGAGCAGGAAACTGTCCAGGAGCGCGGTCTGGAGCAGAGAAACAATCCCGGAATGGAGGCTGGAGCGGCGAAACAGTTCCAGAGCGGGGACTGGAGCAGGGAAACAATCCTGGAATGGAGGCTGGAGCGGCGAAACAGTCCCGGAACAGGGACTGGAGCAGGGAAAGTCCCGGAATGGAGGCTGGAGCGCCGAAACAGTCCCGGAACGGGGACTGGTGCAGGGAAACAATCCCGGAGCGGGGACTGGAGCAGGAAAATAGACCCGGAGTGGGGACGGGAGCTGGGAAACAATCTCGGAACGGTGACTGGAGCAGGGAAACGGTTCCGGAACATGGACTGGAGCAGGGAATCAGCCCCGGAGTGGAGGCTGGAGCGGGGAAACAATCCCGGAACGGAGCTGGAGCAGGGAAACAGTCCCGGAACGGAGGCTGGAGCAGGTAAGCAGTCCCAGAATGGAGGCTGGAGCAGGGAAACAATCGTGGAACGGTGACTGGTGCAGGGAAACAGTCCCAGAATGGGGGCTGCAGCTAGGAAACAGTCCCGGAACGGAGGCAGGAGCAGGGAAACAATCCCGAAACGGATGCTGGAGTGGGGAAACAATCCCGGAACGGAGGCTGGAGCAGGGAAACAGTCCCGGAACGGGGACTGGAGCAGGGAAACAGACCCGGAGCGGGGACTGCTGCAGGGATACAGTCCCAGAATGGAGGCTGGAGCGGGGAAACAGTCCTGGAGCAGGGTCTGGAGCGGGGATACAGTCCCAGAACAGGGACTGGAGCAGGGAAACAATCCCGGAACGGAGGCTGGAGTGGGGAAACAATCCCGGAACGGAGGCTGGAGCAGGGAAGCAGTCCCGGAACGGAGGCTGGAGCTGGTAAACAGTCCCAGAACGGAGGCTGGAGCAGGGAAGCAGTCCCGGAACGGGGACTGCAGCAGGGAAACAGTCCCGGAACAGGGACTGGAGCAGGGAAACAGTCCCGGAATGGGGACTGGAGCAGGGAAACAATCCCGGAATGGAGGCTGAAGCAGTGAAACAGTCCCGGAACAGGGACTGGAGCGGGAAACAATCCCGGCGCGGGGACTGGAGCGGGGATACAGATCCGGAATGGAGGCTGGAGCGGGAAAACAGTCCCGGAGCAGGGTCTGGAGCGGGAAAACAGTCCTGGAACGGATACTGGAGCAGGGAAACAGTCCCGGAGCAGGAATTGGAGCAGGGAAACAGTCGCAGAGCGGGGACTGGAGCAGGGAAACAATCCTGGAATGGGGGTCTGGAGCAGGGAAACAATCCCGGAATGAGGGCTGGAGCAAGGAAACTGTCCCAGAGCAGGGACTGGAGCAGGGAAACAGTCCCGGAATGGGGGCTGGTGCAGGGAAACAGTCCCGGAGCGTGGACGGGAGCAGGGAAACAGTCCCGGAGCAGGGTCTGGAGCAGGGATACAGTCCCAGAATGGGGACTGGACCAGGGAAACAATCCCGGAACGGAGGCTGGAGTGGGGAAACAATCCCGGAACGGAGGCTGGAGCAGGGAAACAATCGAAGAGCAGGGACTGGAGCAGGGAAACAGACCCGGAACGGAGGCTGGAGCAGGGAAACAATCGAAGAGCAGGGACTGAAGCAGGGAATCAATCCCGGAATGGAGGCTAGAGCAGGGAAACAGTCCCGGAACGGGGACTGGAGCGGGGAAACAGTCCCGGAGCGGGGACTGGAGAGGGGAAACAGTCCCGGAACGGGGACTGGATAGGGGAAATAGTCCCGGAACATGGACTGGAGCAGGGAAACAGTCCCGGAAAGGGGACTGGAGTGGCGAAACAGTCCCGGAGCGGGGACTGGAGCAGGGAATTAGTCCTGGAGCAGGGACTGGAGCATGGCAACAATCCCGGAGCGGGGACTGGAGCAGGGAAACAGACCCGGAGCAGGGCCTGGAGCAGGGAAACGATCCCAGAACGGGGACTGGAGCAGGGAAACAGTTTGGAGCGGGGACTGGAGCAGGAAAATAGACCCGGAGCGGGGACTGGAGCAGGGATACAGTCCCAGAGCGGAGACAGGAGCAGGAAAATAGACCCGGAGCGGGGACGGGAGCAGGGAATCAGCCCCGGAGTGGAGGCTGGAGCGGGGAAACAATCCCGGAACGGAGGCTGGAGCAGGGAAACAGTCCCGGAACGGAGGCTGGAGCAGGTAAGCAGTCCCAGAATGGAGGCTGGAGCAGGGAAACAATCGTGGAACGGTGACTGGTGCAGGGAAACAGTCCCAGAATGGGGGCTGCAGCTAGGAAACAGTCCCGGAACGGAGGCAGGAGCAGGGAAACAATCCCGTAATGGAGGCTGGAGCAGGGAAACAGTCCCGGAATGGGGACTGGAGCAGGGAAACAGACCCGGAGCGGGGACTGGAGCAGGGAAACAGTCACGGAATTGAGGCTGGAGCAGGGAAACAATCGCGGAACGGTGACTGGTGCAGGGAAACAGTCCCAGAATGGGGGCTGCAGCTAGGAAACAGTCCCGGAACGGAGGCAGGAGCAGGGAAGCAGTCCCGGAACGGAGGCTGGAGCTGGTAAACAGTCCCAGAACGGAGGCTGGAGCAGGGAAGCAGTCCCGGAACGGGGACTGCAGCAGGGAAACAGTCCCGGAACAGGGACTGGAGCAGGGAAACAGTCCCGGAATGGGGACTGGAGCAGGGAAACAATCCCGGAATGGAGGCTGAAGCAGTGAAACAGTCCCGGAACAGGGACTGGAGCGGGGAAACAATCCCGGCGCGGGGACTGGAGCGGGGATACAGATACGGAATGGAGGCTGGAGCGGGAAAACAGTCCCGGAGCAGGGTCTGGAGCGGGAAAACAGTCCTGGAACGGATACTGGAGCAGGGAAACAGTCCCGGAGCAGGAATTGGAGCAGGGAAACAGTCGCAGAGCGGGGACTGGAGCAGGGAAACAGTCACGGAATTGAGGCTGGAGCAGGGAAACAATCGCGGAACGGTGACTGGTGCAGGGAAACAGTCCCAGAATGGGGGCTGCAGCTAGGAAACAGTCCCGGAACGGAGGCAGGAGCAGGGAAACAATCCCGGAACGGAGGCAGGAGCAGGGAAACAATCCCGGAATGGAGGCTGGAGCGGGGAAACAGTCCCGGAATGGGGACTGGAGCAGGGAAACAGACCCGGAGCGGGGACTGGAGCGGGGAAACAGTCACGGAATTGAGGCTGGAGCAGGGATAGTCCTGGAGCAGGTCTGGAACGGGGATAAAGTCCCAGAACGGGGACAGGAGCAGGGAAACTGTCCCAGAACGGAGGCTGGAGCAGGGAACTGTCCAGGAGCGGGGTCTGGAGCAGGGAAACAATCCCGGAATGGAGGCTGGAGCGGCGAAACAGTTCCAGAGCGGGGGCTGGAGCAGGGAAACAATCCCGGAATGGAGGCTGGAGCGGCGAAACAGTCCCGGAACGGGGACTGGTGCAGGGAAATAATCCCGGAACGGAGACTGGAGCAGGGAAACAGTCCCACAACGGGGACTGGAGCAGGGAAACAGTGCAGGAACGGTGACTGGAGCAGGGAAACAGACCCGGAGCGGGGACTGGAGCGGGGATACCGTCTCGGAATGGAGGCTGGAGCAGGGAAACTGTTCCGGAGCAGGGAAACAGTTCCAGAGCGGGGACTGGAGCAGGGAAAGAATCCCGGAATGGAGGCTGGAGCGGCGAAACAGTCCCGGAACGGGGACTGGACCAGGGAAACAATCCCGGAACAGAGGAGGGAGCAGGGAAACAGTCCTGGAACGGAGGCTGGAGCGGGTAAACAGTCCCAGAACGGAGGCTGGAGCAGGGAAGCAGTCCCGGAACGGGGACTGGAGCAGGGAAACGGTTCCGGAGCAGGAACTGGAGCAGGGAATCAGCCCCGGAGTGGAGGCTGGAGCGGGGAAACAATCCCGGTAAAGGAGGCTGGAGCAGGGAAACAGTCCCGGAACGGAGGCTGGAGCAGATAAGCAGTCCCAGAATGGAGGCTGGAGCAGGGAAACAATCGCGGAACGGTGACTGGTGCAGGGAAACAGTCCCAGAATGGGGGCTGCAGCTAGGAAACAGTCCCGGAACGGAGGCAGGAGCAGGGAAACAATCCCGGAATGGAGGCTGGAGCAGGGAAACAGTCCCGGAACGGGGACTGGAGCAGGGAAACAGACCCGGAGCGGGGACTGGAGCAGGGAAACAGTCACGGAATTGAGGCTGGAGCAGGGATAGTCCTGGAGCAGGTCTGGAGCGGGGATAAAGTCCCAGAACGGGGACTGGAGCAGGGAAACTGTCCCAGAACGGAGGCTGGAGCAGGAAACTGTCCAGGAGCGGGGTCTGGAGCAGGGAAACAATCCCGGAATGGAGGCTGGAGCGGCAAAACAGTTCCAGAGCGGGGGCTGGAGAAGGGAAACAATCCTGGAATGGAGGCTGGAGCGGCGAAACAGTCCCGGAACAGGGACTGGAGCAGGGAAAGTCCCGGAATGGAGGCTGGAGCGGCGAAACAGTCCCGGAACGGGGACTGGTGCAGGGAAACAATCCCGGAGCGGGGACTGGAGCAGGAAAATAGACCCGGAGTGGGGACGGGAGCTGGGAAACAATCTCGGAACGGGGACTGGAGCAGGGAAACGGTTCCGGAACAGGGACTGGAGCAGGGAATCAGCCCCGGAGTGGAGGCTGGAGCGGGGTAACAATCCCGGAACGGAGGCTGGAGCAGGGAAACAGTCCCGGAACGGAGGCTGGAGCAGGTAAGCAGTCCCAGAATGGAGGCTGGAGCAGGGAAACAATCGTGGAACGGTGACTGGTGCAGGGAAACAGTCCCAGAATGGGGGCTGCAGCTAGGAAACAGTCCCGGAACGGAGGCAGGAGCAGGGAAACAATCCCGGAATGGGGACTGGAGCAGGGAAACAGACCCGGAGCGGGGACTGGAGCGGGGAAACAGTCACGGAATTGAGGCTGGAGCAGGGATAGTCCTGGAGCAGGTCTGGAGCGGGGATAAAGTCCCAGAACGGGGACTGGAGCAGGGAAACTGTCCCAGAACGGAGGCTGGAGCAGGAAACTGTCCAGGAGCGCGGTCTGGAGCAGGGAAACAATCCCGGAATGGAGGCTGGAGCGGCGAAACAGTTCCAGAGCGGGGGCTGGAGCAGGGAAACAATCCCGGAATGGAGGCTGGAGCGGCGAAACAGTCCCGGAACAGGGACTGGAGCAGGGAAAGTCCCGGAATGGAGGCTGGAGCGGCGAAACAGTCCCGGAACGGGGACTGGTGCAGGGAAACAATCCCGGAGCGGGGACTGGAGCAGGAAAATAGACCCGGAGTGGGGACGGGAGCTGGGAAACAATCTCGGAACGGGGACTGGAGCAGGGAAACGGTTCCGGAACAGGGACTGGAGCAGGGAATCAGCCCCGGAGTGGAGGCTGGAGCGGGGAAACAATCCCGGAATGGAGCTGGAGCAGGGAAACAGTCCCGGAACGGAGGCTGGAGCAGGTAAGCAGTCCCAGAATGGAGGCTGGAGCAGGGAAACAATCCCGGAACGGTGACTGGTGCAGGGAAACAGTCCCAGAATGGGGGCTGCAGCTAGGAAACAGTCCCGGAACGGAGGCAGGAGCAGGGAAACAATCCCGAAACGGATGCTGGAGTGGGGAAACAATCCCGGAACGGAGGCTGGAGCAGGGAAACAGTCCCGGAACGGGGACTGGAGCAGGGAAACAGACCCGGAGCGGGGACTGCTGCAGGGATACAGTCCCAGAATGGAGGCTGGAGCGGGGAAACATTCCTGGAGCAGGGTCTGGAGCGGGGATACAGTCCCAGAACAGGGACTGGAGCAGGGAAACAATCCCGGAACGGAGGCTGGAGTGGGGAAACAATCCCGGAACGGAGGCTGGAGCTGGTAAACAGTCCCAGAACGGAGGCTGGAGCAGGGAAGCAGTCTCGGAACGGGGACTGCAGCAGGGAAACAGTCCCGGAACAGGGACTGGAGCAGGGAAACAGTCCCGGAATGGGGACTGGAGCAGGGAAACAATCCCGGAATGGAGGCTGAAGTAGTGAAACAGTCCCGGAACAGGGACTGGAGCGGGGAAACAATCCCGGCGCGGGGACTGGAGCGGGGATACAGATCCGGAATGGAGGCTGGAGCGGGAAAACAGTCCCGGAGCAGGGTCTGGAGCGGGAAAACAGTCCTGGAACGGATACTGGAGCAGGGAAACAGTCCCGGAGCAGGAATTGGAGCAGGGAAACAGTCGCAGAGCGGGGACTGGAGCAGGGAAACAATCCTGGAATGGGGGACTGGAGCAGGGAAACAATCCCGGAATGAGGGCTGGAGCAAGGAAACTGTCCCAGAGCAGGGACTGGAGCAGGGAAACAGTCCCAGAATGGGGACTGGACCAGGGAAACAATCCCGGAACGGAGGCTGGAGTGGGGAAACAATCCCGGAACGGAGGCTGGAGCAGGGAAACAATCGAAGAGCAGGGACTGGAGCAGGGAAACAGACCCGGAACGGAGGCTGGAGCAGGGAAACAATCGAAGAGCAGGGACTGAAGCAGGCAATCAATCCCGGAATGGAGGCTAGAGCAGGGAAACAGTCCCGGAACGGGGACTGGAGCGGGGAAACAGTCCCGGAGCGGGGACTGGAGAGGGGAAACAGTCCCGGAACGGGGACTGGATAGGGGAAATAGTCCCGGAACATGGACTGGAGCAGGGAAACAGTCCCGGAAAGGGGACTGGAGTGGCGAAACAGTCCCGGAGCGGGGACTGGAGCAGGGAATTAGTCCTGGAGCAGGGACTGGAGCATGGCAACAATCCCGGAGCGGGGACTGGAGCAGGGCAACAGACCCGGAGCAGGGCCTGGAGCAGGGAAACGATCCCGGAACGGGGACTGGAGCAGGGAAACAGTTTGGAGCGGGGACTGGAGCAGGAAAATAGACCCGGAGCGGGGACTGGAGCAGAGATACAGTCCCGGAGCGGGGACAGGAGCAGGAAAATAGACCCTGAGCGGGGACGGGAGCAGGGAAACAGTCCCGGAACGGGGACTGGTACAGGGAAACAGTCCTGGAACGGAGGCTGGAGCAGTAAACAGTCCCGGAGCTGGGACTGGAGCTGGGAAACAATCCCGGAACGGAGACTGGAGCAGGGATACAGTCCCGAAACGGAGGCTGCAGTGGGGAAACAGTCCCGGAACGGGGACTGGAGTAGGGAAATAGTCCCGGAACGGAGGCTGGAGCAGGGAAATAGTGCCGGAATGGGGACTGGAGCAGGGAAACAGTCCCGGAATGGAGGCTGGAGTAGGGAAACTGTCCTGGAACGGAGGCTGGAGCAGGGAAACTGTCCCGGAGCAGGGACTGGAGCTGGGAAACAATCCCGGAACGGAGACTGGAGCAGGGAAACTGTCCCGGAATGGGGGCAGGTGCGGCGAATCAGTCCCGGAACGGGGACTGGAGCAGGGAAACGGTTCCGGAGCAGGGACTGGAGCAGGGAATCGGCCCCGGAGTGGAGGCTGGAGCGGGGAAACAATCCCGGAACGGAGGCTGGAGCAGGGAAACAGTCCCGGAACGGAGGCTGGAGCAGGGAAACAATTCCGGAACAGTGACTGGTGCAGGGAAACAGTCGCAGAATGGGGGCTGCAGATAGGAAACAGTCCCGGAACGGAGGCAGGAGCAGGGAAACAATCCCGGAATGGAGGCTGGAGCAGGGAAACAGTCCCGGAATGGGGACTGGAGCAGGGAAACAGACCCGGAGCAGGGACTGGAGCGGGGAAACAGTCACGGAATTGAGGCTGGAGCAGGGATAGTCCTGGAGCAGGTCTGGAGTGGGGATAAAATCCCAGAACGGGGACTGGAGCAGGGAAACAATCCCGGAATGGAGGCTGGAGCGGCAAAAGAGTTCCAGAGCGGGGGCTGGAGCAGGAAAATAGACCCGGAGTGGGGACAGGAGCTGGGAAACAATCTCGGAACGGGGACTGGAGCAGGGAAACGGTTCCGGAGCAGGGACTGGAGCAGGGAATCAGCCCCGGAGTGGCGGCTGGAGCGGGGAAACAATCCCGGAACGGAGGCTGGAGCAGGGAAACAGTCCCGGAACGGAGGCTGGAGCAGGGAAACAATCCCGGAACGGTGACTGGTGCAGGGAAACAGTCCCAGAATGGGGGCTGCAGCTAGGAAACAGTCCCGGAACGGAGGCAGGAGCAGGGAAACAATCCCGGAATGGAGGCTGGAGCAGGGAAACAGTCCCGGAATGGGGACAGGAGCAGGGAAACAGACCCGGAGCAGGGACTGGAGCGGGGAAACAGTCACGGAATTGAGGCTGGAGCAGGGATAGTCCTGGAGCAGGTCTGGAGCGGGGATAAAGTCCCAGAACGGCGACTGGAGCAGGGAAACTGTCCCAGAACGGAGGCTGGAGCAGGGAACTGTCCAGGAGCGGGGTCTGGAGCAGGGAAACAATCCCGGAATGGAGGCTGGAGCGGCGAAACAGTCCCGGAACAGGGACTGGAGCAGGGAAAGTCCCGGAACGGAGGCTGGAGCAGGGAAACAGTCCCGGAATGGGACTGGAGCAGGGAAACAGACCCGGAGCGGGGAAACAGTCCCGGAACGGTGACTGGAGCAGGGAAACAGTCCCGGAGAGGGGACTGCAGCAGGGAAACAATCCCAGAACGGGCACTGGAGCCGGGAAACAATCCCGAATGGAGGCTGGAGCGGCGAAACAGTCCCGGAACGGGGACTGGAGCAGGGAAACAGTGCCGGAGCAGGGACTGGAGGGGGAAACAGTCCCGGAACAGGGACTGGAGCAGGGAAACAGTCCCAGAACGGGGACTGGAGCAGGGAAACAGTCCCGGAACGGCGACTGGAGCCGGGAAACAATCCCGGAACGGAGGCTGGAGTAGGGAAACTGTCCCGGAATGGAGGCTGGAGCGGGGAAACAGTCCCAGAACACAGGCTGGAGCAGGGAAACAGTCCCGGAAAGGGGACTGGAGCAGGGAAGCAGTCCCGGAATGGGGGACTGGAGCAGGTAAACAATCCCGGAACGGAGGCTGGAGTAGGGAAACTGTCCCGGAACGGCGGCTGGAGCAGGGAAACTGTCCCAGAGCAGGGACTGGAGCAGGGAATTAGTCCCGTAGCAGGAACTGGAGCATGGAAACAATCCCGGAACGGGGACTTGAGCAGGGAAACAGTCCCGGAATGGGGGACCGGAGCAGGGAAACAATCCCGGAACGGAGGCTGGAGTAGGGAAACTGTTCCGGAACGGCAGCTGGAGCAGGGAAACTGTCCCAGAGCAGGGACTGGAGCAGTGAAAGAGTCCCGGAGCAGGGACTGGAGCAGGGAATCAGTCCCGGAGCGGAGGCTGGAGCGGGGAAACAATCCCGGAACAGAGGCTGGAGCAGGGAAACAGTCCCGGAGTATGGACGGGAGCAGGAAAACAGTCCTGGAATGGGTGCTGGAGCAGGGAAACAGTCCCGGAACGGGGACTGGAGCAGGGAATCAGTGCCGGAGCAGGGACTGGAGCGGGGAAACAGTCCCGGAGTGGGGACTGGAGCCAGGAAACAATCCCGGAACGGAGGCTGGAGCAGGGAAACAGTCCCGGAATGGGGACTGGAGCAGGGAAACAGACCCGGAGCGGGGTGTGGAGCAGGAAAACAGACCCGAAGCAGGGACTGGAGCAGGAAACTGTCCCAGAACGGGGACTGGACCAGGGAAACAATCCCGGAACAGAGGCTGGAGCAGGGAAACAGTCCCGGAACGGAGGCTGGAGCGGGTAAACAGTCCCAGAACGGAGGCTGGAGCAGGGAAGCAGTCCCGGAACGGGGACTGGAGCAGGGAAACAGTCCCGGAACAGGGGCTGCAGCAGGGAAACAATCCCAGAGCGGGGACTGGAGCAGGGAAACAGTGTCGGAACGGGGACTGGACCAGGGAAACAATCCCGGAACAGAGGCTGGAGCAGGGAAACAGTCCCGGAGCGAGGACGGGAGCTGGGAAACAGACCCGGTGCGAGGACTGGACCAGGGAAACAATCACGGAATGGAGGCTGGAGCAGGGAAACAGTCCCGGAATGGGGACTGGAGCAGGGAAACAGACCCGGAGCGGGGACTGGAGCGGGGAAACAGTCACGGAATTGAGGCTGGAGCAGGGATAGTCCTGGAGCAGGTCTGGAGCGGGGATAAAGTCCCAGAACGGGGACTGGAGCAGGGAAACTGTCCCAGAACGGAGCCTGGAGCAGGAAACTGTCCAGGAGCGGGGTCTGGAGCAGGGAAACAATCCCGGAATGGAGGCTGGAGCGGCAAAACAGTTCCAGAGCGGGGGCTGGAGAAGGGAAACAATCCTGGAATGGAGGCTGGAGCGGCGAAACAGTCCCGGAACAGGGACTGGAGCAGGGAAAGTCCCGGAATGGAGGCTGGAGCGGCGAAACAGTCCCGGAACGGGGACTGGTGCAGGGAAACAATCCCGGAGCGGGGACTGGAGCAGGAAAATAGACCCGGAGTGGGGACGGGAGCTGGGAAACAATCTCGGAACGGGGACTGGAGCAGGGAAACGGTTCCGGAACAGGGACTGGAGCAGGGAATCAGCCCCGGAGTGGAGGCTGGAGCGGGGAAACAATCCCGGAACGGAGCTGGAGCAGGGAAACAGTCCCGGAACGGAGGCTGGAGCAGGTAAGCAGTCCCAGAATGGAGGCTGGAGCAGGGAAACAATCCCGGAACGGTGACTGGTGCAGGGAAACAGTCCCAGAATGGGGGCTGCAGCTAGGAAACAGTCCCGGAACGGAGGCAGGAGCAGGGAAACAATCCCGGAATGGGGACTGGAGCAGGGAAACAGACCCGGAGCGAGGACTGGAGCGGGGAAACAGTCACGGAATTGAGGCTGGAGCAGGGATAGTCCTGGAGCAGGTCTGGAGCGGGGATAAAGTCCCAGAACGGGGACTGGAGCAGGAAAACTGTCCCAGAACGGAGGCTGGAGCAGGAAACTGTCCAGGAGTGCGGTCTGGAGCAGGGAAACAATCCCGGAATGGAGGCTGGAGCGGCGAAACAGTTCCAGAGCGGGGGCTGGAGCAGGGAAACAATCCCGGAATGGAGGCTGGAGCGGCGAAACAGTCCCGGAACAGGGACTGGAGCAGGGAAACAGTCCCGGAACGGAGGCTGGAGCAGGTAAGCAGTCCCAGAATGGAGGCTGGAGCAGGGAAACAATCCCGGAACGGTGACTGGTGCAGGGAAACAGTCCCAGAATGGGGGCTGCAGCTAGGAAACAGTCCCGGAACGGAGGCAGGAGCAGGGAAACAATCCCGAAACGGATGCTGGAGTGGGGAAACAATCCCGGAACGGAGGCTGGAGCAGGGAAACAGTCCCGGAACGGGGACTGGAGCAGGGAAACAGACCCGGAGCGGGGACTGCTGCAGGGATACAGTCCCAGAATGGAGGCTGGAGCGGGGAAACAGTCCTGGAGCAGGGTCTGGAGCGGGGATACAGTCCCAGAACAGGGACTGGAGCAGGGAAACAATCCCGGAACGGAGGCTGGAGTGGGGAAACAATCCCGGAACGGAGGCTGGAGCAGGGAAGCAGTCCCGGAACGGAGGCTGGAGCTGGTAAACAGTCCCAGAACGGAGGCTGGAGCAGGGAAGCAGTCCCGGAACGGGGACTGCAGCAGGGAAACAGTCCCGGAACAGGGACTGGAGCAGGGAAACAGTCCCGGAATGGGGACTGGAGCAGGGAAACAATCCCGGAATGGAGGCTGAAGCAGTGAAACAGTCCCGGAACAGGGACTGGAGCGGGGAAACAATCCCGGCGCGGGGACTGGAGCGGGGATACAGATCCGGAATGGAGGCTGGAGCGGGAAAACAATCCCGGAGCAGGGTCTGGAGTGGGAAAACAGTCCTGGAATTGATACTGGAGCAGGGAAACAGTCCCGGAGCAGGAATTGGAGCAGGGAAACAGTCGCAGAGCGGGGACTGGAGCAGGGAAACAATCCTGGAATGGGGGACTGGAGCAGGGAAACAATCCCGGAATGAGGGCTGGAGCAAGGAAACTGTCCCAGAGCAGGGACTGGAGCAGGGAAACAGTCCCGGAATGGGGGCTGGTGCAGGGAAACAGTCCCGGAGCGTGGACGGGAGCAGGGAAACAGTCCCGGAGCAGGGTCTGGAGCAGGGATACAGTCCCAGAATGGGGACTGGACCAGGGAAACAATCCCGGAACGGAGGCTGGAGTGGGGAAACAATCCCGGAATGGAGGCTGGAGCAGGGAAACAATCGAAGAGCAGGGACTGGAGCAGGGAAACAGACCCGGAACGGAGGCTGGAGCAGGGAAACAATCGAAGAGCAGGGACTGAAGCAGGCAATCAATCCCGGAATGGAGGCTAGAGCAGGGAAACAGTCCCGGAACGGGGACTGGAGCGGGGAAACAGTCCCGGAGCGGGGACTGGAGAGGGGAAACAGTCCCGGAACGGGGACTGGATAGGGGAAATAGTCCCGGAACATGGACTGGAGCAGGGAAACAGTCCCGGAAAGGGGACTGGAGTGGCGAAACAGTCCCGGAGCGGGGACTGGAGCAGGGAATTAGTCCTGGAGCAGGGACTGGAGCATGGCAACAATCCCGGAGCGGGGACTGGAGCAGGGAAACAGACCCGGAGCAGGGCCTGGAGCAGGGAAACGATCCCGGAACGGGGACTGGAGCAGGGAAACAGTTTGGAGCGGGGACTGGAGCAGGAAAATAGACCCGGAGCGGGGACTGGAGCAGAGATACAGTCCCGGAGCGGGGACAGGAGCAGGAAAATAGACCCTGAGCGGGGACGGGAGCAGGGAAACAGTCCCGGAACGGGGACTGGTACAGGGAAACAGTCCTGGAGCGGAGGCTGGAGCAGTAAACAGTCCCGGAGCTGGGACTGGAGCTGGGAAACAATCCCGGAACGGAGACTGGAGCAGGGATACAGTCCCGAAACGGAGGCTGCAGTGGGGAAACAGTCCCGGAACGGGGACTGGAGTAGGGAAATAGTCCCGGAACGGAGGCTGGAGCAGGGAAATAGTGCCGGAATGGGGACTGGAGCAGGGAAACAGTCCCGGAATGGAGGCTGGAGTAGGGAAACTGTCCTGGAACGGAGGCTGGAGCAGGGAAACTGTCCCGGAGCAGGGACTGGAGCTGGGAAACAATCCCGGAACGGAGACTGGAGTAGGGAAACTGTCCCGGAACGGCGGCTGGAGCAGGGAACCTGTCCCGGAGCAGGGACTGGAGCAGGGAATTAGTCCCGTAGCAGGAACTGGAGCATGGAAACAATCCCGGAACGGGGACTTGAGCAGGGAAACAGTCCCGGAATGGGGGACTGGAGCAGGGAAACAATCCCGGAACGGAGGCTGGAGTAGGGAAACTGTTCCGGAACGGCAGCTGGAGCAGGGAAACTGTCCCAGAGCAGGGACTGGAGCAGTGAAAGAGTCCCGGAGCAGGGACTGGAGCAGGGAATCAGTCCCGGAGCGGAGGCTGGAGCGGGGAAACAATCCCGGAACAGAGGCTGGAGCAGGGAAACAGTCCCGGAGCATGGACGGGAGCAGGAAAACAGTCCTGGAATGGGTGCTGGAGCAGGGAAACAGTCCCGGAACGGGGACTGGAGCAGGGAATCAGTGCCGGAGCAGGGACTGGAGCGGGGAAACAGTCCCGGAGTGGGGACTGGAGCCAGGAAACAATCCCGGAACGGAGGCTGGAGCAGGGAAACAGTCCCGGAATGGGGACTGGAGCAGGGAAACAGACCCGGAGCGGGGTGTGGAGCAGGAAAACAGACCCGAAGCAGGGACTGGAGCAGGAAACTGTCCCAGAACGGGGACTGGACCAGGGAAACAATCCCGGAACAGAGGCTGGAGCAGGGAAACAGTCCCGGAACGGAGGCTGGAGCGGGTAAACAGTCCCAGAACGGAGGCTGGAGCAGGGAAGCAGTCCCGGAACGGGGACTGGAGCAGGGAAGCCGTCCCGGAACAGGGGCTGGAGCGGGGATGCAGTCCCGTAATAGGGGCTGGAGCAGGGAAGCAGTCCCGGAACAGGGGCTGCAGCAGGGAAACAATCCCAGAGCGGGGACTGGAGCAGGGAAACAGTGTCAGAACGGGGACTGGACCAGGGAAACAATCCCGGAACAGAGGCTGGAGCAGGGAAACAGTCCCGGAGCGAGGACGGGAGCTGGGAAACAGACCCGGTGCGGGGACTGGACCAGGGAAACAATCACGGAACGGAGGCTGGAGCAGGGAAACAGTCCCGGAATGGGGACTGGAGCAGGGAAACAGACCCGGAGCGGGGACTGGAGCGGGGAAACAGTCACGGAATTGAGGCTGGAGCAGGGATAGTCCTGGAGCAGGTCTGGAGCGGGGATAAAGTCCCAGAACGGGGACTGGAGCAGGGAAACTGTCCCAGAACGGAGGCTGGAGCAGGAAACTGTCCAGGAGCGGGGTCTGGAGCAGAGAAACAATCCCGGAATGGAGGCTGGAGCGGCAAAACAGTTCCAGAGCGGGGGCTGGAGAAGGGAAACAATCCTGGAATGGAGGCTGGAGCGGCGAAACAGTCCCGGAACAGGGACTGGAGCAGGGAAAGTCCCGGAATGGAGGCTGGAGCGGCGAAACAGTCCCGGAACGGGGACTGGTGCAGGGAAACAATCCCGGAGCGGGGACTGGAGCAGGAAAATAGACCCGGAGTGGGGACGGGAGCTGGGAAACAATCTCGGAACGGGGACTGGAGCAGGGAAACGGTTCCGGAACAGGGACTGGAGCAGGGAATCAGCCCCGGAGTGGAGGCTGGAGCGGGGAAACAATCCCGGAACGGAGCTGGAGCAGGGAAACAGTCCCGGAACGGAGGCTGGAGCAGGTAAGCAGTCCCAGAATGGAGGCTGGAGCAGGGAAACAATCCCGGAACGGTGACTGGTGCAGGGAAACAGTCCCAGAATGGGGGCTGCAGCTAGGAAACAGTCCCGGAACGGAGGCAGGAGCAGGGAAACAATCCCGGAATGGGGACTGGAGCAGGGAAACAGACCCGGAGCGGGGACTGGAGCGGGGAAACAGTCACGGAATTGAGGCTGGAGCAGGGATAGTCCTGGAGCAGGTCTGGAGCAGGGATAAAGTCCCAGAACGGGGACTGGAGCAGGGAAACTGTCCCAGAACGGAGGCTGGAGCAGGAAACTGTCCAGGAGCGCGGTCTGGAGCAGGGAAACAATCCCGGAATGGAGGCTGGAGCGGCGAAACAGTTCCAGAGCGGGGGCTGGAGCAGGGAAACAATCCCGGAATGGAGGCTGGAGCGGCGAAACAGTCCCGGAACAGGGACTGGAGCAGGGAAAGTCCCGGAATGGAGGCTGGAGCGGCGAAACAGTCCCGGAACGGGGACTGGTGCAGGGAAACAATCCCGGAGCGGGGACTGGAGCAGGAAAATAGACCCGGAGTGGGGACGGGAGCTGGGAAACAATCTCGGAACGGGGACTGGAGCAGGGAAACGGTTCCGGAACAGGGACTGGAGCAGGGAATCAGCCCCGGAGTGGAGGCTGGAGCGGGGAAACAATCCCGGAACGGAGCTGGAGCAGGGAAACAGTCCCGGAACGGAGGCTGGAGCAGGTAAGCAGTCCCAGAATGGAGGCTGGAGCAGGGAAACAATCCTGGAACGGTGACTGGTGCAGGGAAACAGTCCCAGAATGGGGGCTGCAGCTAGGAAACAGTCCCGGAACGGAGGCAGGAGCAGGGAAACAATCCCGAAACGGATGCTGGAGTGGGGAAACAATCCCGGAACGGAGGCTGGAGCAGGGAAACAGTCCTGGAGCAGGGTCTGGAGCGGGGATACAGTCCCAGAACAGGGACTGGAGCAGGGAAACAATCCCGGAACGGAGGCTGGAGCAGGGAAACAATCCCGGAACGGAGGCTGGAGCAGGGAAGCAGTCCCGGAACGGAGGCTGGAGCTGGTAAACAGTCCCAGAACGGAGGCTGGAGCAGGGAAGCAGTCCCGGAACGGGGACTGCAGCAGGGAAACAGTCCCGGAACAGGGACTGGAGCAGGGAAACAGTCCCGGAATGGGGACTGGAGCAGGGAAACAATCCCGGAATGGAGGCTGAAGCAGTGAAACAGTCCCGGAACAGGGACTGGAGCGGGGAAACAATCCCGGCGCGGGGACTGGAGCGGGGATACAGATCCGGAATGGAGGCTGGAGCGGGAAAACAGTCCCGGAGCAGGGTCTGGAGCGGGAAAACAGTCCTGGAACTGATACTGGAGCAGGGAAACAGTCCCGGAGCAGGAATTGGAGCAGGGAAACAGTCGCAGAGCGGGGACTGGAGCAGGGAAACAATCCCGGAATGAGGGCTGGAGCAAGGAAACTGTCCCAGAGCAGGGACTGGAGCAGGGAAACAGTCCCGGAATGGGGGCTGGTGCAGGGAAACAGTCCCGGAGCGTGGACGGGAGCAGGGAAACAGTCCCGGAGCAGGGTCTGGAGCAGGGATACAGTCCCAGAATGGGGACTGGACCAGGGAAACAATCCCGGAACGGAGGCTGGAGTGGGGAAACAATCCCGGAATGGAGGCTGGAGCAGGGAAACAATCGAAGAGCAGGGACTGGAGCAGGGAAACAGACCCGGAACGGAGGCTGGAGCAGGGAAACAATCGAAGAGCAGGGACTGAAGCAGGCAATCAATCCCGGAATGGAGGCTAGAGCAGGGAAACAGTCCCGGAACGGGGACTGGAGCGGGGAAACAGTCCCGGAGCGGGGACTGGAGAGGGGAAACAGTCCCGGAACGGGGACTGGATAGGGGAAATAGTCCCGGAACATGGACTGGAGCAGGGAAACAGTCCCGGAAAGGGGACTGGAGTGGCGAAACAGTCCCGGAGCGGGGACTGGAGCAGGGAATTAGTCCTGGAGCAGGGACTGGAGCATGGCAACAATCCCGGAGCGGGGACTGGAGCAGGGAAACAGACCTGGAGCAGGGCCTGGAGCAGGGAAACGATCCCGGAACGGGGACTGGAGCAGGGAAACAGTTTGGAGCGGGGACTGGAGCAGGAAAATAGACCCGGAGCGGGGACTGGAGCAGAGATACAGTCCCGGAGCGGGGACAGGAGCAGGAAAATAGACCCTGAGCGGGGACGGGAGCAGGGAAACAGTCCCGGAACGGGGACTGGTACAGGGAAACAGTCCTGGAGCGGAGGCTGGAGCAGTAAACAGTCCCGGAGCTGGGACTGGAGCTGGGAAACAATCCCGGAACGGAGACTGGAGCAGGGATACAGTCCCGAAACGGAGGCTGCAGTGGGGAAACAGTCCCGGAACGGGGACTGGAGTAGGGAAATAGTCCCGGAACGGAGGCTGGAGCAGGGAAATAGTGCCGGAATGGGGACTGGAGCAGGGAAACAGTCCCGGAATGGAGGCTGGAGTAGGGAAACTGTCCTGGAACGGAGGCTGGAGCAGGGAAACTGTCCCGGAGCAGGGACTGGAGCTGGGAAACAATCCCGGAACGGAGACTGGAGTAGGGAAACTGTCCCGGAACGGCGGCTGGAGCAGGGAACCTGTCCCGGAGCAGGGACTGGAGCAGGGAATTAGTCCCGTAGCAGGAACTGGAGCATGGAAACAATCCCGGAACGGGGACTTGAGCAGGGAAACAGTCCCGGAATGGGGGACTGGAGCAGGGAAACAATCCCGGAACGGAGGCTGGAGTAGGGAAACTGTTCCGGAACGGCAGCTGGAGCAGGGAAACTGTCCCAGAGCAGGGACTGGAGCAGTGAAAGAGTCCCGGAGCAGGGACTGGAGCAGGGAATCAGTCCCGGAGCGGAGGCTGGAGCGGGGAAACAATCCCGGAACAGAGGCTGGAGCAGGGAAACAGTCCCGGAGCATGGACGGGAGCAGGAAAACAGTCCTGGAATGGGTGCTGGAGTAGGGAAACAGTCCCGGAACGGCGGCTGGAGCAGGGAACCTGTCCCGGAGCAGGGACTGGAGCAGGGAATTAGTCCCGTAGCAGGAACTGGAGCATGGAAACAATCCCGGAACGGGGACTTGAGCAGGGAAACAGTCCCGGAATGGGGGACTGGAGCAGGGAAACAATCCCGGAACGGAGGCTGGAGTAGGGAAACTGTTCCGGAACGGCAGCTGGAGCAGGGAAACTGTCCCAGAGCAGGGACTGGAGCAGTGAAAGAGTCCCGGAGCAGGGACTGGAGCAGGGAATCAGTCCCGGAGCGGAGGCTGGAGCGGGGAAACAATCCCGGAACAGAGGCTGGAGCAGGGAAACAGTCCCGGAGCATGGACGGGAGCAGGAAAACAGTCCTGGAATGGGTGCTGGAGCAGGGAAACAGTCCCGGAACGGGGACTGGAGCAGGGAATCAGTGCCGGAGCAGGGACTGGAGCGGGGAAACAGTCCCGGAGTGGGGACTGAAGCCAGGAAACAATCCCGGAACGGAGGCTGGAGCAGGGAAACAGTCCCGGAATGGGGACTGGAGCAGGGAAACAGTGTCAGAACGGGGACTGGACCAGGGAAACAGTCCCGGAACAGAGGCTGGAGCAGGGAAACAGTCCCGGAACAGGGACTGGAGCAGGGAAAGTCCCGGAATGGAGGCTGGAGCGGCGAAACAGTCCCGGAACGGGGACTGGTGCAGGGAAACAATCCCGGAGCGGGGACTGGAGCAGGAAAATAGACCCGGAGTGGGGACGGGAGCTGGGAAACAATCTCGGAACGGGGACTGGAGCAGGGAAACGGTTCCGGAACAGGGACTGGAGCAGGGAATCAGCCCCGGAGTGGAGGCTGGAGCGGGGAAACAATCCCGGAACGGAGCTGGAGCAGGGAAACAGTCCCGGAACGGAGGCTGGAGCAGGTAAGCAGTCCCAGAATGGAGGCTGGAGCAGGGAAACAATCCCGGAACGGTGACTGGTGCAGGGAAACAGTCCCAGAATGGGGGCTGCAGCTAGGAAACAGTCCCGGAACGGAGGCAGGAGCAGGGAAACAATCCCGGAATGGGGACTGGAGCAGGGAAACAGACCCGGAGCGGGGACTGGAGCGGGGAAACAGTCACGGAATTGAGGCTGGAGCAGGGATAGTCCTGGAGCAGGTCTGGAGCGGGGATAAAGTCCCAGAACGGGGACTGGAGCAGGGAAACTGTCCCAGAACGGAGGCTGGAGCAGGAAACTGTCCAGGAGCGCGGTCTGGAGCAGGGAAACAATCCCGGAATGGAGGCTGGAGCGGCGAAACAGTTCCAGAGCGGGGGCTGGAGCAGGGAAACAATCCCGGAATGGAGGCTGGAGCGGCGAAACAGTCCCGGAACAGGGACTGGAGCAGGGAAAGTCCCGGAATGGAGGCTGGAGCGGCGAAACAGTCCCGGAACGGGGACTGGTGCAGGGAAACAATCCCGGAACGGAGGCTGGAGCAGGTAAGCAGTCCCAGAATGGAGGCTGGAGCAGGGAAACAATCCCGGAACGGTGACTGGTGCAGGGAAACAGTCCCAGAATGGGGGCTGCAGCTAGGAAACAGTCCCGGAACGGAGGCAGGAGCAGGGAAACAATCCCGAAACGGATGCTGGAGTGGGGAAACAATCCCGGAACGGAGGCTGGAGCAGGGAAACAGTCCCGGAACGGGGACTGGAGCAGGGAAACAGACCCGGAGCGGGGACTGCTGCAGGGATACAGTCCCAGAATGGAGGCTGGAGCGGGGAAACAGTCCTGGAGCAGGGTCCGGAGCGGGGATACAGTCCCAGAACAGGGACTGGAGCAGGGAAACAATCCCGGAACGGAGGCTGGAGTGGGGAACCAATCCCGGAACGGAGTCTGGAGCAGGGAAGCAGTCCCGGAACGGAGGCTGGAGCTGGTAAACAGTCCCAGAACGGAGGCTGGAGCAGGGAAGCAGTCCCGGAACGGGGACTGCAGCAGGGAAACAGTCCCGGAACAGGGACTGGAGCAGGGAAACAGTCCCGGAATGGGGACTGGAGCAGGGAAACAATCCCGGAATGGAGGCTGAAGCAGTGAAACAGTCCCGGAACAGGGACTGGAGCGGGGAAACAATCCCGGCGCGGGGACTGGAGCGGGGATACAGATCCGGAATGGAGGCTGGAGCGGGAAAACAGTCCCGGAGCAGGGTCTGGAGCGGGAAAACAGTCCTGGAACTGATACTGGAGCAGGGAAACAGTCCCGGAGCAGGAATTGGAGCAGGGAAACAGTCGCAGAGCGGGGACTGGAGCAGGGAAACAATCCTGGAATGGGGGACTGGAGCAGGGAAACAATCCCGGAATGAGGGCTGGAGCAAGGAAACTGTCCCAGAGCAGGGACTGGAGCAGGGAAACAGTCCCGGAATGGGGGCTGGTGCAGGGAAACAGTCCCGGAGCGTGGACGGGAGCAGGGAAACAGTCCCGGAGCAGGGTCTGGAGCAGGGATACAGTCCCAGAATGGGGACTGGACCAGGGAAACAATCCCGGAACGGAGGCTGGAGTGGGGAAACAATCCCGGAACGGAGGCTGGAGCAGGGAAACAATCGAAGAGCAGGGACTGGAGCAGGGAAACAGACCCGGAACGGAGGCTGGAGCAGGGAAACAATCGAAGAGCAGGGACTGAAGCAGGCAATCAATCCCGGAATGGAGGCTAGAGCAGGGAAACAGTCCCGGAACGGGGACTGGAGCGGGGAAACAGTCCCGGAGCGGGGACTGGAGAGGGGAAACAGTCCTGGAACGGGGACTGGATAGGGGAAATAGTCCC